>NC_045427.1:175645959-175983459 GCF_902635505.1 Sarcophilus harrisii
ATAAATTGATAACCTAAGTGAAATGGATGACTACTCCAAAAATACAGACTCCCAGACTAAAGAGGAAGAAGTAAATGTTTGAATAGTCCCATTTCAGAAAAGAAATAGAACAGGCAATTAAACAACTCCCTAAGAAAAAATCCCCAGGACCAGATGGATTTACATGTGAATTTTACCAAACATTTAAAGAACAATTGGCCCCAATGCTAGATAAATTATTTGATAAAATAGGGAATGAAGGAGTCCTACCAAATTCCTTCTATGACACAGACATGGTATTGATACCAAACCAGGTAGGCTGAAAACAGAGAAAGAAAAATTATAGACCAATCTCCTAATGAATATTGATGCTAAAATCTTAAATAAGATATTAGCAAAAGACTACAGAAAATCATCTCCAAGATATACAACTCATGATCAAGTAGGATTTATACCAGGAATGCAGGGGCTGGTCTAATATTAGAAAACTATCAATATAATTGGCCATGTCAATAACCAAATTAACAAAACCATATGATCATCTCAATAGATGCAGAAAAGCATTTGATAAAATCCAACATCCATTCCTATTAAAACACTTGAGAGTATAGGAATAAATGGACTTTTCCTTAAAATAATCAGCAGCATCTATTTAAAACCATCAGTAAGCATCATATGTAATGAGACAAACTGCAACTATTCAATAAGATCTGGAGGAAAAAGGTTGCCACATCACTGTACTATTTAATATTGTATTAGAAACGCTAGCTATAGCAATAAGAGCTGAGAAAGAGATTAAAGGAATAAGAATAGAATGAGGAAGCCAATTATCACTCTTTGCCGATGACATGATGGTATACTTAGAGAACCCCAGAGATTCTGCTAAAAAGTTATTAGAAATAATCCAAACTTTAGCAAAGTTGCTGGTTATAAAATAAACCCTACATAAGTCATCAGCATTCTTATATATCACTAACAAAATCCAACAGTCAGAGTTACAAAGAGAAATTCATTAAAGTAACTACGATAATATAAAATATTTAGAATCTATCTGCCAAGGGAAAATCAGAAACTTTATGAGCAAAATTACAGACCACTTTTCACACAAATTAAGTCTGATCTAACCAATTGAAAAATATTAAATGCTCTTGGATAGGGCGAGCAAATATAATAAAGATGACATATTACCTAAACTAATCTATTTATTTACGCATACCAATCAGACTCCCAAAACTATTTTAATGACCTAGAAAATAACAACAAAGTTCATATGGAAAAACAAAAGGTCAAGAATTCAAGGAATTAATGAAAAAAATCAAATGATGGTATTTAGCTGTACCAGATCTAAAACTATACTATAGAGCAGCAGTTACCAAAACTATTTGGTATTGGCTAAGGAATAGATTAGTTGATCAGTGGAATAGATTAGGTTCAAGGATAAAACAGTCAACAAATATAGCAACCTATTCTTTGATAAACCCAAAGATCCAGCTTTTGGGATAAGAACTACTGTTTGATAAAAATTGCTGGGAAAATTGGAAACTAATATGGCAGAAACTAGGCATTGATCCATACTTAACGCCGTATACCAAGATAAGGTCAAAATGGGTGCATGACCTAGGCATAAAGAATGAAATTATTAATAAATTAGAGGAACATAGGATAGTTTACCTCTCAGACCGTGTGGAAGGGAAGGTTTTATGACCAAAGAGAACTAGAGATCATTATGATCACAAATAGAAAATTTGATTATACTAAACTGAAAAGTTTGTACAAACAAAACTAATGCAGAAAAGATTAGAAGGGAAGCAATAAACTGGGAAAATATTTTACAGTCAAAGGTTCTGATAAAGGCCTCATTTCAAAATATATAGAGAATTAACTCTAATTTATAAAATCAAGCCATTCTCCAATTGAAAATGGTCAAAGGATATGAACAGACAATTTCAGATGAAGAAATTGAAACTATTTCTAGTCATATGAAAAGATGCTCCAAGTCATTATTAATCAGAGAAATGCAAATTAAGACAACTCTAAGATACCACTACACACCTGTCGATTGGCTAAGATGACAGGAAAAAATAATGATGATTGTTGAGGGATGGGAAAACTGGGACATTGATTCATTGTTGGTGGAGTTGTGAACGAATCCAACCATTTTGAGAGAGTAGTTTGAACTATGCTCAAAAGTTATCAAACTGTGCATACCCTTTGATCCAGCAGTAGTTACTACTGGGATTATATCCCAAAGAGATTATAAAGAAGGAAAGGGACCTGTATGTGCACGAATGTTTGTGGCAGCCCTTTTGTAGTGGCTAGAAACTGAAACTGAATGGATGTCCATCAGTTGAGAATGGCTGAATAAATTGTGGTATATGAAAATTATGGAATATTACTGTTCTGTAAGAAATGACCAACAGGATGATTTCAGAAAGGCCTGAGAGACTTTATAATGACTGATGCTGAGTGAAATGAGCAGGACCAGGAGATCATTATATACTTCAACAACAATGCTAGATGATGACTAGTCCTGATGGATCAGGCCATCCTCAGCAACAAGATCAACCAAATCATTTCTAATGGAGCAGTAATGAACTGAACTAACTATACCCAGAAAAAGAACTCTGGGAGATGACTAAAAACCATTACATTGAATTCCCAGTCCCTATATTTATGCACACCTGCATCTTTGATTTCCTTCACAAGCTAATTGTACAATAATTCAGAGTCTGATTCTTTTGTACAGCAAATAATGTTTTGTCATGTATACTTATTGTGTATCTAAGTTATATTTTAATATATTTAACATCTACTGGTCATCCTGCACATTTAGGAGGGGTGGGGGGTAAGAGGTGAAAATTGAACAAGAGGTTTGGCAATTGTTAATGCTGTAAAGTTACCCATGTATATATCCTGTAAATTAAAGGCTATTAAATAAAAAAAAAAAAAAAAAAAAAAAAAAAAAAAGACAAAGTCTAAATTTTCATTATTGAGTCCACATTTATTGGAATTAGTAATCAAGATTAATTATTCCATTAGCTAGTAATAATTTTAACATACAGAATTTTTTGGAAATATCTTTTTCTTTAGCATGATTTTGGCATGTTGATCTTAATAGACTGGGAAATTTTTTTTTTTACATTATCATTATAAAAATTGGAGTCAGAAGGATTCACACTTAAAAAAAAGATCAAATTAAAATTAATCAAATCCATGTTTGAGAGAAAATTTAAATATTATCATCCCAATTTTACATTAAGTGAAATAGATAATTATATGAGTAAAGGGACTTGTCCAGGACCAAAATATCACTGTATACAGAGCTGAAATTTAGTCTGAGATTTCATTGACCAATTAGCTACTTTCTTTTTTTTTTTCCCCTGAGGCAACTGGGGTCAAGTGACTTGTCTAGGGTCACACAGCTAAGAAGTGTTAAGTATCTGAAACCAGATTTGAACTCAGGTTCAAGCTGGTGCTTTAACCACTGCACCAACTAGCTGCCCCTAAGCTAGCTTTCTAACCAGTGTGAAAAACTAAACCTCACTCTTTTTAGTACTTTTTCATTATATCACAAATTAAATAATAAGTTAGCTAGAATAAAGTATGCAATTATGATTTTTTGTTAGTAATAAAAAGGAAAATCTTTCTTTTTTGTTTGTTTTAAACTTTTTTTAATTTTCAAAATATATGTAGAGATTTCAACATTCACAAAACCTAGTGTTAGTTTTTTTCTTCCTCCCTTCCTCTCCCTCAGATAACAAATAATATGATATATGTTAAACATGTGCAATTCTTCTATACATATTTCCACAATGGTCTTGCTGTTCAAGAAAAAAATGGATTGAAGAAAAAAAATGAGAAAGAAAACACAAAGCAAGCAAACAGTGAAAATACATCCACATGGATTTTCATGTAATCCACAAATTTCATTTTCCACATGTAATCCACACTCAGTCCCCACAGTCTTGTCTCTGGGAGCACATATCTCTCTTCATCACAAGTCTATTAGAACTAGCCTGAACCATCTCATTGCTGAAAAGAACCATGTCCATCAAAATTGGTCATCATATAATCTTATTACTGTGTACCATGTTCTTTTGGTTTTACTCACTTCAGTTAGCATCATTACATAAAAGTCTCTCCAGGTCTCTCTGAAATGATTCTGCTGATCATTTCTTATGGAACAATAATATTCTATTACATTCATATACCATAATTTATTCAGATACTCCCTAACTGATGGGCATCACCCACTCAGTTTCCAGTTCCTTGCCACTAGAAAACAGGCTACTATAAACAGGCCCAATACATGCACTGCTGGATCAAAGGGTGTGCACAGTTTGATAGCCTTTGGGCATAGTTCTATCTTGCTCTTCAAATTGGTTGGATTAGTGCACAATTCTACCAACAATGTATTAGTGTCCCAGTTTTCCCACAACCGTTCCAACATTAGTCATTATCTTTTTCTCTCATCTTTGCCCATCTGAGAAGTATGTAATGGTATCTCAGAGTTATCTTAATTTGCATTTCTCTAATCAATAGTGAGTTGGAGCATTAATTTCTTCTTCTGAAATTTGTCTGTTCATATTCTTTGACCACATACAAATTGGAGAATGTCTTGTACTCTTATAAATTTAAATCAATTCTTCATATATTTTAGAAATGAGACCTTTATCAGAACCCTTGGATGTAAAAGGTTCCCCTCCTCCCCAGTTTGTTGCTTCCCTTCTAATGTTGTCTGCATTGGTTTTGTTTGTAGAAAAGATTTTTTTAACGTAATATAATCATAAATATCCATTTTGCTTGAGATAATGTACTCTAGTTCTTTTTTGTCCACAAACACTTCCTTCTCCACATATCTGAGAGATAAACTATCCTTTTGTCCTTTTAATATGCTTAAAATAACATTCTTTATGTCTGAGTCATGAACCCATTTCGACCTTATCTTGGAATAAGATCATAAGTGTGGATCAGTGTCTGGTTTCCATCATACCAATTTCCTATTTTCCCAGCAATTTTTGTCAAATAGTGAGGGTTTGTCCCCAAAACTGGAGTTTGGGGGTTTATCAGACACTAGATTACTATCATCATTTACTATTGTGTCTTGTGAACTTAATCTATTCCCCTTATTGACGACTGCATTTTTAAGGCAGTACCAAATGATATTGATGACCACTGCTGTAGAATAGAGCAAAACCCACACAACCCTGGATCTCTGAACTGGCTGAGCTGAAGGTTCCCCTGGGCTGCCTCCGCTGAGCCCTGCTCCCTCCCTGCCCAATTGAAACACTCATAAAACAGAAGTGGATAGCAGATTGGATTGAAAGGCAGAATCCTATAATATATTGTTTACACAAAACATATTTAAAGCAGAGTGATACATTTAGAGTAAAAGTAAAAGATTGGAACAGAATCTATTATGCTTCAGGTGAGGAAAAAAAAAAAAAAAAAAAAAAGCAGGGATAGCAATCCTGATCTTAGATCAAGCAAAAGCAAAAATCGATCTAATTAAAGAAGATAAGGAAGGAAACTATATTTTGATAAAGGGTACCATAGATAATGAAGTGATATCAATACTAAAATACTAAATATAAATGCACCAAGTGCTAATGCATCCAAATTCCTAGAGGGGAAATTAAGAGAGCTGCAAGAAAAAGTAGACATCAAAACTATACTAGTTGGGGTTCTCAAACTTGATCTCTTAGAACTAGATAAGTTGAACCACAAAATAAATAAGAAAGAGGTAAACAGAATTTCAGAAAAGTAAGGTCTTTTGTATCTTTGGAGAAAATTGAATGGAGAGAGAAGGGAGTATGCATTTTTTTCTCAGTGGTTCATGCAACCTATACAAAAATTGACCATATATTAGGGCATGGAGACCTCAAAATCAAATGTGGAAAGGCAGCATAATAAATGAATCTTCCAGATCATGCTGCAATAAAAATTACATGCAATGAAAGCCCAGGGAAAAGTAGACCAAAAATTAATTGGAAACTAAATAACCTAATCCTAAAGAATGAATAGGTAAAAGAACAAATCATAGCCATAATCCATAAATTCATCCTAAAGAATGACAATAATGAGATGCAAAATTTGTAGGATGTAGCCAAAACAGTGTTAAAAGGAAATTTATATTTTATTATAGATTCTAGAATTTTTAGAAATTATGTCTAGATGCTTAAAATGTCTATATTGTATCTAAATGTATAAATAGAGAAAGAGAAGATCAATGAATTGGGCTTGCAACTGAAAAATCTACATAAAGAACAAATTAAAACCCCCCCAATTAAATATCATATTTGAAATTCTGAAAATAAAAGAGGAAAAGTAATAAAATTGAAAGCAAGAAAACTATTGAATTAATAGATAAAACTCATTTGCTTTTATGAAAAATAAGAAAATAGATAAACTTTTAGTTGATTTGATTATAAAAAGGAAAGAAGAAAATCAAATTGTTAGTCAAAAAATTAAAATAGAGAACCTTTCACCAATAAACAGGAAATTAGAGTAATAATTAGATGTTATTTTGCCCAACTATATGTCAATACATTTGATAATATAAGTGAAATGCAGAAATACCTACAAGAATGTAGACTGCCCAGATTAACACAACAGGAAATAACTTTTTTTTTTTTTTTTAAATAACCCCATTTTAGAAAAAGAAATAGAGCAAGAAATAGAATCAACTCTCTAAGAAAAAAATCTCCAGGGCCAGATGGATTTACGTGTGAATTCTACCAAACATTTATAGAACAATTAATTTCAGTATTATTCAAACTATTTAGAAAAATAGGGAAAGAAGGAGACATAGCAAATTCCTTTTATGACACACTTATGATGCTGATACCTAAATCAGGCAGGGTGAAAACAGAGAAAGAAAATTATGGACCAATTTCCCTAATGAATATTGAAGCAAAAATATTAAGTAAAATATTAGCAAAGAGATTACAGAAAATCATCTCTAGGGTAATACACATTGACCAAATACAATTTATACCAGGAATGCAGGGTTGGTTCAATATTAGGAAAACTAATAACATAATTGACTATATCAATAACCAAACTAACAAAATCATATGACTAACTCAATAAATGCAGAAAAAGCATTTGATAGAATCCACTACCCATTCCTACTAAAACACTAAAAATAGATGGAGTTTTCCTTAAAATGCTTAATAGTAGTTATCTAAAATGATAAACAAACATCATATGTAATGGGAACAAACTAGAACTATTCCCAGTACAATCAGGAGTGAAACAAGGTTGCCCACTCTCATCATTACTATTCAGTACTGTATTAGAAATGTTAGCCTTGGCAATGAGTAGAAAAAATGATTAAAGGCATTAGAGTAGGTAATGGGAAAATCAAATTACCACTTTTTCCAGATAGTATGATAGTATACTTAGAGAACCCTAAAGAATCAATTAAAAATGACTAGAAACAATTCCCAGGTTTAGCAAAATTGCAGGACACAAAATAATTGCACATAAATAGTCAACATTTTTATATATTACCAAAAAGTCCAGAAACAAGAGATACAAAGAGAAATTCCATTTAAAATAACTGTTGATAATATATAATGTTTGGAAATCTGTCTCCCACAGCAAAGTCAAGAATTATATGAACACAACTACAAAACACTTTCTACACAAATAAAGTCAGATGTAATCAATTGGAAAAATATCAAGTGCTCACAGATAGGCCAAATGAATATAAGAAAAATGGCAGTACTACTTAAATTAATCTTTCTTTAGTGCCATACCCATAAAACTCCTAAGAAATTACTTTACAGATCTAGAAAAAATAATAACAAAGTTGATCTGGAAGAACAAAAGGTCAAGAATTTCAATGGAATTAATGAAAAAAAAATGAAAATAAAGGTGGCTTAGCTTTTCCAGACTTAAAACTATATTACAAAGCAGAGGCAATCAAAATCTTTTGTAACTGGACAAGAAATAGAGTAGTTGATCAGTGGAATGGGTTAGATTCATAGGCCAAAATAGTCAACGAAAATAGTAATCTAGTGTTTGGCAAACTCAAAGACCCTAGCTTTTGGAATAAGAACTCTCTATTTGACAAAAACTCTTGGGAAAATTGGAAAATAGTATGGCAATAACTAGATACTGACCCACACCTAAGACCCTAAACCAAGATATGATCAAAATGGGTTCATGATTTAGACATAAAGGATGATATAAGCAAATTAGAAGAATGAAGGATAATTTTCCTCTCAGATCCATAGAGAAGGCAGAAATTTTTGATCAAAAAAGAACAGGAGCCCATTATTTAACACAAAATAGGTAATTTTGGTTACATTAAGTTAAAAAGTTCTCTGTTTTGCAAACAAAACCAATGCAGACAAGATTTAGAAGGGAAGCAATCCATGGGAAAAACATTTTTACATTCAAGGGTTCTGATAAAGAACCCTTATTTCTCAAATATATTGAGAATTGACTCAAATTTATAAGAATGCAAGTCATTCTCCAACTGATAGTCAAAATTTATGAACAGACAATTTTCAGATGAAGAAATTGAACCATCTCTAGTCACATAAAAAGTTGCTCTCAAATACTATTGATCAGAGAAATGAAAATTAAGAAAACTCTGAGGTACCACTGTATATCTCTCAGATTGGCAATGATGACAGAAAAAGATAAGGATGAATGTTGAAGGGCATGTGAAAAAATTGGGACACCAATACATTGTTGGTGGGTTTTTGAACTGAATTAACCATTCCAGAGAGCAATTTGGAACTATGCTTAAAAAGTTTTCAAACTGTGCATACCCTTTGAACCAGCAGTGTTTTTACTGGGCTTATATTCCAATAGATCTTTTTTTTTAAATATAGCTTTTTATTGACAGAACATAGGCATGAATAATTTTTACAACATTGTCCCTTGCACTTACTTCTCTCTTCCAACTTTTCCCTTCCCTCCCTTCACCCCCCCTCCTAGATAGCAGGCACTCTCATACATGTTAAACATATTAAAGTATATCTTACATACAATATATGCGTGCAGAACCGTACAGTTCTCTTGTTGCACAAGAAAAATTGGATTCAGAAGGTAAAAATAACCTAGGAAGAAAAACAAAAACACAAGTGATCCACATTCATTTCCCAGTGCTCCTTCTCTGGATGTAGCTGATTCTATCCATCATCAATCAATTTTTTGCTCATTTTGACAAAAAGAATCAAAGAAAACAAACAAAAAACAATAAAGCAAATGCAGTCTGCTTTTTGGGAAGTATGGTATTACCAAGTTTCTTGTACAGACTACAGGAGGTAGCAATGAAGCAAAAGTCGGACAGTAATGGCCACTCTCTGAGACTCTGAAAGGATTCTGAGTCACTCTGAGTTTTGGGTGGGTGTGGTCAAGTCCCAAGAGACCCCAGTGTTTCAGGATTGAAGTCTTTACCCCCCTGGGTTTATAGCTTCTCTGCTGATCTTGCTTGCTGCTAGGGCAAAGAAGTTCACACTGAGTAAAGTTTCCCTGCAAATTTTCCAATGGCTTGTGACTACACCCCTCCCTCCTCTAATCTGCTCAGTGTGAGCTTCTGTGCTCTTGCTGCCTGCCTGCAGTCTGCTTCTGGTCTAACTATCCCCACCCGTGAGCAAAAACAGACCTTTTCTGGCAAATTTCGAGGATATCTTCTGTTGGTAATGTATTTGTGGGTTTTTTCAGTCAAGAACTAATTCCAAGGCCATATCATGAAAAAAAATATTCTGAGGACAAGAAAGAGATTAGGTCGATCCCTGTGTTCTCTCCCCCATCTTGGCCGGAAGCCCCAAAGAGATCTTTTTTTTTTTTTTTTTTTTTAATTAATTTAATAGCCTTTTATTTACAGGTTATAGGTATGGGTAACTTTACAGCATTGACAATTGCCAAACCTCTTGTTCCAATTTTTCCCTCCTTTCCCCCACCCCCTCCCCCAGATGGCAGGATGACCAGTAGATGTTAAATATATTAAAATATAAATTAGAAACACAATAAGTATACATGACCAAACTATTATTTTGCTGTACAAAAAGAATCAGACTCTGAAATATTGTACAATTAGCCTGTGAAGTAAATCTAAAATGCAGGTGGGCAAAAATATAGGGATTAGGAATTCAATGTAATGGTTTTTAGTCATCTCCCAGAGTTCTTTCATTGGGTATAGCTGGTTCAGTTCATTACTGCTCCATTGGAAATAATTTGGTTGATCTCATTGCTGAGGATGGCCAGGTCCATATTGTTGTTGAAGTATATAATGATCTCTTGGCCCTGCTCGTTTCATTCAGCATCAGTTAGTGTAAGTCTCTCCAGGCCTTTCTGAAATCATCCTGTTGGTCATTTCTCACAACAATAATATTCCATAATATTCATATACTATAATTTATTCAGCCATTCTCCAATTGATGGGCATCCACTCACTTTCCAGTTTCTAGCTACTACAAAGAAGGCTGCCACAAACATTCGTGCATATACAGGCATACTTTTTAATAACTCTCCAGAATAGATGTATCATTTCACAACTCCACCAATATTAGCATTTATCTAACTGCACCAATAACAGATACAGTTCTCAAGTTTTAGAAATATCATTTTACCATCTAGAGTTTAATCTTTAAATAATATATAATATATATTCCATTCCCCCCTGTTTATCTTTCTCTGTTTCTCTAGAGTTCTGTTTCTGAAGATCACATTTTATGTTTAGTTCTGTTTTATTTCAATAGAAATGGTTGGAGATTTATCTTTTCCCCTGAAAGATGATACTCAGTCTGACTAAGTTAATTCTTAGTTTTTACCCCATGTCCTTTGCCTTCTCATTTTCCAGGCCCTCTGATTCTTTATTGTAGAGGCTTCCAGATCCTGGGTAATCCTGACTGTTGTTTCTTGATACTTGCTTTTATCTGGTAGCTTGAAGTATTTTTTCTTTGAGATTGTAGGTTAGAAGTTTTGTAACAAAAATTCTTGGGGTTTTTCCTTGTGGAATTTCTGGAGGTGATCAATGGATTCTTTAAATGATTATTTCCTGATATGATTCCAGTATATCAAGGTAGTTTTTACTTGATGACCTCTTGAAGAATGCTTTCCAGGGTCTGTTTTTGGTCATGGCTTTCCAGGCAGACTAATAATTTTAAATTGTCTCTCTTGCATCTATTTTCCAGGACAGCTGTTTTCCAGTGAGGTATTTTATATTTTCTTCCATTTTTTCGTTATTTCTAGTTTGTTTACCTGGTTCGTCATGTCTCATAAAGTCACTGCCTTCCATTTGCCCTGTTCTAGTTTTAAATATGTGGTTTTCTTCAGTTAGTTTTTTTTAATCTGTTTTTCCATTTGATTAATTTTACTTTTCAAGGTGTTGTTTTCTGAAATGCATTTTTGGCCAATTTTGCATTTGGCCAATTGTATTTTTTTTTGCTTCCTTTTCCAATCTATTGCCTCTCTCTTACATAACCTTTCATTTCTTTTCTCTTTTTGTTCATGCATCTTTCTTCTTTGCTTTTAAAAATATTTCATAAATTCTTCCAAGAAGCTTCTTTAGGCTTGAGAACAATTAATATCACTCTGAGATTTCCTTTGTTTTCATCTGAGTTGGTGTTTTGGTCTTTCCTGTTACCACAGTAGCTTTCTATGGTCAAACTTCTGTTATGTTTCTTGCTCATTTTCTTTCCTTTTCTTTTTTTTTATTACTTTTGTAATCAAGCTCTACTGCTGGCATAAAGGCAGCACTTTTCCAAGATTTCTGTGCAGCTCTGAGCCTTGACTGAGTACAGGATCTTTGGTGTCTTGCTCACAGCAAGGGATAAATTTACCTGTTATTTCCAGGAAACAGCCTGGTTTCTCATAATTTGCCTTTGTATTGAAGTCTGTCTCAGTAGTCTGGCCCTATAACTGAAGTAAGTTCAAAATTTCAAGTTGCTGAGCTGGTGTGTTTAGGACCCTTGCACTGGCTATCCCAGATTCCATCTGAGTTGGGTTGAACACCTTTCACCCCAGTGAGACTGACCTTTCTTGAAGTTTTTTCAGTCTATCATGACATGGAGACTGGTTTTATTCCATCAAACCCTCCTCAGAGG
Source organism: Sarcophilus harrisii (assembly GCF_902635505.1). Classification (NCBI taxonomy): domain Eukaryota; kingdom Metazoa; phylum Chordata; class Mammalia; order Dasyuromorphia; family Dasyuridae; genus Sarcophilus; species Sarcophilus harrisii. The sequence continues at coordinate 175,658,007 of NC_045427.1, forward strand.
CTTGGTTTCATGTGCTTTCTGAGGGAAACTATGAGAGCTCAAGCAGCTTCCTTGTTTTATTCCAAAATCTTGGCTTTGCCTTTGGAAGTCTCTAACTTTCTTTTAATATCCTTTTTAAAAATTTTCCACCAGATCTTTTTGAGTTGAAGACCAGTACATATCTCCCTTTGAAGCTTCAGCTGGAAATGTTTTTCTTTCAATGCCCTTGGGATTTGTAGTCTATTTTCCCTGTCTCTGTAATAGCTATCTATGGTCAGAGTTCTTTTTGCTTTTTTGCTCAATTTTAAAGGTTGAGGTCTGTTCCTAGAGCAAAGGGGGGCTTCCACTACCAGGTTGGTGGCAGGGGTTTTATGCTGCCCTATGGACTATCTTCCCAGTCTTGGTAGGCATGACTGCCTAAGTGCTGCTTGTTATGCTGGGGTCCAGGAACACACTATTTGCCTTCTTTAGTTTGTTAGGAGATCTCACAGCTAGTCTAATGATCCAATGACATCAGGACACAATAGCAAACATGGCTGTATTTTGGTTAAGAGCTTCCCACTAGATTCCCCATGTGGGTATTCTCTTCCTTGAGCCTTCTTGTGCTGAGCCTGGGCTGGGATGCCTTCCCCTGGTCCAACAGAGACAGATATTTACTAAAGTTTTCCAGGATACCTTCTGCTAAAAATTTGTTACTCTTCAAATATTTGTGGGTTCTGGCAGTCTAAAATTGGGTCACAGGCTTGATCTAGTATTCATTCTGAGGAAAGCCAGGAAGTTCAGGCAAAGACCTGTCTATTCTCTGCCCTCTTGGCTCTACCTCCTGATAAGCCATTTTGAAAGGACTTTTGAGGAAATATTAATATAAGATAAAACCAAGGACAACAATATAAATTAACGAACATTCACTTGCAGGAATTCTCTGATGAATTCAAAGTTGCTCACATTTGCTAGTCTATTTGGAGTTTACTAAACTCTGTTCACTGTTGGGACTTTATAATAGTCGGTTTATTTCTTATATTTAATGTCCTTTAATTAGGATGCTATCTTTCTGAGAAAAAAAATGATGCCACAATGTTGACATTCTCAAAAAAAAATATGATGTTATGGTGCTAGTTAAATTAAATTTTCTTTTCTTTTTTTTTCTTTCTATTATGTGTGTGGGATAAGTGAAATGACTCTAAATTCTTTATAGTGGCATTAGATAATATGTATTTTAAATATTCTAAAAAATATAGAAAGATTGTATTGTGTATCTATAACATCCTTGCCAAATCTCCCTATATGATGAAGTACCATGCTGTACTGCTTGAGAATGAGTGATTGAAGACTATGGCCATGAAGTACAACTTAAACATACACTATTAGAAAGAAAAGGTTTTGATTACAGACTTAGAAACTGACTCTATGTCTGATCTCTGAGAGCCAGAGTAGATAAATTGGAAGATGCTTACCAGTAGAAAGCTGATAGACAGGTAATAAAAGTATTGACTTTAAGTACTCACAAAATGGTCTTTTAAAGTAGAAACAGGTTTTGATTTACATCAGAGGAGGAGACACTAAAATGATAAAATGAAAGACCTATTATATATACACTAAGAGTAAATATAAATATAACATTGGTCATGTACTCTCATCCCGCTTTGGTAGACCACATGCTTTTGTTGTTCACTAAAGGACATACATGATTGTCTTCCGTTGGCCCTTTAAAGTATTTTAACCAATATTAGTGAAACTGAATGATTTTACTAAATCAGCTTTATTTAACCTTTGTGTCTTGGGTTCTTCAACAATGGTAAGCAAATTCTTGAAAATTCTTACTATTCTCTAGATAGATAGATAACATATTTAAGTTGTTTAAGGAGTTTCAAAGGCATTTTAGAAACGTAATATAAGTCAAATCTGAAGAATAATATTTTTATACTCCAAGATATTTAAATACATTGAAATCTCTCCATTACGTTAAAGGAAAGACAACTTTTTATAAATTTGCTATCAGGTTTTTCTTATGTATGGCTAGCATGATTTAAAAAAAAAATGTTTAGTTTACTGCATCCATACATTAAATGAATATAGTATATAGTAGAATGTTATTAATTAAATAAATATATCCCTTTATTAATATAGTTGATCATTCCAGTTCCAGTTTTAAGAAATTAAACTTTTGTCTATGAAAACTTTACTATGGTATTTGAAGTGTAAAATAAACATTATAATTTGAGTGACATTTTTGATCAGAATCATACAATTTTTATGTGGTATAATTATTGGCCACAGTTATTTGTAGCCATTTAATAGAAATAATAAATTTCTGGAAAAGAGCAATAAATATATTTTGCCATTATCATGTTATAATTGTCAAATTAACTGCCATTATCACTGACATAATTTTCTTCAGTTATATTTTTGAGTATTTTATTTGCTGATACTTGTTCAGACTTGACAGCCTTGACAATCTTACAAGGCATATTAAAAAAAAATATATTTCACGAAGCCAAAATTATAAAGAGTTTAAACTATACCAGACATATAAACTATCACATTATTTTCCAGAAAAATAAGACTCTGAATACACATATGTGTATATGTATCTGTGTATACATATACATACATATTCATTTCAGATGTACTGAATGTTCTCTCTCTCTCTCTCCCTCTCTCTCTCTCTCTGTTTCTCTTTCTGTCTTTCTCTGTGTGTGTGTCTCTGATTCTGTCTCTATCTCTTTGTCTCTCTCTTTCCTATACATACATATGTCTGTGTATCTGTATATATATGTATGTGTACATATATTTTTTCTATATGATTATAGACAGATCAATGAATACATAGATGAGTGGACATATAATTATATGCTCTTTACAAAAAAGAGCATAATAAAAATAAGCAAGAATTCTCATTTTAAACAATGTGTTTTATCAAAATCTAAGAAATCATGATGATAATTATATATATATATATATATATATATATATATATATTTACTTGATCTCTTATTCAAGATGAATTCAAGTTCTGTTTCTGAGATATTAGTATCATAAGCTGAGAGTTGTCAGGGAACTCAAAGGTCCTTTATTTCAAAGGTCCTACCTCTTTATTTCAGGAAGAAGAAACTAAAGATAAAAGAATTACATAGTTAGACAGTGAATATGTGGAAGAAGCAAGCATTGAACTGTAATCTTCTGACTTTAAATCCAGTACTTTTTCTATTCCACCATATTACTTTCCTGACTGTGTGACCCTGAGCAAATCATTTAACTGTTCAATGTTATAGGCAATATTAATTGAAAGCTAGCAAAGGAGAGACTAAATTTCCTTGATAGAGACATTCTTCTGGAGTTTTCCTCCAGCAACAACCTCAAACAGTGAATTCAAAGTCCAGCATCCATCCCTTTTTATCAGAGATCTAAACAGTTATTGAAGAAACATTTTTTTTTTTTTTTTTTGGTAAATGTAATTTTCATTCAAAGCTCTCACAGTTGTGCTTGGGTATACACACACACACACTCACACACACACACACACACACACATACACACACACACTTGCATGTCTCCACAAAACTACCATTTCTATTCATGCAAAGGATTTTCTTTTATAAAGAACCAGCAAGAAATTAGTAGAAACGGATGATGAATTTTAGGAAGAGAAAGAAAGGTAAGAATGTTGTGGCATACCCCTTGTATTGTGTGAAGGAAAAATCAAAGTGTATAGAAAGAGAATGGATTATATCCTAAGGCTGTGAAGACTGTATTTTTAAATCAGCCAGAGTCAGGAATTCAGATTAGGGGAAAATCGTCAATCTTTATTCTCAGTGAAGAAGGATCGGAGGTAGAAGAGAATGGGCAATAGCAATATGTGCAGCTGAGTCAAGAAGCTAGCTAGACCAGCAGCTACACAACCAGCAACTACGAGCATAGAACCCAGGCCCAAATCTCTCCCAGCCTCTCTTCCTGTCTCTTTGCCTCCACCCACCAAAATTGTCATTTCCTATACAACACATCAGGACTTGCACAGAGAGTGGGCGGGGGTCATTCTTTATCCAAGCATGTATATTAATAGAGTATAGTCCAATTACTATTTAGCCTCACGTGCTTGGGACCTCAGTGCATCAACTCAAACCTCAGCCCATTACATAAGGCCTTAAGTTTTATAAGAACAATCAATTCAGGAGAAATGAGAAGCCCTAGAGCAGGGGTCCTCAAACTTTTTAAATAGGGGGCCAGCTCACTGTCCCTCAGACCGTTGGAGGGCCGGATGATAGTAAAAACAAAAACTATGAACAAATTTCTTTGCACACTGCATATATCTTATTTTGAAGTGAAGAAACAAAATGGGAACAAATACAATATTTAAAATGAAGTAAAGTTAAATAGACAAACTTACTAGTATTTCAGTGGGAACTATGGGCCTACTTTTGTCTAATGAGATGGTCAATCTCTGGTTCCATATTTGTCACTGCTAGTCATAACTAGTGATGCAAGTATGCATCCATTAATCTTGATCTGGTTGGAGATTTCAAATGTTTCATTCTAGAAAAAGTCTTTTTACAGACATAAGTGCTGCCAAACATGGTTGCCATTTTGAGTGCATAGTTCCTGAGATGAGGATATGTTTCAGAGGGGAGAGATGCATAGAAATTAGGGAGGCTGCTTGACTTGAATGTGTCTTTCAGAGAGTCACAATTCTGCAGTTCAGCCAGTTCCATTTGGTAAATTGTATCCACATTTTCAATGTCAATAGAAAATGGGTTATGGAAATGCTATATGTCCTGTTCATGGAGATAAAGCTCTTTCAATCTAAATTGGAACTCCTTTTGCAATTTTTCCATTGAATCCACACATGTTTTGTTTGGGAATGCAATCAGTGGTTTTTCCGCTAACTGATTTTGAGTTGTGGGGAGATGGCAGAAGTTTTCTTCCTTCACTTGTTTGATGAGGATTTTTTTTTTTACTTCAAATTTTACTTCAAATGCTTGGACATGTGTTTGCATATCACAGATGAGCTTCCCCTTTCCTTGAAGTTGCATATTGAAATTGTTGAGTAGCTCTATTACATTTGTCAGAAAGGCAAGGTGCCATTTCCATTCTGCATCATTGAGCTCTGGTACTTCTTTGTTTTTTGAAAGCAGAAAAGTTGTAATCTGTGGAAGTAAGTCATAGAAACATTTCAAAACTTTCCCTCAACTCAGCCAATGGACTTCTGTGTGATATAGAACATTTTTATACTCAACATTTAGATCAGACAGAAATTCCTGAAATTGTCTGTGATTTAGCGTATTAACTCTAATGAAGTTAACACAAGATACCACAATTTTCATAACAGAGTCCCACTTCAGTGATTTATTACACAGCACTTGTTGGTGAATGAGGCAGTGTATGGCTATTGGATGAGAATGGTTATGTTTGTCCATCTCTTGGTTAATGCAAGCAATTACTCCTTTCTTAGACCACATGATGCTAGGAACACCATCAGTTGTCACACTAGCTAGTTTAGCTCAGTCCAGCTTCAAAACATTCATAGTTTGGCAAAACTTTTCATAGATATCCTCTCCCATAGTTATTCCTTTGATGCTTTGCAGTGCAACAAGCTCTTCTATGACTTCAAAATAATAATTCGTCCCACAAATAAACATTAGAAGTTGTGCAGAATCACAAACATCATTGCTTTTGTCAAGTGCCAAGGAAAAATATGAAATATTTTTATGGAGTTTTGCAAATGCTGATGCAGATTGTCTCCCATTTCTTCAATCCTCTGTGTAATTGTAGGTCCTGAAAGTCTCACTGCACTAAATAAATTGGCTTTCTCTGGACACATCTCTTTGGCAACAGAAAGAAGGCATTCTTTAACAAATTCTCCCTCCAGATGAGGGAAAACTGGGACATTGATGCATTGTTGGTGGAGTTGGGAATGAATCCAACCATTCTGGAGAGCAATTTGGAACTATGCTCAAAAAGTTATCAAACTGTGCATACCCTTTGATCCAGCAGTGTTACTACTGGGTCTATATCCCAAAGAGATCATAAAGAAGGGAAAGGGACCTGTATGTGCATGAATGTTTGTGGCAGCCCTCTTTGTAGTGGCTAGAAACTGGAAACTGAATGGATGTCCATCAGTTGGAAAATGGCTGAATAAATTGTGGTATATGAATATTATGGAATATTACTGTTCTGTAAGAAATGACCAACAGGATGATTTCAGAAAGGCCTAGAGAGACTTACACGAACTGATGCTGAGTGAAATGAGCAGGACCAGGAGATCATTATATACTTCAACAACAATACTATATGATGACCAGTTCTGATGGACCTGGCCATCCTCAGCAATGAGATCAACCAAATCATTTCCAATGGAGCAGTAATGAACTGAACCAGCTACACCCAGAGAAAGAACACTGAGTGATGACTAAAAACCATTACATTGAATTCCCAATCCCTATATTTATGCCCACCTGCATTTTTGATTTCCTTCACAAGCTAATTGTACAATATTTCAGAGTCTGATTCTTTTTGTACAGCAAAATAACGGTTTGGTCATGTATACTTATTGTGTATCTAATTTATATTTTAATATATTTAACATCTACTGGTCATCCTGCCATCTGGGGGAGGGGGGAGGGGGTAAGAGGTGAAAAATTGGAACAAGAGGTTTGGCAATTGTTAATGCTGTAAAGAGTTCTACTCCAGCTCCTTATTTTAATTCTGTCTGTGAACAGAAGTTCTTATAAACTTGTAATTTCTTGTATATTTCTTGTAAACAACATACAATTGGATTCTGGTTTCTAATCAATTCTACTACCTTGTATTTTATGGGTGAGTTCACTCATTCACATTCACTGTTATCATTACTAATGAGTGATTTCCCTTCATCCTATTTTCTTCTGTTTACCCTTAATTTTATCCTATCCCTCCTCTAAAGTATCTTTTGTTTCTGATCATTGCCTTTCCTTATCTTCCCTCCCTTTTATCACTTGCCCTTAATTTTCTCCTACTTCATTGTTCTATGTCAGATTCCTATTCCCAACTTATTGTGAATATGTGTGTTGATATATACATACAGTATTTCTTTCCTTACTGGAACTAACTTTATCAAGTAAGGTTCAAGTATTGTCCAACTAACCCACCATTTCTCTATGTCATTTAAAGCTCTTCCTTCTGTGTTTCTTTTATGTGAAAGAATTTTATTCATTCTCTCTTCCTTTTCCAAAAACACTTGTTTTTCTTGTCTATTCATTTTTATATCATACTCAAATAATCAATATATTGCCACCCATGGTCTATGTAGAATGATTCTAATCATTTTAATTATTTCAGTTCTTAAAAGTTACATTCATCAACTTACCGCATTGAAAAATAAACAGAGCAACTTTATTGAGTTCCTTATCATTTTCCAGTTACTATTTCCTTTTTATAATTCTCTTCTGCCTTATATTTTAAAATCAAATTTCTAGTCATCTCTGACCTTTTCATTGGGAATGTTTGAAATTTCTCTTTCTTTAAATAGCTTTTTTTTTCTTGAAGGATTATATTTACTTTTGCTGCATAGATATTTCCTGATTCTAATAAAAGTTCTTTTGTCTTCTGGAATATTGTATTCATGTTCTCCGCTCCGTTAATGTAGTAACTGTTAAATTTTGTGTCTTTCTGGTTGTATCTCTTCAATATTTGAATGGTTTCTTTCTGGCTACTTGAAATATTTTGTTTCCTCTATTTAACTTCAGAGCTTTGGGATCTGGCTATAATGTTCCCTGGAATTTCTATTTTGGGATCCCTTTTAGGTGGATTATTTTATTCTTCCAATTTTTGTTTTAACCCTTTGTTCTATTATATTGATGCAGGGTTTTTTTATTAATCATATAAATTATGATGTATAGACTTCTTCTTTGAATATGACTTTTAAGTTATCTAATAATTCTTTATCTATTTCCCGGGTTATTTTTTAAAGAGATATTTCACATTTTTCTTTGTTCACAATTTTTTTTTCATCATTTAACTTTGTTTAATTGTTTCTTAATGTCTCATGGACTCATTACCTCCCACTTACTCAATTACAATCTTTAGGAATATGTTGTACTTTGTCCATTTAGTCAATTCTGCCTTTTAAAGAGTTATTTTATTATGAAGTTTTTAAAACCTCCATTTCCCATTTAGTCAATATTGTTTTTCTAAGGTCTTATTTTCTTCAGTAATATTTTTGTCTCTTTTACTAAATTTTTAGTTACCTATTCACAATTTCCTTCCTTCGTTCTCATTTCTTTGCCTAATTTTTTCCTTTCCCACCATTATTTGATTTTGAAAACATTTTTCTCATTTAGAATTTTTTATTATATTTATGTCCAATTGACTTTTTTTTTTTTTGAGGCTTTGCTTGAAGATATTTTGACTTCTATTTTCTTCTTTTAAATTTGTGGTCTTGCTCTTTCCTGAAACCATAAGAATGTCTGTGGTCAGTTTCTTTTATTGTTTTTGTTTATTTTTTTCTCCCTATTTCTTGACTTTAATTTATGTTAAAGTTATGCTTTGTTCATGGCATTGGAAGAAGAGTGTGAATGCCACTGTCCCAAACTTTAGACTTTTTTTACAATGAGGTTTTAGCGTTTTAGTTTTATAGTACTAAGTTGCTATGGTCTCAGGAGACGACTGGTCACAGCTATATAAGTCTAAATAAGTCTAAGTTCTTTTCCTTACTTAGAAAGGACTTCAGATTCTTTGGAATTGCAATGGATACAACTCTTTGGGATCCTTTTTTCCTTATGATTAAAAATTATTCTGCTCCTCAGACTTTCTATTCCCTTGAGACCAGAAGCATACTGCTTTTTATAGCCCCATAACTTTTGTGATCTAAAATGATAAGTCATCAAGACTCCTGCTCTGTCTTGCCTGAAATTATTTTTCTCAGACTTTTAACAATGACACAAAAAGTAAATATAAGTAATGTGGTTGCCAATTAGCTCACAATGCTATGTCCAGTGCTAGCACAGGGATTCTCTATAATCTCTTTCTGTCCAGCTGCCAGATATCCTTGCTTTGTATGTCTTGAGAGCTCTTGAAGTTACTGCTACTTTTGTCATCACTATCTGTTTCCAATAGTGATGTTGTATACACATAGACTTCAGTCCAGCCTTCACCCATGTGTAAAAGGCCTTTTTTTTCAACAGTTTTGACTTTCACTCTGGCAGGGAAATATTGAGAGAGATTGGCTGAAGGCTTTTTCATATTTATACACACACACATACACATATACATACATACTATATATGTATGTATATGTGTATGTGTGTGTGTATGTGTATGTATGTATGTATATATATCCATCTTGGTTATATCCTGAGAAGTCACTAGCTTTCTGTCTCTTAAATTAGACCAGGTAACCAAACAAAAAGTTATTTTTTTATTTTGTTTTTCAATAATAATATTACAAAAATGCTATCACTTTGTGTTTGATAAGAGTACCAGAATCTACTCATTTCTTTTTCTTTATTTCACTTAAAATTCAATGCTTTGGCATTAACTTCTTTAATTCTTGCCTGAGGAAAGGGTGAAAGAGCAATATTATAGAATAATTATAGATATTTAGTCAAAAATATAGATTTGAGTCCAGACTCTCTTTCTTAATTTCTGATTGAAGTGGTCTTGGTTTTTTCCCTAAACTATATGAACTATAATTTCTTCTATAAAATGACAAAGATTTGAATGAGATAGTTGCTTTCATACCTTCTAGACCTCCTGGGATTCTATGAAATCCTACTAATACTGCTCTCCTTAGTAGTTTATCATTCAGTGCTACTTCTAATACCATGGGCATTTTCCTCAATGTCATACAAGTAAAGTTAAATTAAAAAAAATTATTAGGAGAAATAGATAAAATATTACTTGCAATTTGAAAATAATAATCTATACCACTTTTAAAATGATATTTAAGTATTACTACAATTTACAAACTTGTTAATGGAAATGAAGATTTTTGAAAATAATTTAACTGATATCTGGAACACTTAATAGAGTTTACAGGAAACCCAAAGGATTCTGAGAAGCAAATGACTTAACAATAGAAAATAATCTTCTACTTTCCAGTAATGTGTCCATTACCTATAGTTAGCCCCTTTGGCCCTTTTTTTTAGTGATATATTAGCTGGTCTTATATAAAGTTATAAATAGCATCCACAAGGTCATTCTCCTTGAAGTAATGTGTGAAGGAACTGACATTCCTTTCTTTATAGGACTCATATGACATGAAATTTATCAATCCTCTTTCCCTTTTCCCTTTCTTCTTTTTTTTCACCTTTTTTGAGTATGATGGTGATTTAGCTTTACTCTAAGCATATAGACTCATAATGAGTCCCTTTGCTTTAATATTCTAAAACTTTTGTAGACATTCTAGCTCCCAGCCCCTGGCAATGGTTCACTTTTCAGAGATTCAAGAAGTTTGTGACAGGAAAAGGGAGTCCACCTTTAGAAACAAGGAATCTAGCCTAAGATCTTGTGTAATAAGGATTTGTCTGAGCAGAGCAGAGTATGACAGGATTATTACCACTTTTCTAGAAATGATATCTTTCTTAATAAAGCTTGAGACCACCAAAATTATAATATGTTTATTCACAATACAAGCAATGGGAAAAAGAACTGAGGGGATGAGAAAAAGAACTGACAATAAACAGGCTGATGAGAAAGAAAAACAGAGGGAGAGAATTTGGGAAGGGGATAATTCCAACCAATATCTTCCTGGAACAACTTTACATCATTAAGGGATTTGCTATAATTGAATTCACCCAGTTTTACATTGCAAGTCACTAAGAATTCATATTGAAACCTGGATACTTACTGCTTTAATCAGCACCTTTACACTGTTCCTGTCATTTATTTACTGGTTCATTAGATATTAAAGACCTCACAGAATAAGTTCTATTTATATATAATGACAAAAAAAAAAAAAAAACCCAAACCATAGACTTTAGAGCTTGAAGTGAAGAGAGTGGTTATTTAATCCAATCATTAATCACTGAAACATCCACTAAAGTGACACCAACTTTACTTTTCAAAAGAGAAAAAAAAATTCAAAAATATATTACAGATTTGCAATAAATGTAATGTCTATATAAATAATAATGTAGACAGATAAATAGGTAGATAGATAGATAGATGTTTACAGATATTTCATAATAGTTCTTCTATTGGATATGGTCTCTAAACAACCAGGGATATACAAAATAATATCTAGAGCTCTGTTGGCAAAGTAGTTAAATGTACTAAATTTCAGCCTGTGCAGCTTTTCTTTCCATTAGAACATGAAAAAAATTGTCAAATGGCAATTAATAGCATATGATAAAAGAGAAAATATGTATAAGATTCAATAGTCTGGCATTCATCAGGAAAAGTATTTATGTATATAGTATGTGTCTGTACATATGTGGGTGTGCATGCATGCATACATACATTGGTGGTGATGGTTATGGTAAGAAGTCAGAGACTCTTAAAAAATTCTGAAAAAATAAAAAAATACATATTTTACTTTGAAAAAAAGGATGGAGCTCTCTAGATAAAACTATATAGTAGCAAAAAGTCTTATTGATTGAGACAGATTTTTAAAAGTCCTATGAAGAAGATGAAATTAAGGCCAAGAAATGGAGGATGTGTGAAAAAAAATTATCTTCTACCAAGTGCCTTAGGAGGAAGAAAGAACAGGCAAAATAAGAAACAAGGTAAGTATCTTGTTCCCTTTATAGGTATAGAGGAGAGAACAGAGAGAATGTCTGCTTATTGGAGTGATTGGGAAAATGGGTATTTAAAGAAAAGTCTGAACTGTTAAACTCTTATTTTATTCCTATTAGCATTATTTTTTAAACTGGAAAATCAAATTGAAATGGTAAAACATATTTCCTTTAAGTATCAAGGTCCAAGTAAATCACCTTCTCACATACAGAAAGAACTAGTATTGATGATTGCTGAGATAATTTTAGTGATCTTTCAATGATCAAAAAAACATTCATGGGTGTTAGAAAACAGGAAATATTTCTGGACTCAACTTCCCTCCATAAAAAAGGTTTCAAAGGATGTAGAATATGCTAAGTTCTAAATAATATAAATCAATAGGTTTAATATTTTAAATAAATAAAATTTGTATTTATATCTTTTTATATCATTTACTTTTCCCAAAACATATCTTCCCTTTCTCTTTCCAAAAAATCTTATAACAAAGATGTAAAAAGAGTGTGAGTGGTGGATGAAGAAAACTAGCTAACATATTAAAAATCTGACATTGTTTGAATTTTTCCATGTTAATTGTCCACCACTTCTGTTAAGGCATAAAGGGAAGTGAATTAATGAATTTGAAATTGGTTTCTGCAAAGTAAAATACATCATTAAAGGAATCATCCAGGGACACTTAGTCTATCAATATGTTTTAAGTATTGCACTAAACTCTTGGACTAAAAAGGAAAAACAAAAAGATGGTCCCTAATTTCAAGAAGAAGCTTCCATTTTAATAGAGAAAAATAATACATAAAAAGAAACTGAGACATGAAGTGAAAATATGTCCTACAACTTGGAGATGAATGAAAAAATGGCTGACCTGACTATACTCCTGAAGTGGAGGTTCTGAGAGGAGTCATCTAATTACAAAGAGGGGCCACAGGGACAGAGTAATTCTAATATGTGAATTCCAGGATTAGAGTGAATGAAGTTTCTGGGGCATGGAAAGTCTGTAATGAAGCTAGACGAGGAATTCAGTCAGTGATTTAATTAAGTGCTTATTCTGTTCCAGGAATATGGAAAACTCTGTGGATACAGGGAAATGACAAAATTAAAAAAAAATAAAAGAATAATCTTCTTTACTCAAATGAGATTCCACTCAAATTAATAGCACTATCTGAAAATAATTAGGAACATACATTATATATACAGAGTAGAGAGAAGAGATTCTACCTGGAAAGACTTCACACAGAAAGTAGAATTTGAGCCAATTTATGAAGGAAATCAAAAAATGTATGAATAGGGATTGGTTACAGAGAACAACTGAGATACTGTGGACTACCAGAACAAATACAAATAAATAGTAGACTCATGAGAGTATGTAGAGTAGAGTAAAATATAAAGAAATTGGAAAAGTAAGAGAGATCATATTAAAAAGACCCTAAATAATAAAGCACCATGAAATTACCCTTCATTTATTCTCTCTCTACCTTCCAAGAAGTAACAGGACCAGTTTCCAGAACCATAGTTTCTTTATGTTGTTGTTTTTGTTTGTTGGATTTTGTTGTTGCTGTATTTTTCATTTTTTTAAGCTTTAAGACAGTTTTTTTAAATTTTCCTCTTTCATGCTGGCAAGTAGCTTTTTATTTGTTTTTTACTTGCAATCATCAGAGTGGTATCATCTACATACTATTTTTTAAATGTACTTGAGAACACAGAATAAAGGTAAAAGTCTGGTAGAGGTAATTCTGGGAGAGTCAGTCTTGGGCATTATGGATCAAATCTTTATTTTTTCTGAACCTCAGGATACCTTATTCCATAATTATATAAATGTCTTTTGAGGATAACATTACAAAAAGTGAGATTGCATGGATCACAAGAGAAAAGGTAGAAAAGAGATGAGAGGTGCACAGATCAAATTGAGGGCTAGAACTATGGTCACTCTTAGAAGAGAAGATCATGCATGGAATTAGATAAAAAGAAGGAAAAAGATTGAAAGCAGGGAAGATCAAGGCAGTAGTTTGGTAGTAGAAGAGCACCCCAATGATAAATTCTTCTATGACTGAAGAGAGTGTTCTGATAAGGGAGGTGGGGACCATGTGCTGGTCATTATATATGAGGATTTGATGCAGAAAAGGCCACTTATCTGATCTCAGGAGTTGAAACTCATAGTAGAAACTATTGCATGAGGGAGTAAAAGAAGATAAACAAAACAAGGAATTGGGAGACCAAAAAAATGAAGATTATAAAGAGAGTGGTAAAGATCAGAGGCAGTTCATTGTCAGGGGCATTGATAGTGTGTAGAGGGGAGTACTTCCATGGAACAATGACTTCTCCATCACCTTGCAGGAATTCTTATTTTTCTGGAGTGAGGCATAATGGAAAGGGAATATTTTGAGAGCAAACTCCATATCCAGAAGCACAGACTCCCTTATGAGAGGTTTTATATCCAAATTATGTATCTCAGAAATTTTGATTTCATGAGTAACACAAAAAATAGAGAACTGACACATTAAAATGTCATATCCCAGAAGAGAAAGATCTTTAGTAGATAAAAAAGAGGGTGGATAATGGTTAAGTGTGAGCAAAAAAGGAAATATAAAAATTAATTACAAAGGGAAAATAATTCAAAAAGTCAAAGAATAGAAATATTCAAAACCAATGATAGTATTGGGGTCTGGAACTGAGGAGAAATGAGACATTAAATCTGTAGCTGAAGAGATATAGGTTTAAAAATTCCAATAAAGTTTTCCCACAGAAAGTGGAGCTAAAGGATATATTCTGCTTTCTAAATGGTACTTCCAAAGAATTTATGTATTTATGAGTGCAAAAAGAAATTTTTACTAAAATTTATCATATACTAGGTCATAGAAATATTACAAATAAATATAATAGTGAGGAAATGTAAATACATCCCTTTAAGATCATAACATACAAAGACACACAAAAAAGGAAATGATTTCAGGAACCAAAAACAAAAAAAAAAATCCAGGAAAATAGAGTCTTGACAAAAAAGTTTTAAAGAATAAGTCATAAATAAATGATATAAATAATAATATTTATAAAGAATAAGCAAATATAAGCATAAATTAAAAAGAATTCTATGATATAAATTGATAATGATGAAAAAATGTACCAAAATTCCCAAGATACAGATAAAACAGTACTTAGAAGAAAAGTCATATTTCTACTAATATAAATAAGAAAACAAAAATGAGAAAATTAATAAATTGAATAAACATTTTTGAAATAGAAAGCAAATAAATCAATAAATCTAAAATGAGTAGAATAGTAGAGGTATTAAAATGTGGACAAGTAAATTAAAGACAAAAATATAGAAATATTCAATAAATTAATAGCCAGCTCTTTAAAAAGATTAACATAACTGAAAAATGTTGAATTAATCAGATTTGAAAGAAGAGAATAGAAATTTTCCAACCAAAAACAACTTAGAAGGTCAGCAAGAAAGGTCTATTGCACCCAGACTGGGACTGGAGCATAGTACTGCAGGGAATGCCAGCATTGTGTGGGCCCCAGTAAATGAGAAGCAGACGTTAGGTCTATGAATGAACAGCTGAACAGACAGAAATCTAGAAACTCACAGAAGCCAAAGATAACTTATTAGGGAAGATTTGTTGCCTTAGGATGTGAGGGGAGCCTTGGCAAACCAGGAATGACCTTTGGTAATCAACAAATCAACTGCAGAAGTAGAAGAAGCAACAGAAATTGTGGTGGCTTCCAAAAGTCTCCAGAGACTGAATACCTAGTGACAAGATTATAAGGGTCTGTTTCCTAATACTGAGCTAGGAATCTTTTGCTTTGCCAGTTCTCAGATCTGTATTGTAATATAGACTTACAGTACAGGTCCTTAGAAAAATCTCTGAAAACAGTTGCACAAAATCCTTGAAGCTTGGGATATTGTATTTTCCTACTTGAAAACAGAGTTCTACTTTAACCAAGAGTTAAAAGCTAAATAAAATTCTGGGGGAAATGTGGAAACAACAGAAAAATATTCTGACCATAGAAGTTATTATGGTGAAAAAAAAGAACAAAATATACTCTCAGAAGAAAAGAACAAAATTTAAGCTTCTATTTCCAAACCTGCAAGAAGAATAAGAATTGGTCTGGTCTTGGGTACCAATATGGTGGAGTGAAGCTAGGTAGCTACTTGAGCTCTCCCAGTTTCTCTTGAAAATCATTTGAAACTAAGCTTCTGAACAGTCTGGAACTACAGAACTGATAGATGGGAAAGATATAAATAAAAGTCATTCTCACTGGGTGAAAGGTGTACACAGTCAAGCTCAGATGTTGTCCTGAAAAGCCAGTGGGAAGATCTTAATCACTGTGAACCAGCAACTGAGATCATTGGTCCTGGCTCAGTAAAACAATAACAGAGCAGAGGAGTGGTTCCTTAAGTCTTAGCCCAGAAGGTAAATTGCAGCCTGGAAAAAAACAGTGAACAATAGACAAAACTAGATCAGGTACCCCAGAGCTGTGAGCAGGACATTAAACACAAATGACTCTTGCACTCAAAGCCAAAGGTCAAAGCTGCACAAGAATCTTGGAACAGTGTTTACTGTCCAGAGGCAAAGCTCAACATGTCATGAAATAAGAAAAAAAAATTGGTCTCAGGTCCTTCTGAAGAGCTCAAAAGGAATTTTGAAAATAAGGGAAGAGAGTTAGAGGAAAAATTGGGAAAATGGCCAAATCAACTGAAGAAAGTAATTCCTTAAAAATTAGAATAGAGGAAATGGAAGATAATGATTTTATGAAAAATTCAGAACCAATAAAATAAAACCAAAAATATGAAAAAAAAAAAGAAAACAATAGAGAATATTTCTTTGACAAAAAAACCCACAACCAACCAAACAAACAAAAAACAAAACAAAACAAAACATCTGACCAGGAAAATAAATAGATATAAGAGAAATACTTTTTAAAATATTGGTCTAGGAGGGATGATAGAAAGTAGGACACATATTAAGTCCTAATGCCACTAATTTATATTCAGAATTTTTTACTGCATTTTAGCTACACGTGATTTGCAAAGGAATATTATGTTTTGAATTGTGTACTCCCTGTAGAGTTACATGAAGTGGCTTATATTGCCCATATACTTGGGCCTCACTGATATCACCAATTGATCATTCTTGTTGCCTGTTCAGTACAAAAAATATTTATATAATGACCTTGACTCTTTTATCTCATACTGGATACAATTTCAAAAAGTTTAACCATTTAAAATACATTGCTTTTATTTTACTGATGACAGTTTTATTTTCTTTCTTTCATTTTATTTTACAGTAGGCTAGCATTTCAGAAAGAATGGTTTTATAGTTCAGTTTGAACTGCTACCTATAGTATATGAAATTGTATTTTAAAGACCTTTTTAAAGACATAAATTTATCTTACTAAAACACTGTAAAAGTAAATATTTGAATGGCAATTTAAAAAAATAAAAATAACAAAAAAATTATTGGTCTGAAGAGTATAATTTTTTAAAAAGCCTAGGCATCATCGTTCTTTTTTTTTTCTTTTTAATTTTTGTTAAAACTTTTTATTTACAAAACATATACATAGGTAATTTTTGCAAAACCTTTGCAAACTTTATGTTCCAAAATTTTTCCCTCCCTTCCCTTTACTACCACCACAGAAAGCAAGAAATCCAATATATGTTTACCATTTATAATTCTTTTATACATATGTCCACAATTGTCATGCTACACAAGCAAAATCAGATCAAAAAGGAAAAAAAATAAGAAAGAAAATAAAATGCAATCAAACAACAACCAAAAGAGTGAAAATATGATGCTGATCTACCTCAGTTTTCATAGTTCTCTCTCTCTCTCTGGGTGGAGATGGCTCTCTTCATCACAAGACTTTTGGAAATGGCCTGAATCCTCTCACTGTTAAAAAGAAACAACATAGACATAATTTTTCAAGAAAACTCACCTGATAATCTCAAGCCAGAGGATGAAATAGAAATTGAAAGAATCCAATGATCCTAAAATAAATCCAAAATGAAAGCTCCCAAGAATTTTATAGCAAAACTCTAGAACTCTCAGGTCAAAGAGAAACTTTTTTAACCATCCAGAAAAAAAACTAATTCAATTATAGTGGAGCCACAGTCAAGACAACACAAGATTTAGCAGCTTGTATATTAAAGTATCAGAGAATTTAGAATAAGATATTCCAGAGAACAATGCAACTGGGAGTATAAACAAGAATCATCTACCCAGTATAATCTTTTGGGGTAAAAAGGGATATTCAATGAAATAGAGGACTTTTAAGCAATTGTGATGAACAGACCAGTGCTGAATGGAAAATTTAATTTTTACATATAGGCCTCAGGAGAAGAGATGGGGGATAATCAGGAAAGAAAAATCATAAGAGAGTTAATATATGTTAATCTGTTTACATTGCTACCTGGGAAGATGATACTTGTAATTCATAGGAACTTATTCATTATTAGGGCAGTTAAGGCAATAAATATAGAAAGAGGATACAGTCTGAGTTGACTATGAAGTGATAATAATGAAAAAAATGTAATTTAGGGGTGATAAAGAATGTATTTGGAGAAAGGAAAAGGGAGAAGGAGGTGGCATAAATTATTTGCCACAAAAGAGACAAGAAAAAAGCTTTTACATTGGAGAAGAAGAGGGTGAAGATCCCTTTACTTAAAAAAAAAAAAAAAAAAAAAAAAAAAAAAAAAAAAAAAAAAAAAAAAAAAAAAAAAAAAAACTATTTTGGAATACATTCCTACTAGTGGTCCTGTTAGATTAAAGGGTATAGAAATGTATCTTATTCTGCTGGAAAGAAGGAGGGAAAGGGGATATAAGAAAAAGGGAGATTGATAGAAAGAAAGGCATATTTGGGGAGAGAGAGATCAGAAGCAAAACACTTTTGAGAAGGTACAGGAAAAAGGAGAGAAAGCAAATAATAAATGGGAAGAAAATACAGTTAGCAATAATAATTTTGAAAAGAATTTTGAAGCAAGCTTCTCTGATGAATTTCTCAAATTTCTCAAATGTAGAGGAAACAGTCAAATGTATATAATAAAAGAGCCATTATCCAATTGATAAGAGATCAAAAGATATTATTTATATCCTAAGGGCTCTAAATCCATGCATATCCTTTAACCTAACAATACTAATATTACACATGTATCCTAAATGAGAATGTGCAAAAATATTTATAAGAGCACTTCTTCCTAGGGCAAAGAATTAGAAATTGAGGGGAAGCCCATCAGTTGTGAAATGGCTGAATAAATTGTGGTATGTGATTCTGATGAAATACTAGTTCTATAAAAGTGATGAGCAAGATGCTCCCAGAAAAACCTGGAAAGTCCTTCATTAACTCATGCAAAGAAACATGTACTGTATCCAAAATAACAGCAGTGTTGTGGAATGATCAGCTGTGAAGGACTTTATTATATTCTGCAATATAATGATCCAAGACTATTCTGAAGGACTTATGATGAAAAATACTATCCATACCCACAGAAAAGAACAGATTTTATATGAATACACACTGGAACATACTTTAAAAATTAAAAAAAAAACCCTGAAATTTTTCTTGAAGCTTTTTTGGGGGCTAGAAAATCTATGTTTTTTCTCAACATGACTTATAGAAATATTTTGCATAATTTCACATGTGCCTTCTCAATGGGGATGGATGAGAAAGGTAAACGGGAGAGAATCTGAAACTCAAAGTTTTGACAACAACAAAAAAATATTTTACATATGAGTGGGAAAATGTTATAAAAAACAAAAGTTTAAAAAAATTAGCTAGACTGCAAGATATATTTGAACATTTGTCCACTTTTTAATAGCCATGGTCTTCAAGTAAATCATATGGTAATATTTATAGACAAAATCAGAGGCATCTTGAAAATAAGTTGACTCTCTCATGCATACTTCTCATTTCCTTTCTCATTTTTTCTTTTACCTCTCTTATTTGGCTTTTAAAATCTTTTATGAGCACTTCCAAGAAGGCTATTTGGGCATGAGACCAATTCATATCATTCTTTAAGATTTCCTCTGTGGACCTTCTATCTTCATCTGAGTTTGTGTTTTGGTCTGCCCTGTCACCATAGTCACTTTCTATAATTAAGGTTCTTTTCTGTTTCTTGCTCATTTTCTTTCCTTTTCTATTGGCATTTCCTCTTTTTTTTTTTGCTCCTAGGATAAAGGAGGTGCTATCCCAAGATTCCTATGCAGCTCGGAGCCTTTGCCTGCTCTTTTAAGGAAACAACCTGTTTTCCCAGATTTTATTTCTGGGCTGGGACTGGAAGGTGCTCCACTGATTTGCTCTTCTCCTGAGTCAGGAATGAAGGTCATAGTTGCTGATCTGCTGTGATTAAGACTCTCATTGGGTTTTGTAGTATGTATCAGAACTCAACTGAACTCCATCTTCACTTCAGTGAGACTGACCTTTCCTGAAGTTTTTTTTTTTTTTTTTTCAGTCTATCTTGAGCTGGAGAGGGGTTTCATTCTGTCAGACTCTTTTCAGAGACTTGATTTTATGTGGTTTTTAAGGGAAACTGAGAAAGCTGAGCAGCTTTCTGGCTTTACCATCTTGGCTCCACCTACAAAAATGTCCCATCTTGATTAGATGATAGAAATAGTGAAGCCAAAAAAATATGGTATGTATATGTGAGATTTAGCATATCACTATGGTTTACATTGGAGATCCATTATAAAACACACATCAAGGACATGCAGAATTTGAAAAGGATACATTCTATTTACTTAGCAAGAAATGGGGATATCAATATACAGCCCAAATGTTGCAACACTATTTATAACAATTTAAAGACCAAAAAACAATTCGGCACAATGAGTATTCATCTATGGAGAATTTATATGTAGTGTAGTGGAACAAAAATTATATTTTCATTTAATGGCCCTGGGTTAATATCCCTTATCTCCTATTATAGTTATGAAGCATTGGGCAGAGCCACTTAACTTCTCTGGGACTAAGTTCCATTTTCTCTGAAATGTGAGTTTGGGGACTAGATGATTTCCAAGGTCCCATCAAGCTTTAAGTACTAAGTTCCTGAGAATACAAGACAAGAATTATAAAGGATTAAAGGGCATTGATGTGTTGAAATCTGCTCCAGTAGAGGAAGATTTCAACCTAACAATACATTATAGTAATATGGGAAGAACTACTTCCTCTGATATCTAACTTATTTGATTTAATAACAAAAAGTAAGAAAGTAATAGAAGTGAAGCTTATGTTAACCACAAAAGTATATCTATGAACTTTTATCCTTTTACACAGTGTGAAAAAAAGTTTATTTGATCCAATTTGAAGGGCAAATAACCATTACAATGCTTGTTTTTTTTTTGGGGGGTGGTATTAGCAGCAAGGGAGATTTTATAAACTGAGTCTTCAAACCTTGATTTAATTAAAGATATGGGGCATTCTCCTTGCATCAGTACAAAGGGGTAGCAAGGGATGAGAAGAATTTTTTTTTCTCCCTTAACATGTAAAGGGCAGGAACTCTGTATGATTGATTTAATCCAACAACAAAGTGTTAACTCACTGGAATTGATAAGACAGTGGTTATCTAGTTTAGCATGTGAGTTCTCTACTTCAGTATGATTGATTTAAGCTTACAACAAATAATGGTTCCCTAGTAATATGATGATTGGTTTATACTCAGTATACAGTGATGTTGTAATTGTAATAGAGTATATAAACTGGGGACAAACTCAGCCAAGGAGAGAGAAGAATTGGCCAGCCTTCTGTTGGGTCTCCTGTCCCTTGTGCTTTGAGAGAGATGAGATTCCATCTTGGACTAACATCTCGTGGCTCTTCTGTCTCCTGGATTTTCTCCACTGAAACCAACATCCATTATGGAGGGCTTTCAGAAAGCTAGCTGGGCCCCAGGTGAAGGAGACAGACTGTGAAGAAGATAACAAAGACTTTGGACTTTATCCCTGACTATTCTCGTGGTTATTATTTTATTGAAATGAAGGCTGGTCCCTAGACTTCCAGAAAGCTAACCAAAAAATCAGACTTCCCAAAAACTATTTTGATGACCTAGAAAAAATAACAACAAAGTTCATATGGAAAAACAAAAGGTCAAGAATTTCAAGGGAATTAATGAAAAAAAAAATCAAATGAAAGTGGCCTAGCTGTACCGGATCTAAAATTATATTATAAAGCAGCGGTTACTAAAACCATCTGGTATTGGCTAAGAAATAGACTAGCTGATCAATGGAATAGGTTAGGTTCAAAGGACAAAACAGCCAATAACTTTAATTATCTAGTGTTTGACAAACCCAAAGACCCCAGTTTTTGGGATAAAAATGCATTATTTGACAAAAATTGCTGGGAAAATTAGAAATTAGTATGGCAGAAATTAGACATTGGCCCACACTTAACACCGTACACCAAGATAAGGTCAAAATGGGTTCATGATCTAGGCATAAAGAATGAGATTATAAATAAATTGGAAGAGCATAGGATAGTTTACCTCTCAGACCTGTGGAAGAGGAAGGAATTTATGACCAAAGAAGAACTAGAGATCACTATTGACTACAAAATAGAAAATTTTGATTATATCAAATTGAAACGTTTTTGTACAAACAAAACTAATGCAGGCAAGATTAGAAGGGAAACAAAAAACGGGGAAAACATTTTTACAGCCAAAGGTTCTGATAAAGGACTCATTTCCAAAATATATAGAGAATTGACTTTAATTTATAAGAAATCAAGCCATTCTCCAATTGATAAATGGTCAAAGGATATGAACAGACAATTTTCAGATGATGAAATTGAAACTATTACCACTCATATGAAAGAGTGTTCCAAATCACTATTGATCAGAGAAATGCAAATTAAGACAACTCTGAGATACCACTACACACCTGTCAGATTGGCTAGAATGACAGAGAAAGATAACACGGAATGTTGAAGGGGATGTGGGAAAACAGGGACACTGATACATTGTTGGTGGAATTGTGAACACATCCAGCCATTCTGGAGAGCAATTTGGAACTATGCTCAAAAAGTTATCAAACTGTGCATACCCTTTGATCCAGCAGTGTTTCTACTGGGCTTATACCCCAAAGAGATACTAAAGAAGGGAAAGGGACCTGTATGTGCCAAAATGTTTGTGGCAGCCCTGTTTGTAGTGGCTAGAAGCTGGAAAATGAATGGATGCCCATCAATTGGAGAATGGTTGAGTAAATTGTGGTATATGAATGTTATGGAATATTATTGTTCTGTAAGAAACGACCAGCAGGATGAATACAGAGAGGATTGGCGAGACTTACATGAACTGATGCTGAGTGAAATGAGCAGAACCAGGAGATCATTATATACCTCAACAACGATACTGTATGAGGATGTATTCTGATGGAAGTGGATTTCTTTGACAAAGAGAAGATCTAACTTAGTTTCAATTGATCAAGGATGGACAGAAGCAGCTACACCCAAAGAAAGAACACTAGGAAATGAATGTAAACTGCTTGCATTTTTGTTCTTCTTCCCGGGTTATTTATACCTTCTAAATCCAATTCTCCCTGAGCAACAAGAGAACTGTTCAGTTCTGCACATATATATTGTATCCAAGATCTACTGCAACCTATTTAACATGTATAGGACTGCTTGCCATCTGGGGGACGGGGTGATGAGAGGGAGGGGAAAAATTGGAACAGAAGTGAGTGCAAGGGATAATGTTGTAAAAAATTACCCTGGCATGGGTTCTGTCAATAAAAAGTTATTTAAAAACAAAACAAAACAAAAAAAAAAAAAAAAAAAAAAAAAGAAGAAGAAGAAGAAGAAGCTGGACCTGCTAATTAGTGTAAGAGTTGTAGCAGATGGCTAGAAAGAAAAGTGTGTGTACTCTCTGCCATTTTGGCTCTGCCCCTGGAAGTCTGCTGATCATTTCTTATAGAATAATGATGTTACATCACATTCATGTACTACATCTTATTCAGCCATTCTACAATTAATGGGTATCCACTCATTTTCCAGTTTCTTGCCACTATAAAAAGAACTGCCACAAATATTTTTGCATACATAGGTTCCTTTCACTTCTTTAAGATCTCTTTGAGATATAATCCTAGTAGAAACATTCCTGGTTCAAAGAGTATTCAGAGTTTGATTACTCTTTGAGCATGGGTCCAAATTCTCTCCAGAATGGTTGACAGATCCACCAACAATGTATTAGTGTACCAGTTTCCCCATATCTCCTCCAATATCCATCATTATCTTTTCCTGTCATCTTAGCCTATTTGTGAGGTATGTAGTCATACCTCAGAGTTGTCTTAATTTTCATTTCTCTGCTGATTAGTGATTTAGAAAACCTTTGCATATGCCTAGAAATTGTTTCAATTTCTTCATCTGAACATGGTTGTTATATTCTTTGACCATTTATCAATTGGAGAATTGCTTAAATTCTTATTAATTTGAGTGAATTATATATTTTAGAAATGAGGCTTTCATTAAAATCTTTGAATATAAAATGTTTTCCCAGTTTATTGCTTTTCTTCTAATCTTGTCTGCATTAGTTTTGTTTGTACAAACATATTTTAACTTAATAAAGTCAAAATTATCAATTTTTTTGTTCAATAATGAATTTCAGTTCTTCTTTGGCCACAAATTCTTCTTTCTCCACAGATCTGAGAGATAAATTATCCTTTATTCTTCTAATTTGCTAATAATATCACTCTTTATTTCTAAATCATGACTCATTTTAATCTTATCTTGATCTAGATTGTGAGGTGTATGTAAATGCTTACTTTCTGCCACATTAGTTTCCAATTTTCCCAGCAATTTTTGTCAAATAATGTGTTTTTAATCCGAAAAGGTGGGATATTTTGGTTTCAAATACTAGATTAATATAGTCATTAACTATGTTGTCCTGTGTGCCTAACCTATTCCACTGATTGACTACTCTGTTTTTTAGCCAATACCAAATGGTTTTGATGACCACTGCTTTATAATATAGTTTTAGTTCTGGTACAGATAGGCCACTTTCATTAGCATTTTTTTCTTCATTAGCTCCTTTGAAATTCTTGACCTTTTGTTCTTACAGATGAACTTAGCCATTGTTTTTTTCTAGATTTGTAAAATATTTTTGGGGAAGTTTGATTGGGATGTCACTGAATAAATACATTAATTTAGGTTGTAAATTAGGTTGAATTTTATTATATTCACTTACCCTACCCATGAACACTTGATTTTTTTTTTTTTACTGTTGATTAGTTCTAAATTTTTGGTGTGTGTGTGGAAAGTGTTTTGTAGTGTTTTCCTATAGTTACTGACTTTGGCTTGGCAGATGGACTCCCAAATATTTTATATTATCATTAGTTATTTTGAAGGGAATTTTTCTTTGTTTATCTCTTGCTATTGGATTTTTTTGGCAATATATAAAAAATGCTAAAAAATTTTGTAGTTTTATTTTATATCTGGCAATTTTGCTAAAGATGTGAATTGTTTCTAGTAGTTTTTTTAGTTGATTTTCTAGAATTTTCTAGGCATACTTTCATATCATCTGCAAAGAATGATAATTTTTTTTCATTACCTACTCTAATTTCTTTAATTTCTTTTTCTTCTCTTATTGACAAAGATAACTTTTCTAATAACAAAACTGAATAGTATTGGTGGTAGTGGGCAACTTTATTTCTCCCCTGATCTTATTGGGAATGGTATTATTTTGTCTTCATTATATGTGATGCTTGCTGACGGTTTTAAATAGATGCTATTGATTATTTTAAGGAAAAGTCCATTTATTCCTATGCTCTCTAGTGTTTTTAATAACAATGGGTGTTGGATTTTGTCAAATGATTTTTTCTGCATCTATTGAGATAATCACATGTTTTTTGTTAGTTTGGTTATTGACATCAATTATGCTAATAATTTTCTTAATATTGAAGCAACCCTGCATTACTGATATAAATCATACCTCGTCATAGTGTAGGTTTTAATTTATTCATCTGGAAATTGTCTATTCATATCCTTTTGACTGTTTATCAATTGGAGATTGGCTTGTGTTCTTGTAAATTTAAGTGAATTCTCTATATATTTTAGAAATGAGGCCTTTATCAGAACACTTAGATATGAATATGTTCTCCCAGTTTTCTGCTTCATTCTAATGTTGGCTGCATTGGATTTGTTTGTACAAAATCTTTTTTTAAAAATTTAATATAACCACATTTATCCATTTTTCATTTCATATTATACTCTGGTTCTTGAATCATGTATTCCTTTCTTCTCCACAGATCTGAGAGACAAACTATCCTTTATTCTTCTAATTTGCTTACTAATTTGCTCACATTATTGATCATTTTAAGGAAAACTCCACTTACTCCTATATTCTCTTGTATTTTTAATAGGAATGGGTGTTGGGTTTTATCAAATGCTTTTTCTGCATCTATTGAGATAATCACATGATTTCTGTTAGTTTACTTATTGTTATAGTCAACTGTTCCAATAGTTTTCCTAATATTGAACTAGCCCTGCATTCCTGGTATAACCCCTATTTGATCATTGTATATTATCCTGGGGAAAACTTGCTGTAATATCTTTGCTAATATTTTATTTAAATTTTTTGCAATATATCCATTAGGAAAACAAATCCAATGCAGCCATATCTGTGTCAAAAAAAAATTTGATTGGACTCCTTCTGTTCCTATTATTCCAAATAGTTGGCATAGTATTGAATTAACTATTCTTTAAATGTTTGCTAGAATTCACTTATAAATCCATCTAGCCCTGGCGATATTTTCTTTTTTTTTTTATTTTCTTAGGAAGCTGATTAATGCCTTGCTCATTTTTTTTTCCCTCTAAAGTGGGACCATTTAAGTAATTTATGCTCTCCTCTGTTAAATCTGGGCAATCTATATTTTTGTAATTTTACATATCTTTTACTGAGATTATCAGATTTATTGGCATGCAGTAGAGCAAAATACCTCTCATTATTCCAATTTTCTCTTCATTGGTGGAAAGTCCACTTTTTCATTTTTGATACTAATAATTTGATTTGCTTCTTTCCCTTTTCTAATCAAATTAAAATGACTATCTATTTCATTGTTGTTGTTTTTTTCATAAAACCAACTCAGTTTTATTAGTTCAATAGTTTCCTTTGTTTCAATTTTATTAAGCTCTCCTTATATTTTCAAAAGTGCAAATTTGATATTAAATTGGGAGGGATAATTTGTTTGCTTATTTTCCTACCTATTTTAGTTGCATACCCACCATATGAATCTTCTCTTTCTCTATCTTAGTCAAGTAAGCATCAAAGTATTAAACTTCTTCTAAGAACTGCTTTGGCTGCATCCCATAACTTTTGGTATATTATCTCATTATTGTCATTCTCTTGGATGAAATTATCAACTGTTTCTATGATTTATTATTTCACCCATTCATTTTTTAGGATTAGAATTTTTTTTTAGTTTCCAATAACTTTTTATTTTTTTGATTCTTTATTACATGTAATTCTTATTGCAGCATGATCTAAAAAAGGTGCATTTACTATCTCTGCATTTGGCTTTAATGTTTTATGCTCTAATACCTGGTCAATTTTTGTGTAGGTTCCATGTATTGCTAAGAAAAAAAATTATATTCCTTTCTGTCCCCATTCATTTTTCTCCAAAGGTCTATCATATCTAAATTTTCTGAAATTCTCTTCATCTCCTTAACTCATTTCATATTTCTTTTTTGGTTCATTTTATGTAGAAATGTAGAAAGAGGTTGACATCCCCTACTCATATATTTGCAGCTCTCTTAACATTTGGATTAGAAATTTGGGTGCTATGCTAATTGGTGCATACAAGTTCAATACTGATATTACTTCATATATAGTGATGTTTAACAAGATGTTTCTCTTTAATTAGATCTATTTTTGCTTTTGCTTGCTCTGAGATCAGAATAGCTACCTCTTTATTTTTTTTACTTCACCTGAAGCATAATAGATTCTGATCCAGTCTTTTACCTTCACTCTGTATGCATTACTCTGCTTTAATGAATTTTTTATAAGTAATATATTGCAGGATTCTACCTCTTAATCCAGTATGTTATCTGATACCCAAGTTCAATTCTTATCTCCAATATTAACTAGCTATGTGATCAAAGGTAACTCAACCTTTCTGGATTTCAATTTCTTATTGCATAAAATAGCTGGCCTCTAATATTCCATGATACTCTTCACCTATTGTCCTATGATTGTAGTGATTAGAGTTCTCAAAAATGACATAGTTGTAAGACAAAATATTTGGAGAAAGTAACCTTAGTTCTGCCTCTTACTACTTTTGTGACTTCGGACAATTCAGTAAACTGTTCCCCAATCATATTAAATTGCATATAAAATGAAAAGCTTTGAGAAAAGAAGAAATTCTCAAACTGTAGTCTAGAGAGTCCTGGAGATACCCGAATCACTTGAAGGGAGTCAGGAAGACCAAACTCTTTTTATAATAATTTTAAATGCTTTAATTTCTAATGTACTTGTTTCAATAGATATGAGTCCCTTTAAGAACTGAACCAATAGAAGCAGCTAGTAGGAGGAGTGAATAGAACACCAGCTCTGAAGTCAGCAAGACCTGAGTTCAAATCTGACCTCAGACACTTAACAATTCCTAGCTGTGTGACCCTAGACAAGTCACTTAACCCCAATTGCTTCAGAAAGAAAAAAAGAAATGTGCCAATAAACAATAGCTTATTAGTGTTCTAATTATTTTTTTTAGAAATGTAAAGGATTAATGAGAAGAAATTTCAATAATCAACAGACTAGAAGATGTATAAAGTTTGTTTCATATTTAAATTCATAATCCTAAGATTCTGGAATTTTTTTTTAGAGAAATGTTTTCAGAGAGTCAAAGTGTTATTTTAGTGAAAAAATTATTGCCTTTAGAGTCAGAAGGTATGAAGTAGAATTTTGGCTTTGCAACTCACTGTTGTCTGTGAATACTTGGAAGTTAAATATCACATTTTAAGCAAATCATTAGAAAATTTTCCATAAATATTAGAAAGTGAAGGTAAATATAGAGCAGGAGAATCTAGAAGAAATTGAAACTCAACTTCAACTAATCTGGGGAATTTGTGATCAAACAATATAATTTTGTTATTGTTGTTGTTTCTTTGTTTGTTTTTTTTTTTTTAACCCATAACCCATAACCATGTCAATTGGCTTTTTTTATTTGGAGGTAATGGGGGTGTGGGCTTAACAATGAGAAGGGGCAGCAGGAGCCACTGGAGAGCTCTGGACAAGTCCACTGCCCCAAATAAAAAACAAAACCAACTAAATGGGGAAGCGAGAGGCTGGGACAGAGCCTGGGGAGAGGGGGCAAAGCTGAAAGGGGAAGCAGTGAAGAGAATTTGCATGTGCTGGGCAGCTGCCAGGTGGCAGCATGGTGGGGGATGGAAGTCTGTGTTCTCTCTCTTTCTCTTTCTTTCTCTCTCTCTCTCTCTCTCCCTCTCTCTCTCTCTCTCTCTATATATATATATATATATATATATATGTATATATATATATACATATATATATATATATATATATGTGTGTGTGTGTGTGTGTGTGTATGTATGTATGTACATGTATATGTATAAATATAGAGACAAGGTGGGGGTCTCTTCAGTCCCCTTCTCTGTTCTGTCTGTGGTCCCAGCTTCTCTTTGCATAGAAAATGGGGGAGGGACAGAGGCTCCCCAAGTCATCATTGAATTGTGATAAGACCCATGTTCATCAGCTTCTATATCTTCTGGGTGATTACAGGGTTCTTTAAGTGCTTGCTGAGCTCCTGTGGGTCCTTCTGCGTCTGCTACAGGATCAACCTATGGCTGGGTCACTCATCATCTGCTGCACCTCGGGATCAGCCATGGCTCACTGCTTTATGTCCTTGGGATTGTCCTGATGGTTGTACTTGCTTATCACACAGCACTGGTAGCTGTTGGTCATCTTTTGCTAGAAGTCCATTGCCTTTGTGTAGTCCTTCATGGCTTTGAGAGCAGCTGCTTTTTGAAGATCAGCTTTGGCTGGATGCATTCTTCTCAGTCCTTGAGCACCAACTGGAACTCCAGAAGCTTGGTGTAACAAACTGTGTGTTTACTGTACAGTTTTGTGTTATGAACCAGAACTCTGTGCTTGAAACAAGAATTCTTACAAGGTGCTAACTAAGTGCAATTGATGAGACAATGGTTATCTGGTTTAGCATGTTGATTAATAGTTTTCCAAATTCATTTTTGATTGATTTAATCTTACAACAAATAATGGTTCCCTAGTGATGTAATGATTGGTTTATACTCAGTATACTGTAAATGATCTAATTATAATAGAGCATTTAAGTTAAGACAAACTCAGTCAGGGTCAGACTCGGAGAAGACAGAGGACTGGAGGCAGGAACTCAAGCTCCCCAAGCCAAGGAGAGAAATTCACTCCATCTTATGCCACCATGGCAAGGAGACGATAAAGTATTTGGACTTTAACACCTGGCCATTCTTGTGGTGATTACTCTGCTGAAACAAAGGCTGCTTAAGAGATCTCCAGATACAGTTTGGCTCCTTGGGGTTCCTCTTGATGGCTTCTGTGTAATGCTTCATGGCCTGAGGGTAGTTTCTTTTTGGAAACACTCATTGCCTCTGCTCTTCTCCTCCAAGGTCAGGTATGGGTTGATTTAAACCAGCCTCTCCTGCTTCTTTAGGATTTTCTCAGCCTGCTAGCATTTCTTGAGGACATCTGAGGTCCTGTGCTGGGTTAGGGACTTGTTATAGAAGTTGATGGTTTCCTTGTATTTTTCCTCTTTGAAGTAAGAGTTGCCAATTTGGGCATAAACTTTTGCAATCTGCTGATAGTCCTCAATTCTCTCTTCCCAGCTCCATGGCTTCCTTACAGAGTTCTCTGCACTTATTGTAGTCTCCTTGTTCAAAGTACACGGCTACCTGATTGGTAAGGTAGGTTACCACATGTTTATGGGGTCAAAGTCCCTGACGTGGTCATAATGTTTCAAGGAATTGGCAAAGCCCCTCTTCTTGTAGGCACCATTTCCTCCCTCTTGTTCTTTCAGAACTTGCTTCTTGTTCTCAGGAAGATCTTCCTCCATGCGTTCCAGCTTGATTTCCTTCTTGGGGGGAGGAGAAAAGGGGAACACCACCTCCTCTTCTTCATCCATGCTGCTCAGATGCACACCAAAGACTACACTCAGTATGGTCATAACATGGGCGTCCTTCAATTTCCTGCTCCATGGTCTGGGCTGGAGCTGAGAATTAGCTCCGAATCAATCAGCCCCCAAGCAAATGACAGAGAACAAATATTTTAATATGCTAAATGAAAAAAAAATCACAAGTCAAAGAAAAGCACTACTAAAAATTCAAGACTATGTTGTAGGTAAATAAGTTAAGATATAAAATATGAAAAAAAGCAATAGCTGTATTAAGATTCACATCCTGAAGTCACATCAAAGCAATCAATCAAAATGCCTGCTATTTGTGAAGAAACAGCAAAATGTTCTGGATCTCTGAACAAAAAAAGTGGAAGTGTTGCTCCTCTCATAAGGCAGATAAATTCGATTTATCTATATACATAATGTAATTTCAGAAGTCAGAAATGAGAGAAGTAATAAGAATAAGTAATAAGAAAAGGAAGTAATAGCATTTAAGGTGAGCATTACAAGGAACTAGAGATTTCAAATATGCTAATAAGCAATGATTTTATTATAGGTATTAAAGACAGCTTGTGCAAATGCAGAGAAAAGTACTTTAATATTATATATGAGGAATTAGTTGACTGGTTACTTACTTTAGAGTATATAAAATGAAACAATGTATAATACTCCAGGAAAAGTGAAAGAAGACAATAATACAGCATTTAAATATTAAAGACATTTAAATTTTCTCCTAGTTTTGTTAGAAGACTTTTGAATAGGGAGATGATATAATCAGAATTGTTATAAAACACATATTTGTCAGTTGTATAATGGAGAAATCGAAGAGAGGAGAGACCTGGAATTATGAGATCAGCTAGTAGAACACTATGATAAGCCAGGAGAGAATTGATAATGACATCAAGTGGTGGCTCTGTGAGTGGAGTCTAGGAAACAAAATGATTGCTGAGCCTAATCATTGAAGAAAAAAGAGGCAAAAAGACACACTTTGAGAAATTTCTTCAAAAGAATCTAAAAGTTTCTTTGGTTATGAGTTACGTGATTTGATTATATAGATACCAAATAAAGAATGATAAAGTTAAATAAATATAGCTACTGAGAAAAAAATAAGCATTTAAATGAATATTTTCCTGATTCTGTGATGCAAAGATCATCTTTGTTATTTTATCTTCTATTTACTCTCACTTTTTAGGACCACTAAATGATAAAAAGTCCATCATTGAGTAAATTTCAAAAGAGGCTAAAATATTTATTTGGAGAAAAGGAGGAAACAGTTGAATAAATATTATGTAGATGAAAATACAGATTTCTTCATGATTGAAACACTATTTGGAGAGAATGGAATGTATAACAAAAATTTCAAAAGAGAAGGAAGGAATGATAATGGTTATATTTCTGCCCAATCATGTTTAAAAGGAGAATTGTTGTCATTGCTGTTAGTTTTATCTCTGCACTCTTCCTTGTTGGCTTTTGGATATGCAGAAAAGAGATAAAGAGAAGAAATTAAGGATAAGGGAAAGATTCCTTTGGAAAGATTAGTTGAAGAAGGCAAGAATCATGTTTTATTCATAAAAGGAAATAGAAGTTTTCCTGAGTTAGAAGTGGTGATAAAATGGAATACATTTTATTCAATGATCAGCATGAGTATTGCTGGCAACATTGTACTTTAGACAGTTTCTAGTATCTCAGTGATGAAGGAATTTAGCATATGTACACTGAGGAAATTTAGATGCATAAAGCTTAAAAATGAATAAGTTGCAATTCAATTCTTTCCTGGATTTAGAGATCTTTCCATCATACTACCCTCCATTTTTCTTAAATTATTCTTTATGTAAACTAAATTATAACATTGTAAATTTGGAATGATTAGTCTGGAAAGTAATTTGGAACTATATTCAAAAAGTTACTAGATATTGCCTTTCATTTAATCCCAGAATAACACTACTCGGTCTATAACCACAATAGATGAAGAGACAAAAAAGAATCAATTTTAC
The DNA here is from genome assembly GCF_902635505.1 of Sarcophilus harrisii. Classification (NCBI taxonomy): domain Eukaryota; kingdom Metazoa; phylum Chordata; class Mammalia; order Dasyuromorphia; family Dasyuridae; genus Sarcophilus; species Sarcophilus harrisii. Next base: position 175,690,777 of record NC_045427.1, read on the forward strand.
ACATAGGGGTAGAGATGCAGACATAGAGGTAGATCTATACACACACATACATACATACACACATAAACTGAAAGAGATAGTGAGATAGAGAGATAGAAAGAGAGGAAGAGAGAGACAGAGAGACAGAGAGGGGGGGGGAGGGAGAGAACTAGTTATGCTTTGTTCTGTTAGCAACTCTTTTATAGTATTAATGAACTAATAAACTAAAAATGAAAAAAAAATTGAGGAATGACTAGACAAATTAGGAAATGTTATTTTAACAGTATTATTTTGCTAAAAGCAATGATGGAAGAAGTGGTTTTAGGTATAACTGGTGTGAATTAATATAGAGAGAAATTTGTAAAATTAGGACAGCAATTTAAATCATAATATCAAAATTGCAAAAATAAACAAAAAGATCTAAAAATTTGTTCAACCCAATGTACAATTATCATACCAGATCATTTATTAAGACAGCAATCAATGTCTTGTAAAGAGATATTAGACTAATATGCTTAATGGAACATGTATTTTAGACAGGCCATTTTGGAATTTTTTTGCTTCAATATGCTTATTTGTTTCCAGTATTTTTTTTTTTCTATTTTCCTCGAGTTTTTTCCTTTTTTTTTTTTTTGGTGGAGAGTGAGAGGAAGAAAAATGAATTCTTAATGATTTAAAAAAACACAACAACTTAAAACAAGACTGAAAACATAATGATCACTCAATCAAGTGCATTGTAAAAAAATATATTTTGACGAAATCTACGATTGATCATTTAGATTTGCAATTATTGTTTCTGAGTTCTTCCACTATTTAATTAAATTTTAATGGAATAAAATAAAACTACAAGTGGCATTATATCTAAATATGGTTAAATAGAATCAAAGTAGCTATGACATATTAGAAGAGCTTGTTTTACTTAAACAGTTTTCTTGTTTCTACTATCTGACACAAATATATCCATCTTCCCTCCTTGCTCAATTGAATTAAACTTTGCTTGGTATTTGTCATAGTGTATGTGTGTATGTGTATGTGGGGAGGTGTTTACCCATATTCATCCTAATTAAAATTGTGCTCTACAATAAATGCCACCACATCAAACTTTTGTTGTAATGAGTTTCAAATATAACATTCCAATTTTTTTAAAAAAAGACCTCAGTCAATAATCTCTCTGTCTTCTATACTCTAGGACAATTCTCTCTGGGTATTCTTCAAGAAACTATCTCATAGAATATTATTGTTAGTAAGAAATGACCAACAGGATGATTTCAGAAAGGCCTGGAAAGACTTACATGAACTGATGTTGAGTGAAATGAGCAGGACCAGGAGATCATTATATACTTAAACAACAATACTATTTGATGATCAATTCTGATGGACCTGGCCATCTTCAGCAATGAGATGAACCAAATCAGTTCCAATGGAGCAGTAATGAACTGAACCAGCTACATCCAGCGAAAGAACTCTGGGAGATGACTAAGAACCATTACATAGAATTTTCAATCCCTATATTTTTGTCCACCTGCATTTTTGATTTCCTTCACAAGCTAATTGTACACTATTTCAGAGTCTGGTTCTTTTTATATACCAAAATAACGGTTTGAGCATGTATACTTATTTTGTATTTAATTTATACTTTAACATATTTAATATGTATTGGTCATCCTGCCATCTAGAGGAGGGGGTGGGGGGAAGGAGGGGAAAAATTAGAACAAAGGGTTTGGCAATTGTCAATGCTGTAAAATTACCTGTGCATATAACCTCTAAATAAAAAAAGCTATTAATAAAAAAAAAACATTAAAAAAGAAACTATCTCATAGCTGTTGCACCTTTGACCCATAAGTGACCCTTAGACAAAATTGAAATTAGTTTTGTCTTTTCATTATCTCCTTTTCACGTACTATTTCTTTTTGTATATTTTTATTAAATTTTTTTCACTGAGACTATTTAAAAATCAATTATTATACCTAGTTTTCCCAAGAAGAATAATTATAAGTTCCTGATTCTAATGAAAGTAGTATTCCTTACATAAAGATATATACATCTTTGAAATGCTCATTTTTATTTAGTGGCAGTTATTTAACATGGTTTCTTTATTATAACAAGTCAGTCTTTTCTTGGATGCTATTGTGGAACTAAAGTTCTTTGAAGAAGTTAATTATCTGGCATTTTTGAAAATATTTTCTTTGACTCCATAATTTATAACTTGTTAAAAAGCTTTGTTTTCCTTTTACTTCCCCTTACCTTTGAAGACAAAAGAGCCTCAAGTTAACCAGCTGATCTTTCAAGGATAGAGATTTTGGTTTATAGAAACATTAAGCATTTATCTATTTTTTTTTTACTTTTCTTACTATTTTTATTATGTTTTTGCATTTTTGTATTCTCTCAGCTATTTTCACTGTCTAAGCAACTACAATTTTACTACAGTTTTTAATTTATTATAAACTATTAATTCTGTGTGTCTTTTCAAATCTTTCTTTAAAAGGCAAAGTGAGAGCTTTCAGTTAGGATTTAAATTGTTCTCAATAAATATTCCTTTTATTATATCACTGAGCTTCTGATCTATACCAATGTTAATTTGTTCATTGGTTTGTTATATGTTCTGATTTTTCACTTCTGGGAAACTAATGATTTTAATACGAGATTTGTTCTCTTTCTCTGTAGATGTTATCTTTTTATTTACTCTAAATATTTCCTTATAATATTAGAGACCCTCTTTGTTTTTACCAATTTATTAAAAAATTCTTCTGATTCATCAGAAGGATTTCTTTTTAAGACTTTATTTCATTTATTCTCCCATTTTTCCTTGCTTTAGAGCATTTTTCAATTTTTGAGATGAAGGGGAAATTGGTTTATACATCAAAACTTACTCTGCAATCTTACCAGAAGTCAATAAAAGCATATATTTTAGGAGGAGGGAATCTTTCAAAAATTTGAAAGATCATGTGATGATAGAACCTACAAAGGTTTCATGATAAAAGGATCATGATAACATTTTAAATAAAGATTTATAAAATTCACAGAAATAATAGTTTCATTTCTGTTAAACAATTATATTCTCAATGCAAGGGTAAAATCATGACCCTTGTCTGTATGTGTGTGTGTGTGTGTGTGTGTGTGTGTGTGTGTGTGTGAGAGAGAGAGAGAGAGAAAGAGAGACAGAGAGACACAGAGAGAGGTATATATAGAAGAGAGGAGGGGGCCAAATTAGTTTAGTCATACAACTTTAAATAATTTCACCTGGCTTCTACCAGTGCTAAAATGAAACGTAACACGCTTGATCCTTCTTAGAGAGGCAGTAATGATTCCTTGTCAAGTAGATGCTCAATCAGTAAACTATAAACATCTGGTGGTGCATAACCATACCCCTCATTTGAAATTATAGTATCATTTTATTCTATTTTTGGCCAAATTTCCACATGCTCACAAAATTTTGACTATAAAAATATCTTGATTTGCTTTCAAAATGCCTTAATAAAATTGGGGAGAATGTGGTTATGGTTTAAAATGTGTATAATGGTTATGCATCACCAGCTGTTTACCATTATGTGATTGAAGGCCTGACAAGATATTGTCTTTGACTCTTTGCCTGAATAAGATGTAAACTCTCTTTAGACAGGTATGATCCATTGCTAGAAATTTATATTAAAATGATTGAGGTTGTCAAGAACTTATTTGAAATTATAATTATATATTATATAATTATAAATTATAATTATGTATTTGCTGGGCCCTTGCTAAAAAGAAAATGAACTGTATGAAGCATATGTGATGAGGTCATTAAAAAACATACCTGCAAATAAACATTGAAAACCATTAGCACTTGAATCTAATGCTTGAGGATTGTTGTATTTATTCATTCAGTTGTATCTGAATCTTTGTGACTTTGTAACTTCATGGATAATTACACATCAGGCTCTTTTATCCTTAACTATCTCTCAAAGTCTTTCCAAGCTCATGTTCCTTCCTACCATAATACCATCTATCCCTCTAATTCTCTTCTGTTCCTTCTCTTTTTGTTTTCAATCTTTCCCATCACCAAGGCCTTTTCCAATGCATCTTTTCCTTTCATTTATCATCAAAGATTTTAAGTTTTCAATTCAGTATTTTTCCTTCCAATGAATAACATCAAATAATTTATTATGTATTAACTGATGTGAAATCCTTGCTTTCCAAATTACTCTCAAAAGTAGAAATATCACCACTTAAACATGTTAATTCTTCTTTTTCTGATGACAAGGAATTGAAAATTTAAGGGATGCTCATCAATTGGGAAATGGCTGAATAAGATGTGGTATTTGAATGTAATGGAATATTATTATTTTTTAAGAAATGATGAGCAGATTAATTTTAGAAAAAAGCCTGGAAAGATATGCATGAACTGATGTTGAGGAACCAGAACATGGTACACAGTAACAAGATTATGTGATGATCAACTATCATAAATTTACCTCTTTTCAGTATTACTGATCCAAGATAAATTGAATAGACTGCAGATGGAAAATATCATCAGTATCCAGAAAAAGAACTATGGAGAATGAATGTGGATCAAAGCATACTATTTTCACTTTTTGTTTGCTTCTTTTTTCTCTCACACAGTTTTTCCCTTTTGTTCTGATTTTGCTCTGATCCTTTTACAGTATGGAAATATGTTGAAAATAGTTGTCCATGGGTGACATAGCCAAGATGGCAGAGAGGAGACATGTCTTTTTTTGAGTTCTCTCAGATTTCCCTCAAATTAACAGCAAATCAAGCCTCTGAACTGGTTTTGGAGTGACAGAGCCCCCAAATATTTGGAATGTAACAAATTTCTAGTAGAAGATAATTTGGAAGATATTCAGAAAAGGTCTGTTTCAATCAGGCATGGAGGGAGGTAAGTTAAGTACAGGCAGTGCAGAGACCTAAGGCAGTGTGGTTTCCTCCATGCTGGGGAATCTACTGGCAGGAATCTACAATGTTACTGGCTACTCTGTGCTGGTTGCAAGCCAGTAGATCAGTACATTAGGTGTAAGACATCCAACACAAATGCAAAAGGTAAATAGTGAACCCCTAAACTCCTGAATATCATGAGACCTGGCCACACTCACCCAAAACCAGATGTTAGTCAGCACTAACCTAGCACAGCCACTGTTGCCTGTAGAAGAAGTTTGGACAATCTCCCCTTTGCCTTAAAAGCAGACCTCAATCTTTTAAAAAATGAACAAAAAAGCAAAAAGGACTCTGACCAGAGCTAGTTTTTATGGAGTAAGAGAAGAACATATTTCAAACAATGAGGACACTAAAAGCAGATCATCTCCAGATGAAGCCCCCAAAGGATAATATGAATTGGTTTCCATCTCACAAGGCTCTCTTCAAAGAATTCAAAAAAGTATCCTAAAAGAGAGTTAGAAGAAAAATGGGGAAAGGAAATGACAACTTTGCTAGGGGATTTGGGGAAAGAAATACAGAAATTATCTGAAGAAAACTTACAAAATAGATTGAGTGAAATGGAAAAAGCATATAACTGCTTACAAATTAAATTTGAAAAAATGGAAATAGAAAATAAATCTTTTTTATTATTATAACTTTTTATTGACAGTACATATGCATGGGTAATTTTCTACAACATTATCCCTTGCACTCACTTGTGTTCTGACTTTTGTCTTCCCTCCTTCCATCCCCTCCCCTAGATGGCAGGCAGTTTTATGCATGTTAAATATGTCGTAGTATATCCTAGATACAATGTATGTGTGCAGATGTGAACAGTTCTCTTGTTGCACAGGAAGAATTGGATTCAGAAGGTTAAAAATAACCTGGGAAGAAAAACAAAAATGAAAACAGCTCATACTCATTTCCCAGTGTTCCTTCTCTGGGTGTAGCAGATTCTGTCAATCATTGATCAATTGGAACTGAATTAGATCTTCTCTTTATTGAAGATATCCACTTCCATCAGAATACATCCTCATACAGTATTGTTGTTGAAGTATATAATGATTGCCTGGTTCTGCTCATTTCACTCAGCATCAGTTCATATAAGTCTTTCCAAGCCTCTCTGTATTCATCCTGCTGGTCATTTCTTACAGAACAATAATATTCCATAACATTCGTATACCACAATGTACCCAAAACCATTTTCCATTTGATGGGCATCCATTCATTTTCCAGTTTCTAACTACTATAAAAAGGGCTGCCACAAACATTTTGGCAAATGCAGGTCCCTTTCCCTTCTTTATATCTCTTTGGGATATAAGACCAGTACTAACACTGCAGCATCAAAGGGTATGCACAGTTTGATAACTTTTTGAGCATAGTTCCAAACTGCTCTCCAGAATGGTTGGATTTATCCACAACTCCACCAACAATGCATCAGTGTCCCAGTTTTCCCACATCCCCTCCAACATTCATCATTATTTTTTCCTGTCATTTTAGCCAATCTGTCAGATGTATAATGGTGTCTCAGAGTTGTCTTAATTTGCATTTCTCTAATCAATAGTGATTTGGAACTCTCTTTCATATGAATGGAAATGGTTTCAATTTCATCATCTGAAAATTGTCTGTTCATATCCTTTGACCATTTATCAATTGGAGAATGGCTTGATTTCTTATAAATTAGAGTCAATTCTCTATATATTTGAGAAATTAGACCTTTATCAGAACCTTTAACTGTAAAACTATTATCTGAGTTTGTTGCTTACTTCTAATCTTGTTTTCATTAGTTTTGTTTGTACAAAGGCTTTTAACTTGATATAATCAATTTTTTTTTATTTTGTGATCAATAATAATCTCTAATTTTTCTTTGGTCACAAATTCCTTCCTCCTTCACAAGTCTGAGAGAAAAACTATCCTATGTCCCTCTAATTTATTTATAATTTCATTCTTCATGCCTAAATCATGGACTCATTTTGATCTTATCTTGGTGTACGGTGTTAAGTGTGGGTCCATGCCTAATTTTTGCTATACTAATTTCCAGTTTTCCCAGCAGTTTTTGCAAATAATGAATTCTTATCCCCAAATTTGGGATCTTTCAGTTTGTCAAACACTAGATTGCTATAGTTATTGACTATTTTGTCCTGTGAATCTAACCTATTCCGCTGATCAACTAATCTATTTCTTAGTCAATATCAAATGGTTTTGGTGACTGCTGCTTTATAATATAGAAAACAACTCTTTTGAAAAAAAAAATTCCATGGAACAAAACATTCAATTGGCCAAAGGCAAAAGGAATTTAAAAAGGCAACTGAAGAAAATATTTCACTAAAAATTAAAACTGAACAAATGGAAACCTTTGCATAATAATTACTTCTAATACTAAATATTTTGAAAAATAAACCAAAAAAAGGTTCTACCAAATTCATTTGTGACATAAATATGGTACTGATAACAAAACTAGGATGAATAAGAAGAGAGAAAGAAAACGCTAGACCAGTTTCCGAAATGAATATTGATGCAAAAAATTGAACAAAAGAGTTGTGAGTAGATTACAGTACCATATCATGATCATGCACAAAAGCAGGTAAAATTCATATCAGAAATGTAATAGGGAAACTATCAAGGTAATTGACCAAATCAACAACAAATACAACAAAAATCAAATGATTATCTCAGTAGATATAGAAAAACCTTTTTCATAAAGTATAATAGTCCTGTTAAAACAATAGAGAGCATATGGGCAAATGGAGCTTTCCTTAAAATCAGTAATATATATTTAACACCATTAGCAAGCATTTTCTAAAAAGGGAAAAGGATACCATTAGAATGAGGAGAGATTTAAGAATGTCTATTATCATGTCTATTAGCCACTATGTTAATATAAATTCTAGGTATAACAATTAGAAACAAAAAAAGAAAATAAGTGAATTAGAATAGGAAATGAGGAAACAAAATAATCATCCATGCAAATGATATGATGGAATACTTAGAAAATCCTAGAAATTACTAAATAAATAGTTGAAATGATTAGGAAATTCAGGAACATTACAAGTTATAAAATAAGCCCACATAAATCATCATCACATCTACATTTTAAAAAATCCAACAGAAAGAACATGAAAGAGAAATTCTATTTAAAATAACTATATATCATATAAAATACTTGAGAGTGTACTTGCTGAGACAATTCCAGGAACTATGTGAAAACAATTATAACACATTTCACATAAATAAAGTCAAAGCTAAACAATTAGAAACATGTTAATTGTTTATGGGTAGGCTGTGCAATATAATAAAAATAATAATTTTAACTAAATTAATTTTCTTATTCAGTGCCAAACCAATTAAACTACTAAAATATTTTATAGAACTAGAATAAGTAGTAGTAAAATTTATTTGAAAGAAGCAAAGTTCAAGAATATCAACAGAATTAATTAAAAAATGAAGGGAGGTGTCTTAGCAGTACTAGATCTCAAATGATTACAAAGCAGTATTCATCAAAATAATCTGGCACTGGCTAAGAAATAGGGCGGTGAGAAGTAGAATTCATTAGACGAACAATGTACAGAAGTAAATGATCATATTAATGTAGTATTGGATAAGCCCAAAGACCCATGTTTTGCAGGCAAAACTCACTATTTGACAGAAATTTATGGGAAAACTGGAAAGCAGTTTTTCAAAATCCAGGTAGAGACCAACGTCTCATATCATATACTGAGATACAACCAAAATGGGTATGTGCTTCAGACATAAATTGTCATGTAAGATAATTTGAAGTGCATGGAATATAATGCCTGTCACATTTATGGAAGAATTTATGACAAAACAAGAGTTAGAGACTATTATGAAAGGCAAAATAAATAATAATGAGTAAGTTCACAAAGTTTGTACAAATACAATGCAAATAAGATTAGAAGTAAAAAAAAAAGCAAAAAAGATTAGAAGAAAAAAATACTATAATTTTCTCAAAAGTCTCATTTTTCAAATATATAGAGAACTCAATTTAATCTGTAAGAATATTAATCATTCTTCAATTGAAAAATCAAAGCTATCCTTAGTGATATGAAAAATTAGAGAAATGCAAATTAAAACAATGCTAAGGTAACATGTCAGACTATCAGTTAGATGTATAAGAAAAGGAAAAAGACCAGTGTTGGAAGGAATGTCTAAAAATTGGGTCATTAAATATGCTGTTGGAGAAATTGTGAAATGATCCAACCAGCAATTTGGAACTATCCCCCAAAGAGTATAGAAAGCCTGTTTACCCTTTGATGCTGTAATACCACTATTAAATTGTTCCAAAGAGATAAAGGGGAAAAGACCTATCCATAGAATCATACTTGTAGCAATTCTTTTGTGGCAGTAAACAATTGGAAATTGAAAAGATATCCTTCAACTGAGAAATGACTTAAAAATTTGTTATGTGATTGTGATTGAATATTCTTGTGATATAAGAAATAATGAGCAAAAGGTTTCAGAAAACTCTTCAAAGATTTATATGAGCTAATGCAAAATGAAGTGAAAAGAACCAGGAAAGAATTACACCTAAAAGTGTGATGGAAACATGCTTCATTGGAATATTTGGGAGTGCTATAATAGTTTACTGAGTCTTCTTAGATAAAAAGGAACCTTTTAAAATAAAGCGGCATAATCGATCCCAGTGGGAATGGTTAGAGAAAGGCTTACCATCAGTACAATTTTATAAGAATCTAGTGCTCCCTTGAAGAAAATGGGTTTAATTGGAGGTTCAACATAACATTTATTCTGATTGTCTCCGAATTATCATATAATATATGATGATTAACTGTGTATGATTTGGCTGTTTTTGGAAATGCAATAATAATCTGAAACAATTCCGAAGAACATGAGGAAAAATCCTGTTGACTTTAAGAAGCAGATAAGTAGGTGAATGCTGGTCCTGAAGTCAGGAAGACTCAACTTCATGAATTCAAATTCAGCCTCAGATACATACTTGCTATATGATTGTCATCAAATTATTGAACCATTTGCCTGAGTTTCTTTATGTGTAAAATGAGCTGAAGGAAATGGTGAATCACTCCATTATGTTTGCCAAGAAAACTACAAACGGTAACATGAACTGAAATAATTGAACAACAACAATACTTCCAGAGAAAGAACTTAAGGAGTCTGAAGCACATTATTATTATTATTATTTTGATAAGGCAATTGGGGTTAAGTGACTTACCCAGGGTCACACAGCTAGGAAGTGTTAAGTGTCTGAGGACAGATTTGAATTCAGGTTCTCCTGAGTTCAAAACTGGTCCTCTAACTACTGTATTACCTCGGTATTTCCAAAAGCATATTATTTTTAAATTATATTTTTCTTGTTTTTTTTTAAAGGGGAGAATTTGGATTGCTGTTTCCTTTTGCAACATTTTTAACATGCATTTATGTTTTGCATAACATATAGAGGCTATAACAAATTGCTTTCTTAGGGAGAGGCAAAAGAAGACAGAGAAAGAGAATATGAATCTGAAAAATTTTAAAAATGCTAAAATTGTTTACACATACTTCAAAAATGTACATTTTTAAAATACAGATCCAATTGTTATCACTGAACTACAGAAAGGGGCTTGATGCAAAGTGCCTTCATCATACAAAAGCATAGGTAGACTGTAGAACATCTGTTACTGGGTCATTTTGTATTACCCTAGAAATCACAAATCTTAATTATATAACATATAATTTAATATAATATGTGAGTTAAATTATAATTATGCCATCCCAGTGTTTTAGAACAAAGAGTTCTGTTTTGAGAGAATGAGATTCTAGTTTTTGTTATAAATTTTGAACAAATCATTTAATGTCTATGAATCTCAGCCTTTTTCTTTCTTTGTAAAATGAGGATTGGAGTGGAACATATGAAGCTTTATGTCCCCTGAATTTTTTTTATATTAACAAGATGATTGTCTTTATATTACATGTGTTATGTAAACTTCCAGTTTTTTTTTTTTTTTATATTCACATGACCACTAGAGGTCTCTTCTATCTCTGACATTTTCTGTTAGCAAAACTTAGATTTGCATCCTGGCACTGTTACTACTTCTTGATCAGAAGCAAGTTACAAACCCATTGTAGGTTTTGTTTCACCAATCTCTAAAATGGAAAAATACCACTTATATGATTATCCACTCGAATAATTTGTTAGTAAAAACACTATATATGCATTAAAGGGACAGATAGATCTAAATTATTACATTTTATTAATAGCTAATAATAACCAATGGAAAGGAGATTCAACACTCACATTCTGGTCATATTCCTTGTGGTTTATCCCTTATCCAAAATCTTCATGTAGTGCTTGCTTTTATCAATCATCCTTGTACTTTAAGTAATAAGAACCTAGATGTCAGACTTATTAATAACATCAACAACAACAACAAAAGTATCATATGTCACCATGACTGGTCTTTTATTATGCATGTCCAGAATGCATTAAAATTAGAGTAATAGTAACATTTAATCTTGTAGAACAAACAGTAATAATTCAATTCAATAATCATTTATCATGATTTGGATAATATGAAAAAAGGGAGAACGGGGGAAGAGAGAATGAAATTTGACAGCTCTTCTTACCACTGAAAATTGTATGCAGAAACGTAATTAAAATATTGATATAAAACATAAAAATGTGCTGTAAACATGCTTCATTGGAACATTTGAGAGTGCTACATTAGCCTACTGAATCATCTTAGATAGAAAGGAACCTTTTAGTATAAAATACCATAATTGATCCCAGTGGGAATAGTTAGAGAAAGACCTACCAGCAGTACAACTTTATAATGGTCTAGTGCTCCTTTGAAGAAAATGAATTTAATTGGAGGTTCAACATTACACTGGTAGATGGATACCATTTGGTTTAAATTCTGATTGTGTTCAAATACAGCAACTTTTACAAAGATGGTATATTTTAAGAAATGTGTAATCTAAGCCTATAAAACCAAACATGTCAAATTGTCAAAGAATTGTCAAATTATTACTTAAAATTTCTTTTTAAAAATTGTGTTTACAAGAAGAAAAAAAGAGCATGAAGAAGAGGTGATATAGGAGGAGAAGAAGAGAAAAAGACATAGAAAAACAGAGATTTAAATATATGCCTAAATTGTAAACTCAGAGCAAAATTTTAGAATGAGGACAGGGAACAAATGGGATATAATTGAATTTAGCCTTCTCAAAGCAGGAGAATATAATTAACAGAGTCAAGACTAAGATTCAAATCAGAAATAATAAACCAAAATAAAATTTATTGTCACAAAATATTGGACCTTGTAAAGACCTAAGAGCTAACACAAAACATTTCTTTCACAAATGAAAAAATGAGATCCAAATAGAGAAAATATATATTTTTCTAGGTTATGTGGCTAGTTAGAAGCAGTGATGGGAAAGCATGATAATATGGGGAATCAATCAAACTGGAGAAAGAACATTTCATTTAATAAACAAAATATCAGAAAGTGTGCTTTTTGAACATCCCAGTGTTCCTGGAATTATTTCCCACCTATTAGGTCACATATAAAAATAGAGAAAGGAGCCAACTTCTTTTAAATAATGACTATAAACAATTTTAGAGCATCAGAACACCTTTCTGGCCAAAGGAAATTTAGAAGCTCTGCAGAAAATGTCTGTGACACCAGGATGAGAATTCAGCATTTAGTCCTAGTGCAGGGTGCCCTATGCATCCCCAACCCCAGCTCCAAACCCAGGTCAGGCTTGACTTCTGAATAAGTGATGATATTGCTGGCTTCTAGACCTCTGAGCCCAGAGACACCAAAGAGGACCTGAAAGATCAGCACAAAAGGTCTGTGGAATCAGAGTGGTGCCCCAAGGCACAATTCCAGTGCAAATCCAACTTTGGCCCCAGCTACCACCCAGACCCCACTGTCAATGAGATGGTGTAGAGGTCTGGAACGCTGAAAAGGTGTACTTGATTCTAAAGACAGCAGAATGATTGTGCTAAGTACCTCCTCAATGTGAGATAATGATTCTATAAGCATACTTAGATGATAAGATGATGTAATGACTCTCCTCACATCGGTGCTTGCTGAATGTGTTGTGGTGAGATAATTGTAGGCAAGGATTAGAGGGCTGAGAGAGAGTGTCAGAGTCTCTCTGCTGCAGCACACTGAGGAGAGAAGACTTCAAGTTCCAGACTCCAGAGTCCAGCATTCATCTTTGATGAGTCGCATGGCAGTTTGCCTGCCTCCTTCACTTCTCCTCCTAAAGACGAAGGAATTTGACTTATCCTGACTCTGATTGATCCTGAGGCCCTCCAGAGAGCTAGCCCAGACATAAGATGGGATCTCTGAATCAGCAGTGGGGTACTGGAGGCTTCTGGACCTCTCAGCTCAATCAGTGGAGGGAGGACTCAGAAGGTCAGTGGAGAGGATCTGTGCAATGAGTTGGTAGTCTGGTGTGCAGTCACAGTGCAACCTCAATCAGAGCATTCCCAACTCCAGCCAGCACACTAGAACTTATAGCTACAATAGAGCTAGGACACACCTAACAGCTCCAGGATGGAAAAGAGTGCTTATGGTCACATTCTTAGAAACATTTCTGAAAACAGCTGCACAAAATCCCTGAATCTTGAGACAGTTCATCTTGTACCCTGAAAAGAGCCCTACTTTAACAAAGAGTGAAAAGTTGAATAAGAGTAAGAAAATGAGCAGAAAACAAAACAAAAAAAAAAGTTTCTGACCACTGAAAGTTATTATGGTGACAAGGAGGATCAAACACACACTCAGAAGATGATTACAAAGTTAAACCTTCCATATACAAAGACTCCAAGAAAAATAAGAATTAGAATCAGGCCATGGAAGAGCTCAAAAGGGATTTTGAAAATCAAGTAAGAGAGATAGAGGAAAAATTAGGGAAAAAATTGAGAGAAGTGCAAAAGGAAATAATGGAGAAGAATGCCTTAAAAAGCAAAAATGGCAAATTGTGAAAGAAGGTAAAAAGCTCATTGAGGAAAATAATTATGTAAAAAAAATTAAATTGAGCTAATGGAAGATAATTATGAGAAATCAAAATGCAATAAAACAAAAGCTTCCAAAATGAAAAAAAAATAGAAAAAATTGAAATATGTCTTTGACAAAAAATCTGACCTGGAAAATATATTCAGGAGAGAAAATTTTAAAATTTTTATCTACCTGAAAGCCATGATCAGAGAGAGAGAGAGATAGAGAGAGAGAGAGAGAGAGAGACAGAGAGAGAGAGAAAGAGACACAGAGAGAGAGAGAGAGAGACAGACAGACAGACAGACAGAGACAGACAGAGAGAGACAGAGATAGACTAGGGATCATTTTTCAAGAAATTATTAAGGAAAACTGTCCTGATATTCAAGAACAAGAGTGTGAAGTAGAAATTAAAAGAGTTGATCAATCACTTCTTAAAAGAGATTCCAAAATAAAAAATCCCAGAAATATTATAGCCAAATTCTGGAACTCCCAGGTAAAGGAGAAAATTTTGTGAGCCTCCAGAAAGAAACAATTCATGTAAAGTGGAGCCACCATTAGGATAACATGAGATTTAGCAGCTACTACATTAATTATAGGGCTTAGAATATGATATTTTGAAGAGAAATAGGGCTAGAATTGCAACCAAGAATCACTTACCCAACAAAACAGTATGAATTCTTCAAAGGAAAAGGTACTCATTCAATGAAACAGAGGATTTACAAGCATTCATGATTTAAAAGACCAAAGCTAAATGGAAAATTTGATTTTCAAATATAGGACTCTGGAGAATCATAAAGAGGTAACCAAAAAAGTTATATCATAAGGAATTAATAATATTTTATCTATTTACATTCTTACATGTGAGGATGATATTTATAACTCATTAGAATGTTCTCATTATTATGACAATGAAAAGGAGTATATATAAATAAAGGGCACAGGCATGAGTTGAATATGAAGTAATAGTATCTCTTTTAAAAATATTTTTTAAATTTATTTAAAATTAAAGGGTGAGAAAAAATGCACTGGGAAAAGGGGAAAGGTAAAAGTAGAATGATGCAAATTATCTGCCTTTAAAAAGAGGCAAGAAAAAATATTTTATAACTTACTTACACACAACAGAATTGGCTCAAATAGGAAATAACATACATACTCAATAGGGGTATAGAATTTATCTTACCCTGCAGGAAAACAGGAGGAGTATGGGATATGGAAAGCAGAGAAGGGTGATAAGAGAAAGGGCATATTTGTACAGGGAGTGGTCAGTAACAAAACACTTTTGAGGAGGTTCAGGGTAAAAAAAGAGAAAATAAATGAGGAGGAAATAAAATTAGCAATAGTAATTATATAAAAAAAAAATTGAAGCAAGTTCCTCTGATGGGATATTATTGTTCTCTGGGAAATGACAAGCTGGGTGCTCTCAGGAAAAACAAAAACAAAAATAAAAAACAAACCTGGAAAATTTACAAAGTGAAATATACTGTATACAAAGTAATAGCAATGTTCTGGAATGACCAGCTGTAAATGACTTTGTTATTCTCAGTAGTATAATCATCCACAACTACACTGAAGGACTTATAATGGAAAATTCTATCCATATGCAGAGAAGGAATATAGATCAAAGCATTCTCTATTTCTCTATTTTTATTTTTAGCTTTGTTTTTCTTGAGGGTTTTTTGTTTTCATTAGGTTGGAAGATCTATTTTTGTTTCTTTAGGCAATTAGGGTTAAATGACTTGCCTGATCACACAGCTAGGAAGTGTTAAATGTCTGAGAACAGATTTGAACTCCTGTCCTCCTGACTTCAGGGCTGGTGGTCTATCCACTGTGCCACCTAGCTGCCCCCTAAGATTTACGTTTTCTTTCACAAATTGACTTTTATGGAAATGTTTTATATAACTTCATATGTGGTTTTTTAATTGTGGGTGGAGATAAGAAAGGGAAACTAGAACTCAAAAATATCAACAACAAATGTAAAAAATGTTTTGAATATAATTGAGGAAAATATTAAATAGACAAGCTAATTAAATGAAATTTTAAAATATTGAAAGGCATTATGGTGAAAGGAAATGTCAAAAAAAAAAAAAACTCAGAAGAGGACAACACTTTCAAAATGCCTACATGTGCAGCCACAAAAGAGAATATGAATTAGTTTCATACCCCCAAAACATGAATTAGTTTCAAGCTTTTGGAAGCCCTGGATTTAAAAAGTTAAAAAAAATATGAGAGGTAGAAGAAAAATTGATGAAAGAAATGAATTTATACAGGAAAATTATGGGGGAAAGTCAATAGCTTGCAAAAGCAAACACAAAATTTCATTGAAAAAAATAGCAATTTCTTAAAAAACTGAATTGGCAACCAGCAACCATTATATGTAATGGGGATAAGGTAGAAGCATTCCTAATAAGATTAGAAGAGAAACAAAGTTGCCCATTATCACTACTATTATTCAATACTGTATTACAAATATTATCTTTAGAAATAAAAGAAGAAAAAGAAATTGAAGAAACTCAGAGTAGGTAATGAGAAAACAAAACCAACATTCCTTGCCAATGATATAATGGTATATTTAGAGAATCAACCAAAAGTAGTAGAAATAATTAACAACTTTACCAAAATTGTAGAATATAAAATAAATCCACATAAATCATTGACATTACTATATATCACCAACCAAATATAGCAACAAGAGATAGAAAAATACTACTTAAATAAGTTAATAATACAAAATATTT
The DNA here is from genome assembly GCF_902635505.1 of Sarcophilus harrisii. Classification (NCBI taxonomy): domain Eukaryota; kingdom Metazoa; phylum Chordata; class Mammalia; order Dasyuromorphia; family Dasyuridae; genus Sarcophilus; species Sarcophilus harrisii. The sequence goes on from NC_045427.1 coordinate 175,707,374, forward strand.
TGGGGTCTACCTGCCAAGACAATGTCAGGAACTATGTGAATACAATAACAAAACACATTTCAAATAAATAAAGTTAGATCTAAACAATTGGAATATCAAATGCTCATAGACAGGCTGATAATTCTACCTAAATTAATGTATTTATTTAGTGCCATAACAATCATCTGCCAAGAAATCACTTTATAGAGCTAGAAAAAAATAATAACAAAATCCATTTGGAAGAGCAAAAAGTAAAAAAAAAAAAAAAAAAAATCAAAAGAATTTCTGGGAAAAAGTATAAATAAAGTGCCCTAGCTATACCAAACATAAAACTATAGTATAAATCAGGTGTTACCAAACCATTTGGTACTGTCTGAAAAACAGACTAGTGGATCAGTGGAATAGGTGATCTTATGCTAATATGCTAATCTTAGCATAGGCTTTTCACCATGTTAGAAATTTGCTTGACCAATAAATCTTAAAATCATAAGCTTTACTTGACTCAGGTCAAGTGTTGCCTTCTCTTCAAAGATATTCATGATTTCTTAAAATATTAATGTTCTCTCTGTCCCCTCAAATTATTTCACACTAATAGGTATGTGCATAGATATTTTATATCCCTTTTAAATTTTAAATCACTCTTAGGAAGCAACTATTTCCTATTTGTTTGTTTTGTTTTTTAAATCTTTGCATCCTGTGTGTCTGACATATAATGCAATTGATGATCAATAAATATGTTGAAATAAATTTCTAGATCAGACATATTCAAAAAGAAAATCATTATCTATATTCTACTAAATTCACTCCTCCTCTAGCTCTCATAGTTTCTATTTATGGGTCCCCTATATTCCAGTAACCGATTGACACTAGAAACAGATTGAGTTTGGAATAATTCTTGTCTCTTCTTTTATGCTACTCTCCCATCCAGTTAGTTTCTGAATCTTGTCAATTCTATCTCCAACTGTGTTTTTCACATCCTGCTTCTCTAAACTCACATACTCATGGCTTAGTTCATGTTTTATCATTTATTGCTGGGAAAAGTATAATTACTTTACAATTAGTCCCAACTTTTCATTTTATTGCTTTCTCTAATTGATCTTGCACAGAATCACCAAAGTTATTATTCTAAACCATAGCTCTATTTTTTTTCCCCTGGGGTATCTAGTGATACCCCATTGTCTGCAGGAACAAAAATATTAATGCTCTCCTGTCTCGTTGCTTCTACCATGATTCTGTTCTTATGAATATTTCGTTCTTGAAGTGTGAGATATCCACCAGACAAAGTTTGTTTCATGATTTTATGAACAGGCCCTATTATGGGACCATCTTAACTAGAAGTCCCAAACTGAGAGACTCATTAGGTTTGCCCTAGAATAAATATGCATCCTGGGAGGGAAGTGTCAGGGGGAAACCACATAAGTTATTTCTTATATCATATTTTCCATTCTGGAAGTTCTAGTCAAACCAAAAAGAACAAACATCTAAAGAGCACACACTGCCAGTTTGAACTATGAAAATGTAAGAGATGCAAAACTCTAACTTTGCCTTTAAAAAAAAAAAAAAGAGTTCTGCAGAATTCAAGGTCTGTTACAACTAGGAAAGGTATTCCTTACAATAGGTTTGAAATTTTCCATTTTTATTGCTGCCTTTTTTGAGTGCTTAATAAAACATTCAGTTGAAAACAATGTACTCTATTTGCTATAAACAAATACTTTAATTTCCAGGGCTTAGTAATAAAGACCTTGATTATCTGGATCCTACCTAGATTTCTAGCATTGTTTCATACTACTCCTCTCATGAAATTGTAAATTACAGGCAAACTGAATATGGAAGAGACTTACATACTGTATTCCAGAAATAATTTATAACTAGAATTCACTTTCTGCTAAAGTCTGTCTCTGTGTTTTTAATTTTTGTTTGCCTGTAGGGCTCAGCTTAGGTGAGGCTTTTTCACCTGAAGTATTTCCTTATCCTTTCTTAGTGATGCTCCTTTAAACTTATTTTTATATATTTATTTGTTTTGTATTCTTCCATCCCAGGAGAATATAAACTCCCTAAAGATAAAAAAAAACCCAAAAAACTTTCACTTTTTTCTTCTAAATACTAGTAACAGACTTGCACATAGAAGATTCTTAATAACCACACACAAACATGCATATATTTGTGTATTATATATATATATATGTGTGTGTGTGTATATATATATATATATATATATATATATATATATATATGCATAGTGTATTAGTAGCTTTACACAGTGCTTTACAATTATCTCATTTCATCTTCTCAACAATAGTGGGAGGTAAGTGCTATTATTATCACTATTTTACTGATGAGGAAACTGAGACTTGTAGAACTTATATGACTTGCCCAAGTCTATACATATAATCTTTATGACTAGATTTGAATTTGGGTCTTCATGACTCTAGATCCATTGGTCTGACCAATATTTTGCTTACTGTTAAATAAGTTTAATAATATTTTTATTCTTTTATATCCTTACTACGACTTAATTTTCTTATGTTTTGTCTGCAAATACCTTATTGCCTCTACTGGATTACAAATTCCATTCAGGTTAAGGAATCATGTCTTATTTTTTATATCTTCCAGAGACTTAGTGAAGTTTTTTTTTTTCCTTAAATCATAGTAGGCACCCGATAAATGTGTTGCCTGAATGTAGAAATTATTTTTATTCCATATTAGTACAAACAAAATTATATATTATCAAGAAGGTTTCTGAACAGGATAAAATTATGAAGCTGCCAAAGTTCAGGATCAATGGTTTCCCAACTTTGGGCTACTGCTTCCCCATGGCTATATCCATACTTTCTTGTCTCTCCTTTACAAAACCCACTTTCAGATTTTTTATTCACACTGGCATCTAAATGACTAAAACATCAATGAATACTTCTCCAAGGAGCACCTACAATCTAGCAAATCTGATGCTTATGGAACAGAGTTCAAAAAAAAAAAAAAGAAAGAAAGAAAGAAAGAAATTACAAATAGTAGACTATAGGTAGAAAAACAGGGCATTTCCAGGTCACTACTTTTCTTTTAGAGGAAAACTTAGAATATATAAGGTGACTAGCTAACTTGATGGCCAGTAGAAAGGATTGGTAGACCTTATCCTTGCTTTTTTAGGTTGAGTAACTTCAAATAACATTCATGTTCATATTAATACCTAATCTTCCTTTGAAATTTACAGGCTCACTTATTTACCTAGGAAATATCCTGTGGAGATGAATTCCACATTAATTGCAAATTCTGTTTATTTCCATTTCAAATATGTGCCTTTTAATTTCATTTGTGCCATCTAATCATAATATTAGTCAAAAGGACAGGAAAGTTGATACTTTTTGGTCTTATCTTAAACCACACACACACACACACACACACACACACACACACTCACACACACACACATACATACACAATCATGTTCTTAGACATTTGAGCAATTACAAGTTTTATGGGTTTTTTTCTCTCAGTTCTGATATTGCAGTATTTAGTCATTATCATTATTACTCTAATACACTAATAATACACTACATGTCAGCATAAAGCTGGCAAATTTTAATATGGTTGTCCCCCAAGAAAAATTGTCATTTAGGTTAGGCAATATGGCCATATTTTATTACATTATAATTAGACAAACATGTAATAAAATTGACCTTATTCAATTTCACCTTGCTTTTTAGACTTTTCTGTAAAGACACTCTTTCAAAAACCTATTAACACATGAGAGTAATTTAAATTATTCTTTCAGAAATCATTAGTTGCATTCTTGTCTTCTAACTTTGTCATCTTTCACATTATCCAATTTTGTCAGGCCCTTGGCACTCCAAAAATACACTTGTACTTTCAAGGTTACTGAGGCTTAATTTGGTTACCCTGATTTGAAGTGACTTTTCCCAACACATCCCACAGGCAAATGTCTTGAGAGAATGAATCACTTATAGACACCTGCCTGGCACCCAGGTGTGGAGGCATGCTACACTAACTTCACTTCTGGAAATGGCCACCATGGGAAAAGTTGTCTGCTGCCTAGCAACAGTCACCAAAGAGGGAATGGCAGCCTTTTCTTAGGATTATTTCAGAAATTCTGAAAATTTTAGTTTGGGGGTACAGTAACACAAATAGAAAACATAACCAAAATATACATTGAAGATCTAATTCAAGCAAAAGGGTTTGAGATTTTTTTGGCAACAATATCTTAGATGAGTTATGTTTCATGGAAATTCTTATAGAATTTATTGAACACATAACTGGTTCACAGGATCAACTCTGTTATATAACATTTGAGGGAATTATGGTATTAAAAGGGAAGGTAGAGGATGATTTGAATCTTAGCCCTGTGATCTACTTACCTTTGTTACCTTGAGGAAATTAAATTCCTCCCTAGTCTTTTTTTCCTTAATCATAAATTAAGGTTTTAAATTATATAATCTTTTACTTTGGATAATCCAAAACCTTTCTTTACTCTCTTTTTTTCCCCTATTCCTGTTTTATGCCTTCAGGCTATTTCACAGATCATTAGCATACCATTAGCAGGCAAGGGTAAAGAAAGTGGTAAAATTCAAATCAGTACCTTTGCTGATTAATGACAGTTCTCAAAAGAACACTGAAAGTAACAGGACACAACAATTCACCACAATAAAAATTTCCTTTTCTATGGATATTGCCTATGCTGTCTCTTTCACCTACTGTAATGCATGATAAAGAATTAACAGTCAATAACTTTTGAGATTTTTAATCAGAAGATGTCCAAGTCAAATAACATGTATTCAGTCTAGAGAATTTTTCAAAACAATAGTCTTTGAAAGTTGAAATTTAAAAAAAAAGCTTGAATTTAAATTATTTATAGGTCTCAGATAATAGAAAGAAAATTAGATTCACTAAAAATATGGACTTCACTAAAATACAGTGGGAAAAGAAGAGTATTTGTGCCCTTCAAAAAAAGGTAGATCCAAGGGTGAGCAACCTAGGATCAAGGATCAAGTCCCAGCTCTGATGTACTTTGATGTTTTTTCTTGAGAAAATCATTTCTGTACTTCAGACTATGATTTTTTTATCTCTAAAAGAAGTGGAAGGATTAGAAGATTGCTAAAAATATTTCCATCTCTAAAATTTTAGATGTAAAAATATAGGATCTGAGAATTTTTTCAACTATGTGTGGTCTTATACCTATTTATAAATTCCATATTATTTGGTTATGCAACTAAGTAGTTACTGCTTTGGATTCAAGATATACTATTGGAGAAATAAATGTGCTATTCCTCTATTACAGGTCCTTATTTCAAAACAGTATCATATGTCCTACAACTTGACACTGAAAAGCTCCTTAATCTGTAACACTTATAGTCCACTGTGATTCCCCCTATAGAAACAACAACAAATACAAACTTTCTCTTTGCCATTAAATCCTATATGCCCTGGATCCCACTTCCTGAGAAATGTAGTTGGTGTGTTCAAGCTTATCTGGTCAGTGTGGGGAAATGATTTAGTTAACTAATAATCAATTAATAATCTCTCAATTTAAAGTGAACATCAAGATGCTCAGATGCATTGTCATGTGAAAACAATAAATTATTCAGTTTTTATAACTAAGTACAAGAAAGAAAATAATATTCCTTGATTCATTTAAATGTCCCAAAAGGCCAGTGGAAGAACTGGAATGATTTTATATAGCTAGTTCATTTGTATTAATTCAAGAGGAAAGGAAATGAAAATGCCTATTCTATGCTAGATATTATGATAAGTACTTTACTAATATTATCTTTCTGATTCTCACAACAACCTTGAGAGATAGATATTATTATCTCAATTTTAAAAGTGTGGTAAGCTAGAAATTAAATGATTTGCCTGAGGTCATACAACTAATAAGTGTCTGAAGCTGGATTTGAACATAGATCATCCTTGCTCCAGGCCCAACATTTTTTTCCACTGCATCACCTAGTTGTCTCTTAAAACAAGAGTAGATTTGGTGGTACCATGTGAGTCATTTTATAATGACTTACAAGTCAACTTAGGATCCAGGAGATTCAAGTATTTGGCAATTCCTTGAGAAAGAATCTCTGGAAAGAGAAAAGTCTTGGATTTTGCCTTAGTGCCAACTCTCATTTTCCTCTTGACTGGGCAAGGATCTTGTAAAGTTTTAGAGGGCCAGAGGATTTGAACTTCATCCTAACATCCTCATTATTACAATATTCTCATAATAGCTGACAAAGTACATGCACCTGGTACACTAAAAGAAAACAGTTTCAAGATTCTTCAAGAGTCCAACAAAAAAGTTATACCATAGCTAAGGGAAATTTCATTGATATCCTAAAAATGGGAAGAAAATACTTCCTATGACCAAAAATATTTCCAATGGTTTTGTGATTATTCCCTTTCTCATGTGAATTCTCTAAAATTGAAGTGGCTTTTTTTTTTTTTTAACTAGGTAGAGTTAGAGTTATTTCAACCAACTATTCTTGCTATATCACCTGTTTCTAAAGGCCAATTAATTCTAACACATATAAATTGAACAGTAATTTCAAACTGTATTTCTAATAGAATTACTAGTTACTCTTCTATATTACCACCCTTTAAATACATGAAAAAAAATCATCATGTCACCCTCCAAATGTTTTCCTGTTCTAAATATCAAAACTTATTTTAATGAATCATTATATGACATTTACTCAAAGCCTTTCACACTTCCTTTCCCTGAGAATTCTCTAGTCATCTCTGTTTGTATATATGTATGCATATATACATGTATATGTATCTACACACACGTGAACTTGCATATATACATATGTATATGTGTGTTTGTAATGTCTTCATATAAAAGTACTCAGACCATGTGATTGAAAGTAAGGGAGGAAGGGAAGGAAGAAGAAAAAAGGAAAGAAAGGAAGGAAGGAAAATATAGACAGAAAAGAAAAGAGGAATAAGAAAAGGAAGAAAAGAAGGAAAGAAGAAAAAAATTCAATAGTCCCATGTGCCAGTAGAGAAGGAGTAAAGAAAAACTTCTTCTGTTTCAAGTACTGACTTCCTTTAGCTATATTTAGATATAGATCTTCATAGTTATAGGTTTGTAACAGTACCAAAAGAGTCTTATTTCTAGAAACTTTACTTCTGAAGGTATATGTTCTGTTCAACTTCAAAGAAGGACAAAATCCAGGTAATCCCTTTAATTAGTCTCATTTAGATAAGACTATAAAAGGAAGTTAATTGGCTGAAATCTAAGTAGCAAATTTCTGGCATATAATAAATTCTAAGCTTCAATTGTCTAGAGGAAGAGAAAATGAATGAAGGAGCAGGGATATCTAAGTATCAATCAAATCAGTAAATGTGCTTACAGAGAGAATATCTCATTTTTCTATTGGAGGAATTTTTTTTCACTGTATGCTTTTTGTTTTAAACTTATCTTTGCCTTTTAAAAATGATACTTATTTCTAAGAATTTCATGATCAAGATTGATATTAGAACATATCTGGAAATTTCTATAATTTTTCAATTGCGTTACACTGCTCTTTTTGACACCATTTGGAGTTTTCTTGTTAAAGATACTAGAATGGTTTGACATTTTTTTACTCCAGCTCTGTGAGAAAAATGATGAGAAGACTGAGGCAAACAGGATAAAATGATTTTTCCAGAGTTATAGGGCTAGTAAGTGTCTGAGACCAGGTTTGAACTCAGGAAGATAAGCTTTCCGGACTCAAGGCTCAGCATTCAATCCACTTTGTGAGCCAGCTGTACATTCTGATACTGTGACTATCAAATACCAATGAAGTGCTAGTGCATTTCCTTTAGCGTATTGACATGGAAGAAATAATTGCTTTTCTCTGGGTAGCTAGACTACACTGTATGACCCTCTTATACTATTTCATATTTTCAGAGGAATAAACATCTTAAGACTGTTCCCAAGAACAAATGATGAGAGCATATTAAATCTCTGGTAGATTCTCCATCTTATTATATTTTTTTAATGTTCCATCACTTGCTTAGAAATCATTTATGCCTTTACCATTTTTGGAAACATATCTGAGGGAATTTAGTAGGAATTACATATTCTAGGGGATTAAATATACCTACTAATTTTCTGGGAAACCTAGTTATTTCAAAAGATTTTAGCTTCAAATAATAGCAACATAAAATTTCAGTGTTAGAAAGGATCCTAATGAATATCTAGTTTAACTCTTATCTGAAGAATTCCTCTATGATAACTCTAATAATGTCCATTTTGCATTCCCTTGAAAATGTCTAAGGAAGGGGAACTTACTGCCTCCAAAAGCCACTTTTTCGATTTCTGAATTACTTGAATTATTATGAAGACTTTCTTTAAGTTAAATCAAAATTTTCTATTTCACAATTCTCCATCAAAATGAGTTCTTCCTTTGGGGCAAAGCAGAATAATTCTAAAGCTTCTTTCCATTTAAGATCCTTTAAATATACAAAGAAATTATCATATCTTCACATACAATATCACATCAATGAACCAAAAGTTCTATTCTTCAAGCTAAACATCTATAATTTCTTCAACTACTCCTATATAGTATTCATTTAAAAAAAATCACCATTTTTTTTTACCACCTGTTAGGTTCTTTTGTTTTTATTAATATTGCTCTGATGCTCTAAACTAACTAAATAAAATCATATGCAATCTGGCTAAGCCAGAACATGGAGATAATAACATTTCCTTATTCCCCAAATCTATATCTCTATCCATCAAAAGACATTAATATTCTCAGTTGCTGTATTACAATATTGACTTTCTAGTACACAACTTCAAATAAATTGACAAATAGATCCAAGAGTTGGATTTTTAAACACCAGTGTGGAAGGGTTTGAGCAAACAAATGGAGTGAAAACACTCTGTGTGTGTATGTGTTTGCATACAAATACAAATTGTATTTGTACCATTAGAATGACTCCAAACATCAATATCTTTGCTCCAAATTGATGGCTATCTGTACCTACATGTTTATAGGTCCATTCATTTAGTGCATTCAAATTATTATTTGATTAGATTTAGAATTATGAATGTTGGATACTATTTCCCTTCGCCACATATTAAGAAAAATGATATAGTTACATTTTATCAATATCTCAATACTTTAATGAAGCTGTGAGTAAAAATATGGGAAATTATGAATTGGTGAAAATCTTAATCTGTTCACATTTCTCCTACAGTGTATTTCTTGTCCATGCTTTCTAAGAACTTTTCCAGAAAACTCAATATTAATAAAGATTTTTTTACTAGATTGTTTTTAGATTTTTAAAAAAAATATTTCAGGGTACAAACAGAGAAACTATATGAACACAATGACAGCACACTTCTCACACAATGAGGTCTAAACAATTGGAAAAATATCAATTGATCATGGATAGGCCTGAAATAATATAATAAAAAAGGACAATTTTACCTAAATTGTGTACTTGTTCAGTGCCATAATAAACTGCCAAAAATTATTTTATAGAACTGTAAAAAAATAATAAAATTCATCTGGAAGAATATCAATGGAAATGATACAAATTGAGCTTCTAGATGATATAGTGGATAGAGCATTGACCCTGGAGTCTGATGGACCTGAGTTCAAATCTGACCTCAGACTGTTAATAGTTGTTAGATATGTAACCTTGGGCAAGTCACTTAACCCAAACTTCCTCACAAAAAAATTACAAAGGATGGTTACCTCACAGTACCATTCCTAAAATTGTGTCATAAAGCAACAGTCATAGAAACCATTTAGTAGTGGCTAAGATGGATCAGTGGAATAAATTAGATACATATGAAACAATAAAATCAATGGTTAAACTCCAACTTCTTGGATAAGAACTTAATTTCACAAAAATTGTTGGGAAAACTAGAAAATGATATGCCAGAAACTTGGCATAGACCTATATATCATACCCCACATCAAAATAAGGTCAAAAAGGATAAATGATTTGGACATAAAAGGTGATATGATCAGCAAATTGGGAGAACAAGGAATAATTTACCAATTGAGATCTTTGAAAAGGGAGGAATTTGTGACCAAAAAAGAACTAGAGAACATTATAAAATGAAAAATGGACAACACTGATTACATTAAATTAAAATTTTTTTTCACAAAAAAATTAATCAGAAATAAGATTAAAAGGGAAGTACAAAGCTAGGAAAACATTTTTACAGTCAATATTTCTGATAAAGGTATCATTTCTAAATATATATAAAGAATGGTGTCAAATTTATGAGTACAAGTCATTCCCCTATTTATAGATGGCCAGAGAGTATGAAAAGACAATTTTCAGATGATGAAATTAAAGCCATCTATAGTCATTTGAAAAAATACTCCAAATAACTATTGATTAGAGAAATACAAATTGAAACAACTCTGAGTTACCACCTTACACATATCAGAATGGCTATGAAAAGAGTAAAAGGTAATGATAAATGTTGGAGGGGATGTGGGAAAATTGGGACACTAATGCATTGTTGGTGGAGTTGCAAAATGATCCAACCATTCTGGAGAGATATTTGGACTATACTCAAAGGTTTATTAAACTGTGCATATCATTTGATTCAGCAATGCCACTACCAAGGAAATCATAAAGGAGGGAAAAGGCCTCACATGTGATAAAATATTTGTGCTTCCTCTTTTTGTGATAGCAATATTTGGAATATGAGCAGATGCCAATCAATTGGGGAATGGCTGAATAAGTTGAGGTAAATGAAGATAATGGAATATTATTGTTTATATAAAATGAGGACCAAGATGATTTTACAAAAGCAGGAAAAATTTACATGAACTGATGCTAGGTAAAACAATAGAACCAGGAATATATTGAACACAGTAACAGCAAAATCTTGCAATGGTCAATATGAAAGATTTGGTTCTTCTCAGTGGTTCAGTGATCCAAGACAATCCCAATAAACTTAGAACAGAAAACTCCATCTGCATCCAGTAAAAGACAATGGAGATTGAATGTAAATCAACACATGGTATGTTCACTTCTTTTTTCCTGGTTTTTTTTTTTTTTTCTTCTGTGTTTTTTCCCTTTTGTTCTGATAGTTCTTTCCCAACAACATGATTCATAAAGAAATGTGTATTTAAAAATTTAATGTAGATGTATAACCAGAAAAAGTAAAGTAATTAATAAATTAAAAAATAAAACCAATCAGGGTAATAGAACAGTATATGGATTGCCTATGTCCTTTTCTGGAAAAAAAATACACACATACATACCAAATTGTACATATTTATTTTCATGCTATCTCCACCATTACATTGTAAACTCCTTGAGGGAAAAGACTTTCTTTGGACTCTTTTTGTATCTTTAGCACCTAGAAGAGTATCTGACACATATTAGGCCGTTAATATATATTGATTCATTCTTTTTATCATATGTTTTTGAAATATAATAGAAAATTGTATGTACATAGGGTGAGTAGAAGAAAGCAACCTGGCGTGTCCTAAGTGCATGATAAGGGTATGGGGTTAGTTGAGGAGGTTGTGCAGCATTTTGAACATTCTTAACTCATTCCTTATACAAGCATTAAGCATGATTTCCTTGAATTATAGGAATATAATAAATATTACAATTTCTGAGGGATCAAATTGGCAGATGAAACAATGGTCAAAGGGAGACATATGGTAACAATAAGTATCCTATATCATATTTTCATTATCTATGTTAAAACAAAAACATTGTATCATTAAGTTGCTCCCACAGAGTTGTTAGTTGTTACTATCAAAAAGTAAAATAAATCATCTAAATTTTCATAGTCACATGTAACGTAAGGTAAAATAATTTATATATATTTGTAAAATTTTTCACATTTTCTTCTCTTTTTAGTGTGATACTTGTAAATTTTATTCTGATGCTATAATTATGACTTAGTATTATGATAATAGTTTGATTTTATATTTCTAATGAGAACACTCAATATATAATCTCTTAATCTAATTGGTCCTAATAGTCATAGAAGCCTATTGTCAGGGGGATAAGGCTTATAGCATTGTGATAAGATGGATTCTTGACCTTTTGCAGGGGTCTTGAGTTATTTTCATTCTATTATCTTAGATGACTAATCTACCACCAGTTTGTTATCCCAATAAACTCCCTTCAACATAGGTTTTATAAAAGCCTTGTATTGACAGTTGACCTCATGTCTTCTGACACTTGATAAATTCAGTTTAATAAATATTTTTATAATAAACACTTAATATGTATAAAACTATTTTCCCCCTCAAGAGTAGAACTACTGGTTAGAAGTTTTCATTTAGTTACACTATTTAATAAAATTAAATGATAGAACATTTAGAATGGGTAAATAAGTGAGATATATACAATACATATATATGCATATAAGTATATATGTGTATACATAGTTTTAAGATGCCTATCTTTCTGTTCCTAAGACCTATATCTTATTTTAGCTAAATAGCAATTTAGCAATTTAACTATGATTTTTATCATTTTCATGTTCAAAGAAATGTAATCCTTGCTGATGAGACTAAATGATAAGATTCCAATTACTTTAGAAATTGGGATGTTTGTCTTATACTACAAATTTCATAATGTGGTGCTATCACTACTCTAAGAAGCAAAAACATATAAACAGTAATTTTAGGATTATTAAATTATAATTTAAACATCAATTATTTTAACATTATGATGTTAAGATGCAATTACTCTTAAATGATATAATTTTATAAGAGTAATTTAAAATGTAAGGAAAGGGAAATAAAAGTTTTTTTTTTTTTTTAGTTTTGGCCATTAAGAATAAAAAAAAGGTTATTTTGTATATACCATATGATAAATTAACAATTAATCATCATAGTCGATAATATTGTTATATTACTATTATTTGCACTTTATTTTAGTGAATATTCTTCTAGGAAGCAAATAAATATCAAGACAAATGAGTAATGAAAAAATAAATAAGGGAAGACTAGTAACTATGGATGACTAACAATAATATAAAACAGTAATCATCAAAAATAACAAGCACTTATTTGTGCATGTACACACATATATGTATACATACATACATATACAGACATATATAGCAAATACATAGACACATATATAAATGTATACATACATGTGTAAATATGCACACACATATACATACACATATTTATAGATACATTTGTATATTTTCTATAATTTTATTTCATTAAATAGTATAACTGAAATAATGATATATATGGACACATTCATTTCATCAATTGAATTAGCATGGTAAGAACAAAATAAACAAAAGCAATTGATTAATGTATCCAATATCTGACAAGCACAAGCAAATTACTAATTGAAAATTCTTTTGGGGAAATGAGAAAAATTTTAGCTGAATTTAAGTTTAGACATATCTATGTCTCACTCTTCTTCAAAAAATCCTCAATCTTTTTATTCCACCCTCGTTGTATATCTTTTCTGGTCTGTATGGCTAACCTCTCTGGGAAGGCCATTTAAAATACGTTAGCTCTACTTCCTTTCCTCTCATTCTCTTCCTATCTCCCTAGACTCAGACATTTTTAACTTATCATTTCATTGAAACCATTTTCTCCAATTACTAATTATTTCTTAAGCAAATGCAGACTTTTCTTGTTTCTCTTTTTGTACTTCTTTGTAGCCTTTTATAAATTTATTCTCTTCTTTCTGAAGGGTCAACATCCCTTCTTAATAGATATTAAAGGATATGGACAATGAGGTTTTTGTTTGTTTTTAATTTTGTTTTATTTTGTAATACTGTTTTTTTTTTTTTAACCTTGCCCAGGCTAGGCAGTCAAACACCTGCATTGATCTGCACTGTAACTTTGACCTGTTCTACTTATTACCTAGGGCTATTCACACTTCCTTGGGCAATCTGGCTTTCTTCTGCCCTCATGAACTTTCACATGATTGACACTAAACTTAGGGGAAACTTGAGATCTACAAAGCTCATTGAAGCTCAGTACTAAAGTTCAATAGAGCCACCAGCCTAAAATTCCCAGATAGTTGGCATTCTAATAGTCAATCATAATTCCTGGGAACAGTAAACTTTAACAAAAAGAAGAAATAAAACTCAGTAATCATATACAATAATGCATATGCAAATGATTAATAATAAGAAAAAATGAAAATTTAAATAACTCTTCTTGAGCTCATATCTAAGACTGAAAAAACAAAAGTGAAAATAATCTTATGAGTTGAGGGAAGAGATTCACTAAAACACTATTTTTGGAGCTATAAATTGGCTAGATTTCTATGAAAATAATTCAGAGTTGTAGTTACTAAACTACCTATATCACATACTCACTCCTTGATAAATCTACTAATATGCCAAGGAAATCAAAGAAAACACAAATTTTCATACTTTCAAGTATATTTATAAATGTACATCTTAGCTTCTTTTGTAGTAGCAAAGAACTGGAAGAAGAGCTGTTGCATATTGATTAAGGCATGACTAAAAAAATGTGTTGTATACATGTATACAATAGCATTGTTTTTTAGAATAATAGGATTCAGAGAAATTAGTAAGAAATATAGGTGTAATCAGAAGCAACACAAAAAATTGACCCAAAGATCATAGTGATGTAATGGGAAACAACATCAAAAGAAATAAGATAACTAATAACCTGTAATCACAAATTATTAATTACAAAACTGATAATGAATTATTTTAGCAAAGAAATTTTCTATTATAGATGTAAAATGAGACATGTTTTAGACATAGAAGACATGTTAAGTTACTTTTAAAATTATATTTTGTTAAAAATTAGAGTTAGAGTGCTACAAGATAGAAAGAAAACAGTAAAATAGGATGATTGGAGAGTAGGAACAGTGAGAAAAAATAAAATAATTTTAAGAGGTTATAAATTTTCTTGAATGTGTAGTAAATTAGGCATGATCTGTTTGTATGTTTAATGACATTAGGTTAAATTAATAACTATCTATATCCAATGTCTTTAGAACATTTATACTTGTAGAAGAGACAATGTTCCCAACAGAGAAATCAGGCAAATTTAATTAATAAAGAAAACTATATGTGGGATGGGTCAGGCAAATACAAATATTCTCAGTTAGAACTGAGAGGAGCTATATAAAGTATGTTTCATAATCGATACGGTTTCCAAGGTGAACCCAATCAAATCAACAATTAACCTCATCAGAGAATGGGGGAAACAGTAAAAGTACTCTCCTTCTTATTCCTTTTTTATGCTATTGCAGTTATAGGTGGTAAAGTGGATATAGTACATGACCTGAAGTCAGGAAGACTCATATTCTTAGATTTATATCTGGTCTGAGATACTTACTAGCTTTGTGCCCCTGAGCAAATAACATAACTCTAAAGAAACTCAATTTCTTCATCTGAAAAATGACGTAGAACAGGAAATGCCAAATCCAGTTCAGTATCTTTGCTAAGAAATGGGGTCACAAAACACAACTGAAAACAACTTTTTTTCACATTTCATTTTTCAGTACAGAGGTTTATGGATGTTGGTTTCTTTAAAACATACAATTAAGTATTGTTTCATAGTCCCAATTACCCATTAAACAAAAGCCAAAAAGCAATCACTTGACAGCCTGTTTGCAAAATGATGACTGGATCCTTCACTTTAATGTTCCTCATTTGTTTTCTTCTGCGTCTCTGAATATCCCCCTTTAGTCAACTCAGATCATGTTTGCTGACATTTCTGTCCGCTTTCTTTGTCTTTGGTTCTTCTAATTTTTCCCTCATTTCTACATATACCCAGTTTGATCTTTGGTTGCTGACTTCAGCAATCATAACTTTCCCACTGGCACTTTTGCAGTTCTGGCCTCCACAGAATTTGTGGCTTGTTAACTCTTCACATACAACTGGTAAATGCTGGTCCAGACTCCAAAACTACTAAATTATACTACCAAGGATAAGACCTATAAGGCAAAGGTAAAGGACAATTGGGAGGGAGAGCATAGTGTCAGGAAAGCATTATACATTATGTTTAAGGTATAATGTAAAACAGCTTGTATATATAATACTAGATATATTTATGAGATCATATAGAACAAGGCTTTTGCATGTTAGAAAAAATGTGCTAAAGAATAAATTACTTAAACTTCATCACAAAATGGGATTTCCTACCTTCTTCACCAATAATTGCTGTCAGGTATTTTCTCTGGATTAGATGTTGCCAGAAAATCAATACCTAGTACATTTGACAATCAGATCACAGAACTTCTGTTGAGCCATTATTCAGTTGAGTTTATAATTACTGTCAATATCAGAAAGCTATAAGATGTCCTCAGAATCAAGTGAAGGGCAGGATTTTCAGAGCTCTCAGAAAGTTTTCTTACTTTGAAGGGGGAAAGAGCACATCAATTTGATGAGAAGTAACCCAGGGAATAAATTAATTGAAAGAGAGCTAAGTAACTAAAATCAATCTTCTGTGCAGATACAATATGTTCTGTTATAGTTCAGGAGTGATGGAGAATGAGAATCAGATTCACAAGTTCCTTCCTGTTGCTATTGAAGACTATTGAAGATTCACTGAGAAAGTTTTGTCAATCAATAGAGAATCATTTGTTATCAATCCTAACAATATGCTTGTTTGCAGAAAAAAGCTAATGGTACTATAAATACTCAATTAACTACAAAGGGCCTATTAAGAATGATGCTATCTGTATGCAAAAAGGAAACCTGATAAATAGATGTATAGGATTATTTGTATGTGTATATAGCTAGGTATAGATTTAAATACACACATATTTGTGTATAATGGTGGCCATGTGAGGAGGAGGAAGAAAAAAAAGAAAAAGAAAGTTATATGATAATTTTTTTTATATATTGAAAAGGAAGAGCAAGTTGTACATGATGGATTTGCATTCTTATGTGCAAAACCAAAATAAAACAAAATAGTAATTGAGGCAGTAGAGTATCATCAAAAGTGTTGAGAACAACTGATTTCCATTATTAAAAATTTCCTTTTCCCAGATAACATTTTATTTTTAAAAATTCTGCATGCTTTTAACTAAAGCTGCCTCACTGGACAGCCCTTGCCTAACAAAAAATTCATATCATTCCTATTGTTCAGGATTTTTACTGTCTACAAGTTTTGATTCTTAGAATGTTCTTCATGATTTTTCCCTTTTGAATTCCTACCCAGATATTAAAGGCAAATTAAAAATCTATTTACTCTCTTAAACTTTTCTTCTTGCACCTAATTACTCAGTTTGGGCACCTAAATAGTGAAGGAGAAAAAAGAACAGCCCTGGAATCAGGAGGACGAGAATTCAAATATGGCCTCAAATACTTACTACCTGTGTGACCCTGATCAAGTCACTTAACCCAGTTTGCCTCAGATCCTTATTTGTAATTGAGAATGAAATGAATATAAACTCTATGTTTGCCTAGAAAACCACATGGAGAGTTGTTCATGACAGAAATGATGTAACAATTCATTTTATTGAACATTTTAATAGGGTTATTATAAAATATTATTATCTATTATATTTTTCATGTTTTTATCTTGGGCTCCCAAAAGACACCTTCATAAAGGCATGGATTAAGACATATAAAAACAAAAACTATATTATAGGACTTTTGGGGGCAAAGACAAAATGATGGAAACAACACATGTTTCTTTCTGACCTTCCCTACAACCCTCACACTGATTATGTAATACCGACCCTGAATTAACTCTGGACCAGCAGAACCCACAAATATTGGGAGTGTAACTCTGATGACCGTGTATTTTAAAATCAGCCAGAGTTAAGAATTCAGGTTAAGGGAAAATCTTCAATCTTTATTCTCAGTAGAGGTGAAGAAAGATCATAGGTGAAGGGGGATCGGAGGTGAAGGGAGGATCACAATAGCAATGTGTGCAGCTACATCAAGAACCCAGCCAGCAGTCTCTCTCCACTCCTCTCCGCCCCTCTGCCTCCACCCACCAAAATCATCATTTCCTGTACAACACATCAGGACTTGCACAAAGAGTGGGTGGGGGTCATTCTTTCTCCAAGCATATATATTAATAGAGTATGGTCCAATTACTATTTAGCCTCACATGCTTGGACCTCACTGCATCAACTCAAGCTTCAGCCCATTACATGTAACAATTTTTTCAGTAGAAGACAATTCCAAAGATCTCCAGAAAAGGTCTGTTTCAACTGGAAACAGGAGAGAGGCCACCAAGTAAGGCTGAGCACAAATGCCAGCACAGACAGCACAGAATCTCAGGATGGTGCAGTCTCTGCAGGCAGGGCAGTCTCCACATAGTGGAGAATCTACAGTGAGGAAACAGACCAGAAAAAGTCTGTTTCAATTGGAAATGGGAGGCAGGCAGCAAAGTACAATCACCAGGGCAGAGAGCACAGAGTCCTAGGGTAGTACAGACTCCATGGGGCAGAGAATCTATAAGGATGCATCTACAGGAATCTACAGCAATATTGGCCAATCTGCCCTGTTTGCAAGCTTGTAGATCAGCAGAGAAGTTATAAAGCATCAAACACAAAAACAAAAAATCGATAGTGAACCCCAAAACACCAGAAGCTCACAGGACCTGGTTACGCTTACCCAGCACTAGGAGTGAATCAGCACTGACCCAATGCAACTTCAGCCACTTGGAAAACCTGCCCCGTCCTATAGGCAGACCTTAACTTAAAAAAAAATGAGTAAAAAAATAAAGAGGATTCTGATAATAGACAGCATTTATGGTGAAAGAGAAGAACAAATTTCAAACCTTGAGGAGAGTAAAAGGAGATTGTCTCAAGATGAAGCCCCAAAAAGTGATATAGCATTGTCCCCATTGCCAAAGGCTCTCCTAAAAATTTAAAAGGATGATAGAAGAGAACTAGAAGAAAAATGTGGAAAGGAAAGGAAAAATTTACAAGAGGGTTTGAAAAAGGCATATAACTCATTGAAAAATAGATTTGATAAAATGGAAAAAGAAAGTAACTTCCAGAAAAGCAGAATTTGTGAAACAGAAAAAAAGAAAATAACTCCTTAAAAAACAGAATTTGTGAAATGGAAAAAATTCCACATAACAAAGCAACTCATTTAAAAATGCAATTGGACAAATACAAAAAAAAAGAAGTAAAAATATATAAATGAAGGAAAAATTCACTAAAATTCAGCACTGAACAAATGGAAATGAATGACTCAATGAGACAAGAAGAATCAGTCAAGTAAAACCAAAAATGGAAAAAAAATAGAAAAAATGTAAAATACCTAATTGGGGATACAACCGACCTGGAAAACAGATCCAGAAGAGACAATCTAAGAATTATTGGACTTCTGAAATACATGATGAAAAAAAGAGCCTAGACACTATCAGGAAATCATCAAAGAGAACTGCCTGAATATCATAGAATCAGAAGGTAAAATGACCATTGATAGAATTCATTGAACACCTCCTGAAAGAGACCCCCAAATTATCATGGAAATCTTTGAGAACTGTCAGACCAAGGAAAAATATTAGAAGCAGACAGGAAAAAAAACCAATTTAAATACCAAGCAGCCATAATAAGCATTACTCAGGACTTAGAAGCTTCCATTTTATAGCATCAAAGAGCCTGTAATGTGACATTCCAAAAAGCCAAGGAACTTGGAATGTAGCCAAGAATAAATTACCTACCCTGCTAAACTGAGCATTTTATTCCATAGAAGAAGATGGACATTCGATGAAACTGGTAAATTCCATTTATTTTTGATAAAAAGACAAAAAAAATTGACCTCCAAATATTGAACTCAAGAGAAACATTAAAAAAGGTAAAAAGGAAAAAAAAAAACTCTTGAGAACTGTATTTCTGTTATGGGTATACATTGAGAGTACGTGTATAAACTGATTTTACTGTTATATAAAAAAGAAACTAAAGATGGAAAGCAGTTTGTAACAGACAAAGAGGGAAAAGTGAAGGTAAAATGAGGAAAATGACATCTCAGGAATAGGCAAAGAAAACATAACTGAGGAAAAGAAGAGAGGGTGACAAATGTTGTGTGAATCTTACTCTCATCAGATTTGGCTCAAAAAAAAGAATATTAGCTATATTAGGTTTCAGTGAGAAACATCTCTCATTTTAAAGAAAAGAGGGAAGGGAAAGGGGAAAAGGGAAGGGACAGGCTAAATAGCAGGGAAAAGAGGAATTGTGGGGGAAAGATATAAGAAAGGGGAAGGGTCTCTAAAGGGGGAGGATTGCTTAAGGCAAGTAGTGCTCATAACTAAGATGTTGGGAAGGGGGGAAAGGGGAAAAAGAAAGAGAAAAGTATAATTTGGGGTTAATAAGATGACAGGAAATACAGGATTAATAATTTTAACTGTAAATGTGAATGGGGTGAACTCTCCCATAAATCATAAGCAGATAACAGACTGGATTAAAAGCCAGAATCCTACAAAATGTTGTTTACAAGAAACACATTTAAAACAGAGTGATACATACAGAGTAAAGATAAAAGGCTATAGCAGAATCTATTTTGCTTAGGGTGAAGTAAAAAAAAAAAAAAAAAAAAAAAAAAAAAGCAGAGGTAGCGATACTGATGTCAGATCAAGCCAAAGCAAAAATTGATCTAAGGAAAAAAACAATATCTTGCTAAAGGGTACCATAGATAATGAAGCAATATCAATATTAAACATATATGCACCAAGTGTTGTAGCATCTAAATTCCTAAAGGAGAAGTTAAAAGAGTTGCAAGAAGAAATAGTAAAACTATAATAGTGGGAGATCTTAAACTTGCTCTCTCAGAACTAGATAAATCAAACCACAAAATAAATAAGAAAGATGTTAAAGAGGTAAATAGAATACTAGAAATACTAGATATCATACAGAAAGGCATATACTTTCTTCTCAGCAGTTCATGGAACCTATACAAAAATTGACCATATATCAGGACATAAAGACCTCAAAATCAAATGCAGAAAGGCAAAAATAGTAAATGCATTTTTTTCAGATCATGATGCAATAAAAATTACATTCAATAAAGGACCAGGGAAAAATAAACCAAAAACAAATTGGAAACTAAATAATCTCATCCTAAAGAATGAATGGGGGAGGGCAGAGCCAAGATGGTGTAGAAGACACAGGCAACAGTCTAAGCTCCTCTCATACCCTCACTACTAATTACCAAATCCAACCTCAAAAATAGTGCTTGAATGGTAAAATCCATGAGTACTGCAAGTACAACAACTTTCCAGCAGAAAATAATCTGGAAGATCACCAGAAAAGGTTTGTCCTGATCGGTGGGAGCAGGCTAGCACAAGCAGGGAGATAGAATCAGAGTCTAGCATACTGAGTGGATCAAGGCAGAGGCTATCTCTGGGGGGTGGAGATTTTACAGGGAAGACTCTACTACAGATTGGCTGCTCTCCTTTGACTTCAAAGCAGTAGATCAGCAGAGAAGTTACAAAAAGGCCAAAGGAACTCCAAAAAACACCAGACTCTAAGAGGATCTGGCTACATCCACACAGCACCAGAAGTGACTCAGCACAGACCACAGCACAGCTGTGCAGCTGCATTCTGCAGCAAAGAGGTTTTGCCCAGGGCACTAACAGTTTTGCAAGATAGAAGGGCTCAGCCTGGGGCAGGCTCTACTATGCACAGTGTGGGGGGGGAGGGTCTGCCCAGAGCAGCCACAAATCTGCATAGCAAGAGGGTTCTGCCCAGGGCAATAGAACTTCCACAGCACAGCTGTGCTTCCCA
The DNA here is from genome assembly GCF_902635505.1 of Sarcophilus harrisii. NCBI lineage: Eukaryota > Metazoa > Chordata > Mammalia > Dasyuromorphia > Dasyuridae > Sarcophilus > Sarcophilus harrisii. The sequence goes on from NC_045427.1 coordinate 175,728,986, forward strand.
GGGCAGAAACATTACCAGCGTGGAGCTCTTCCCAGGGTAGCCACTAATCTGCACACAATGGGATTCTGCCTGGGGCAGTGACACTATCACCTCTCAGCTGCTAGCCCCAGAGTAGCCACTGATCTGTGAGACTATTTCCAGGGCAGAGACACTTTCTGTGTGGGGCTTTTCAAAGGGCACTCCTGTAGTTCGGCCTTTCTTAGCAGCCCATTTGCAGGACAACTACTGTCCATATATCTATCCCTGTTCTGCAGAGGAAGCTAGTAACCTCCTTATGTTGAAGGCAGACCCTAAGGATTTTTTAAAAAGCCAAAAGAACTCTAGCCATTGATAGTTTCAATACAGAAAAAGAACAGGTTTTCAAACCTGAGGAGACTATTAGCAGACAGTCTCCAGACAAAACCCCAAAGGGGGACGTAACCTTCACACAAGGCTCTTTTAGAAGAAATTATAAAAAATCTTTTAAAAAGAGCTAGAAGAAGAATGGGGAAAGGGAAGAAAAGCTATGCAAGAGAGTCCAGAAAAGGCTTATAACTCACTTAAAGAAAAATTTGATAAAGTGGAAAAAGAAAACAACTTCCTGAAATATGAATTGGAAAAAGGTAAAAAAAAAAAAAAAAAAAAAAAAAAAAAAAAAAAAAAAAAAAAAAAAAAAAAAAAACTCCCAGGGACTTCAGGGAAGCAGAATTTGTGAATTGGAAAAGATAAAGAACTCCCAGGAAAGCTGGACTGGACTGATGCATTGGAAAAGATGAAGAACTCCAGGAAAGTAGGATTTGTGAATTAAAAAAAAAAAAAAAAAAAAAAGAAAGAAAAAACTCAGTAAAAAAAAAAAAAGTGAAATGGAAAAAAAAAATTCCATAGAGCAAAACAACTCACTTAAAAACTCAACTGGTGTATCTAAGATATACTGTAACCTATTTAACATGTATAAAACTGCTTGCCATCTGGGGGAGGGGGTGGAGGGGAAAATTGGAACAGAAGTGAGTGCAAGGGATAATGTTGTAAAAAATTACCCTGGTATGGGTTCTGTCAATAAAACGATATTTAAAAAAACTCAATTGCACATATACAAAAAGAAATTTAAAAAGCTAATGAACAAAATAAGTCATTAAAAATCGTAACTGAACAAATAGAAATGAATGATTTGTTGAGATACCAAGAATCAGTCAAGTAAAAGTAAAAAAATGAAAAATTAGAAAAAAAAGTTCAATATCTACTCAGAAAAACAACAGACCTGGAAAATAGATCTAGGAGAGATAATATGAGGATTACTTAACTTCCTGAAAATTATGGTGAAAAAAAGAGCCTAGACACTATTTTATAGGAAATAATCAAAGAGAACTGCCAAAGGTAATAGAATCAGAAGGTAAAATAGGCATTGAAAGAAATAATCAAACACCTTCTGAAAAAGACCCTAAAATAAAAACCACAAGGAATATTGTGACTAAATTTCTGAACTATCAGACTAAGGGAAAAAATATTACAAGCAGCCAGAACAAAAACAATTTAAATACTGAGGAGCCACAATAAGGATCACTCAGGATCCAGCTGCTTCCACATTAAAGGATTGAAGGGCCTGGAATTTGATATTCTGAAGGGCAAAAGAGGTTGGAATGCAGCCAAGAATAAACTACTCACCTAAGCTGAGGATTTTTTTTCAGGGAAAAAGATGGACATTTAATGAAACAAGTGAATTAAATTTGTTTATAAAGAAAAAGCAGTACTAAACAAAAATTTGACCTCCAAATATAGGACTCAAAAGAAGCAGAAAAAGGTAAAAAGAACCCTTGACAAGTGTTTTTCTGTTATGGACATACATAAAGAGTGCATGTATAATTTGATTTTACTTATATAATATAGAAATGGAAGGAGGAGTGGGAAAGGGATAGTATCAGAAAAGGGGAAAAGGGGAGATAAAAAGAGGGAAACTACATCCCACAAAAAGGCAAAGGAAACCTATCATATCTGAGGGAACTTAGGGAGGGGGAGGAACATTGTGTGAATCTTACTCTCATTGGATTTGGCTCAAAGAGAAAATAATTGACATATTTGGAATATAGAGAAACTTCTCTCACCTTGTTAAAAAATGGAGAGGAAAAGGGAAAAGAAAAAGAGTAAAAAAGGAAAAGTATAAGAAAAGGGAAAGGATTCAAAGAGGATGGGAGGAATTATAAAGAGGGAGAGCTGTGTGAGGCAAGTGTTGTCCATAAGTATAATATTGGGGAGGAGGGTAAGGGTAGTAAGAAAAAGAAAATCATAATCTGAGGATAATAAGATTTCAGGAAATAAAGAATTAGTAATTTTACCTGTAAATGTGAATGGGATAAACTCTCCCATAAAGCAGAGGCGGATAGCAGACTGGATCAAAAGCCAGAACCCAACAATAGTTGTTTACATGAAACACATTTAAAGCAGGGTGATAAATACAGAATAAAGGTAAAAGGCTCGAGCAGAATCTATTATGCTTCAAGTGAAGTCAGAAAAGCAGAGTAGCCATTTTTATCTCAGATCAAGCAAAAGGAAAAATTGATCTAATTAAAAGAAATAAGGAAATTATACCTTGCTAAAGGGTAGCATAGACAATAAAGCAATATCAATACTAAACATATATGCACCAAGTAGTATAGCATCTAACTTTCTAAAGGAGAAGTTAAGAGAGTTGCAAGAAGAAATAGACAGCAAAATTATAATAATAGGAGATCTCAATCTTGCACTCTCAGAATTAGATAAATCAAACCACAAAACAGGAAATTATAAACACAATAATTTCACCTAAGAGAATGACAACAATGAGAAAACATACCAAAATTTGTAGGATGCAGCCAAAGCGTTAATAAGGGGAAATTTTATATCTTTAGTGGCTTACTTGAATAAAATAGAAAAACATTTTGAATCATCAATGAATTGGGTTTGCAACTTAAAAAGCTAGAAAAAGACCAAATTAAAAACCCCAATCAAATACTAAACTTGAAATTCTAAAATTAAAAGAAGAAATTAATAATATTGAAAGTAAAAAAAATTATTGAATTAATAAATAAAACTAAGAGTTGGTTTTATAAAAAAATCCTCCCAAAATAAATAAACCTTTAGTTAATTTAATTAGAAAAAGAAAGAGAAAAACCAAATTCTTAGTCTCAAAAATGAAAAGAGAGAACTATCCACTACTGAAGAGGAAACTAGAGCAATTATCAGGAGTTACTTTGCAGAACTTTATGCCAATAAATTTGACAACCTAAGTGAAATGGAGGAATGCCTAAAAATATAGATCGCCCAGATTAAGAGAAAAGGAAATAAATTACTTAAATAGTCCCATTTTATAAAAAGAAATATAGTGAGCTATTAATCAGTTCTTTACTAAAAAATCCCCAGGACCAGGAGGATTTACATGTGAGTTCTACCAAACATTTAAAGAACAATTAACTCCAATATTATATAAATTATTTGAAAAAATAGGGAATGAAGGACTCCTTCCAAATTTCTTTTATGACACAGACATGGTACTGATAACCAAACCAGTAACTTGAAGACACAGAAACAACATTAAAAAAAATCTCCCTAATGAATATTGATGCAAAAATTTTAAATATAATATTAGCAAAGAGATTACAGCTAATCATCCCCAAGATAATAAACCTCAACCAAGTAGCATTTGAACCAGGAATGCAGAGCTGTTCAATATTAGGAAAAACTCTTAGCATAATTGACTATATCAATAACCAAATTAACAAAAAACTTATGATTATCTCAATAGATGCAGAAAAAACATTTGATATAATTTAACATCCATTCATATTAAAAACACTAGAGATTATAGGAATAAATTGACTTTTCCTTAAAATAGTAGCATCTATTTTAAACCATCAGAAAGCATCATATGTAATGGGGATAAACTAGAACCATTCTCAATAAAACCAAGGGTGAAACAACTTTGCCCACTATCACCACTTCTATTCAATATTGTATTAGAAATGCTATCCTTGAAAATAAGAGAAGAAAAAGATATTAAAGGAATTCGAGTAGGTAATTAGGAAACCAAATTATCACTCTTTGCAGATGTTATGATGATATACTTAGAGAATCCCAGAGGATCAACTAAAAACCTATAGAAATAATCTACAACATTAGCCAAGTTACAGGATACAAAATAATTCCACATAAATCATTAACATTCTTCTACATCACTAACAAAATCCAGCAGCAAGAGATACAAAGATAAATTCCATTTAAAAAAACTGTTCATAATATAAAATATTTGGGAGTGTAACTGCCTAGCAAAAGTCAGAAACTATATAAGCAAAACTACAAAATACTTTCCACATAAATAAAGTCACATAAAAGCAATTGGAATAATATCAAGTGTTCAATAGTTGACCAAGCAAATATAATAAATATGACAATACTCCTGAAACTAATCTATGTATTTAGTGCCATACCAATCAAACTCCTAAGACACTCTTTTACTGAACTAGAAAAAATAACAACAAAATTCATTTGGAAGAATAAAAAGATTAAGAATTTCAAAAGAATTAATGAAGAGAAAAGGAAATGAAGATGGCCTAGCTGTACCAGATCTAAAACTATATTACAAACAGCATTCATCAAAACTATTTGGTACTGGCTAAGAAATAGAGAAGTTGATCAGTGGAATAAGTTAGGTTCATAGAACAAAATAGCCAATGACTATAACAATCTAGTATTTGACAAACCCAAAGGCTTCATTTTTGGGATAAGAATTCACTATTTGATAAAAACTGCTGGGAAAATTAGAAACTAGTATGGCAGAAAGTAAGCATAAACCTACACCTAACATCATCTACTAAGATAAAATTGAAATGAGTTCATGATCTAGACATAAAGTATGATATTATACACAAATTAGAAGAACATAAGATAGTTTACCTCTCCAGTTTGTTGAGGAGGAATAAATTTTTGACCAAAGAAGAACTAGAAATCATTATTAATCATAAAAAAGAAAATTTTGATTTTATTAAGTTAAAATTTTTTTGTACAAAGAAAACTAATGCAGACAAGAGTAGAAGTGAAGCAATAAACTGGGAAAACAATTTTACATCCAAAGGATCTGATAAAGGCCTCATTTCCAAAATATAAAGAGAATTGACTCAAATTTGTAATAGTTGAAGCCATTCTCCAATTAATAAAAGGTCAAAGGATATGAAAAAATTTATTTATTTATTTATTTTGAAAAAATAATTATAACTTTTTATTGACAGAACCCATACCTGAGTAATTTTTTACAATATTATTCCTTGCACTCACTTCTGTTCCGACTTTTCCCCTCCCTTAATACATATCTGCCCCAAGATGGCAAGCAGTCCTATACATGTTAAATATGTCACAGCATATCCTAGGTACAATATATGTGTTCAGAATCAAACAGTTCTCTTGTTTGCACAGGAAGAATTGGATTCAGTAGGTAAAAATAACCCAGGAAGAAAAACAAAAATGCAAACAGTTTACATTCATTTCTCAGTGTTCTTTCTTTGGGTGTAGTTGCTTCTGTCCATCATTGATCAATTGAAACTGAGTTAGATCTTCTCTTTGTCGAAGAAATCCACTTCCATCAGAATACATCCTCATACAATATCATTGTTGAAGTATATAATGATCTCCTGGTTCTGCTCATTTCACTCAGCATCAGTTCATGTCAGTCTCTCCAGGCCTCTCTGTATTCATGAACAATAATATTCTATAACATTCATATACCACAATTTAGCCAACCATTCTCCAATTGATGGGCATCCACTCATTTTCCAGTTTCTAACTATTACAAACAGGGCTGCCACAAACATTTTGGCACATACAGGTACCTTTCCCTTCTTTAGTATCTCTTTGGGATATAAGCCCAGAAATAACATTGCTGGATCAAAGGGTATGCAGTTTGATAACTTTTGGGGCATAATTCCAGATTGCTCTCCAGAATGGTTGGATTCATTCACAACTCCACCAACAATGCATCAATGTCCCAGTTTTTCTGCATCCCCTCCAACATTCATCATTATTTTTTCCTGTCATCTTAGCCAATCTGACTGTGTGTAGTGATATCTCACAGTTGTCTTAATTTGCATTTCTCTGATCAATAGTGATTTGGAACACTCTTTCATATGAATGGAAATAGTTTCAATTTCATCATTTATATATACATATATATATATATATATATATATATATATATATATATATTAATCTTCACTAAGACATACAAATGTTCCAGGTAAATGTGATATATTGTGAAGTCATAGTTGTTATATCAGATTGGTTATGTAGATGAATCCTTTATAGATAATTGGTAAATCAGAGAGTACCTAGAAAGAGAAAACCATAGTAGTGTGTGGTTCCATCTCTTGAAGGAACTAGGAATGTTTAGTGTAAAGAATAAAACACATAGGAATGACATGAGAGTTTTTTTCAAACATTTTAAGGGCTGTCAGATGAAAGACCCAGCCTTCCCTTCTTTGATAAGAGGGTCAAGAAATAGTTGCAATTAATAGAACTCTACTAATGTAGAACAAATGTATTTATACTGTATTCTGCATTTATGCAAAAGTATTCATTTAATTTACTATCATTTTATGAGTATAAATTTTTATGAGAGAAAGAGAAAGTGAGAGAGACAGAAATCGGAAACAGAGACAAAGACAGAAATCAGAGAGAGAGAAACAAAGACAGAGAAAGACATATATACACAGAGAGAGCAAGTGAAAATTGGAGATGGTCCAGGTTCTAAGTACCTAATTAGAATTTTAGAAGAATTTTACTTTTTATTTTGTCATTTTTAGAGGAATTTTAGAAAATATTCTTTACACCTTTATTGTTGAGGACAGATATTTTGGAAACTTGGTATTCAGAAAATTCCAGAATGGTGAATTATCAACTTCTGGCAATTCATCCAGATGCTATGTTTGGGATAGGGTGGATGGGGGAACAGCTGTATCAGATTAAGTAAGAAGGCTGAAGTATTGCCATTACTTAATTTTGAAAATCAGGATGAAGTGCAACATGTCCCATACCTGTTCCTATTATACCTACAGTGATCACAGCGCAGTTTTCTTTTCTTTTTTAGGAAAAAAGTTTTTACAATAAAAATTGAGGCAAAATCTCTCTTGGGAAAATGTTCTGTTACTTTTCTACTATGTAAAGATTGCATGCAGACATTGTTCTTAGGATCAGTAATCATTACTGAATTGCCTGGACCCCACAGATGGCTCCTGTGATGTTCTCTATCTGGTCCAACAAATGAACCTAAGTGTACAATTCAGTGTAGAGAAATTAGCATAAGAATAGGACCTTGTTGCTAATTCCCTTCTTGAGAAGATTCCTGTTTATCTGGTCACAGTGACAATAGAAGTAGGAGTACACAGAGGGAAAGGACACATGGAAAGGGGGAAGGACAGAAATAAATGGAAAAGGAGACAATGGCAAAGATGGAAAATATAATCAAGAGAATGAATAGCCAATAGGACATAATGGATCAGAGATTAATGTCTAACAATTGGAAGAGACAGTGGAGAACATTTAGTGTAAGCCCTTCATTTTGTGGATGAGGCCCAAAAATATTAAAACATTGATCTAAGGCCCAAAATTAGCATAAGATTCCAACTGAGGGTTTAACAAGATTTAACTAGTCTCATACTGTTTTGGTAGTTGGAATTCTTGTTTGTATTTTACAGACACAATAGTGATAATAATATTGTGTACCTCTATCAAGACAATTCTGAGGCTTCAGTGATATAATAAATGTAATTCTCTTTGATAACTTTAAATTTGGACATAAATGTCAGTCAGGACTAAGAACTATCCAAGATGCTAATGGTAGATAACTTCATGAGAAAGAGAAAAAAATAAGGCAACCTAAACTGGCTAGTCAGAATAAATCATTGTTCATAGGAAGAGAGATAGACTTTAGAGATAGAGTGCCAGAGTTCATATCTGAAGAATTATACTGCTTCTGTGACCTCAGACAATTTCCCTTTTGTTTCTAGTACTCCCTTTTCTTCAATTCTTAAATGAAACATTAGAAAAGGCTATGGAATCCAAGGTCCTCCAGATTTATATTTGTAATACTATTTTATTTGGTTGTAGGGCAGCTATGGACTCACTGGATACAGTGCTGGCCCTAGAGTCAGGAAGACTCATCTTCATAAGTTCAAAGCTGGGCTCTATCACTGACTAGCTATGTAACTCTGAGCAAAGTAACTTAATCCTGTTTGCCTTATTTTCCTCATTTTTAAAATGAGCTGGAGAAGGAAATAGCAATTCTCTCTAGTAGCTTTGTCACATGGGGTCCCAATGAGGTAGACATTACTGAAAGAGATCACATACTTTCATGTACTTTAAATTTCTTTATCTGTGCTCCTGGTTTTCCCTTCCTCCCAGTATAACATAAATTCCTTGAGGATAATCACTGTTTCACTTGTTATTGTTATCATTGTTACTCTTAATCCTCCTGACTTCTAGACTTCAAAAATATTTCCCTCATGTTATCTTATGTTGGAATTTTCCTCAGAATCTTGGGTCTGTTTGACTTGGGACACTACAAAATCTCACTACCTTCCTAAGTTTAAATATACTTCAGTGAGAGCTGCACCCTTCTCCCATTGGTGAGTTCCTCCTGAGGAACTTTTATATTTTGTCATGAGACTCAACCTAACTGTCATTTATCTCCTGGACCTATTTCCAAATATCCAGACTTCAAAAGATTTCATTCACCCTGGGTAGCTTCATCTATTCCCAAACACTATTCCAGGTCTCTCTTATTTATTGTATCTGCATCACTAGAATATAAATTCATTGAGGGTAGGAACCCTCTGCTTACAGTTATAAAACTAAAGAGCTTAATATAGGACCCAAAGTATTTCCTTCCTCTTTCCTTTCTCCCTTCTCTCCTTCTCTCTCTCACTCTCCCCTTCCCTTTCTCCCTTTATTCCTTCCTTCCTTGCTTGCTTCCTTCTTTCCTTGCTTGCTTTCTTCCTTCCTTTCTTCCTATTTTTTCTTCCTTTCCTTTCTACCTTCATTCCTACTTTATTTTTCCCTTCCTTGCTTCCTTCCATTCATATTTTCTTTCTTCCTTCTTTCCTTCCTTCCATCTCCTCTGACCAGAACAATGCCTGAAATGTAGCAGTTACTTTATACTTACACAATATAGTTACCTTTTGCAAATTTATTGTTTTAGCTGATCTTCAACATTTCTAAGTATTGAGCAATCTGTCTGCATGAGTATACTATCACAGATGCCAATTATGCCTGAGTAGATTATTTATTAATTATGACAGACAGTATAAAAAGAAAATAAATTCACTTCTTAACCTACCTTTAGCTCTACCTACATAGTCAGTGATTTGCAACTTAAAATGCATTCAATATATGTGATCATTGTCATTTTAACTTTTTAATTTTCTTTGTAATATGAACTTTAAAAAGAATTAGAATTCTATTTTTACATCGCATGTATGATCTACAAGCAAAGAAACTATATGGAATTGATAAGTAAAGGAATGATATGCAATTCAAAAATTTGAAAACTCATGAATTAATTTGTTTCCAATTTTAAAGACGAGGAAATGTAATTTAATTTCCAACAGCCATCTAGCCACCAATGAAGGCTACATTTTATTTTATTATTATTTTTTTTTACTTAGGCACTGAGAAGGAAAAAAAAAATGCTCTCGATGAGTGGACTGCTGATTTCATGTTCTTGAGAATATTCTCTCTATGAGTTTAGTAAGCAAGGTCAATCAGCTTTACCATCATACCCCTTCAATAGCCTTCAACTATTAATAAAGTGCAATATAAACTGGTTTCTATTTTTTAAAGTAGGTCTTACCTTCATGAATCCACTCAATCACCCTATAAATTAAAAAAAAGCTGCTTCATTAGTTTTGAGATTTCCATATATCTATATCGATATCTATATCAATATCTCTAAATATCCATTGAAAGGAATTTTGGTAGACCTTGACAACTAATGAAATGATTATTTAAAAAGGAAAAATAGATATAGTTCCTTTTTTCTCTCATTTCTCTCTCTCTCTCTGTCTCTCTCTCTCTCTCTGTGTCTGTCTCTGTCTCTCTCTCTCTCTCTCTCTCTCTCTCAGTGAATAATGAGTGTATTTATCTTTAGTTTCAATCTATTATACTTTTTTTCTTTGAAGATTCTTGTCAATCTTGATTTCATGAAATTATAAACTTTTAATTCTAGAGAAAGAAAAAAAAAGCCATAGAAATCATTAGGGCAATTATATTGCCCTAGTATATGTACTCAGTCCCACAGAATAAATGAATAACTGACTTTGTGGTCCTAAAGAGATATGGTAAAAAATCAAGTCAAGGTACCCCAAATTAATGATAGTATAACATTTCTTTCTGGGATGGTATATCTCTGGCCATGAATCTGAAGAGTGATGAAAAAAATTCTGTGCTGGTAAAACTTTAGGTTGTTCTTTTTCTGGATAGAATATTAAACCCATCTTCTGGACAGCATAATAGAGAAGTAGATATTAAATATCTTGTGACAACAGTTCTATGACTGTGGTTGACTCCTTCTAGCAGAAAAATGAAGGAGATCTGAGAGGATTGAAGGATTAAAAAAATAACTCTCCGTTATTTCAAAAGGGATTGAAAAATTTGGACAGAGATGTTACAATAGAATTGTGTCAGTTTATTCTTCCCTAGCTTTATCAGGAAGAATGAAGTTTTTGCCAGCAATAGATCAGAAATGTACTGGGTGGTTAAAACCATTTTTGTCCTATGTTTTTCTCGAGTCCATGCCTTTTTTCCATGAGGAAGAGCTATAACTTTTTCTAAAATCTTCTAAAATGTTTCTTCTAAGTGTTAATATAAATAAGTCAGCATCTGTGGACAATTGCGTATTTTATACATTTGATAGACAATAACCAGAAGAGAAACCAGGCATTTTATACAACCAAAATATGTTTTTTCTGGAACTACTGAGATTAGAAAGGCTTGTATACTAACCAGAAATAGTTGCAGGCACATAATGAAGTACTAAATGTTTTGTTATATAGTATTTATGATTCTTCTTTCCTTCCTTTCTTTTTTCCTTCATTCCTTTCTTTCTTTCTCCCTCCATCTCCTCATTTTTTCTTTTGTTTTCTTTGTTTCCCTTTCCCTACCTTTGTCTTCCATTCCTTCTTTTCCAAATAGTACCAGGTTTGTGGCTTGCAGTGCTACTTGGTAATTAAAACAGTACAATTCACTAGATCATGTGGTGAGAAATAAATAATTTTAATAAATAAGTTGTGAAAGCAGAGTAAATTCAAAATATACTTTGGGCATATATACTTGAACAGCTCAGATCTAACTCCACTTTCAAAACTATTGTTTAATCTCACTTTGGTATTAAAAAGAATATAAAAAATGGTCTCTTCTTAGATTATGTTTTAGTGTGCTGCCAAAAATTGATAATTAGTCAGGGAAAATTATCAGCTACAATATCAGGACTTAGAATGGGAAGGATTCAGCCCCACTCACAGAATTTAAGAGTAGACAGGAACATTGACAGCAAAATAGTCCAACTCCTATGTGAAAAGAATATCTACTACAATATACACAACAAGTAGTCAACTAGGTATTTCTTAAATATTATTAAGTATAATCTATTACCTCTTGAGATATATCTTTCTACTTTGAGACATATTTAAGTGTCAGAAAATTTTTGTTTGGGTTCTTACTTTAAAAATAATATTCACTGTAATAATATCTCTATTCTACTTTGATAAACACTTCCTCCAAGGTTTGCCCCTCTGAAGCTAAACAGGATAAATATAATGATCTATTCCATCATTTACTACATGTTTTAATATTTAAAATACACATCAAGTACTTCACTGCCACCTCCTTCTCTTCTACTTCCTTGAATTTTTTTTAATATTTTGTATAGTTATCAATCACTTTAAAGCTCATTAAGAATGAAGTAAAATATTCTAGATGAGGATGGACAAAGGAAGAACATTGGGACTACTGAAGGAAAATAAGATAACCTACCTAACAATAACTGGGGGGAAGATAAGGCAAAATAAACCCTAGGAGATCTAGAATGCCAAGCTTTTAGAATATTTATTTAATAACTGGAACTGGGAAAGATAAAAGAAAAGCAATTTCCTCCTAAAAGGGAGTCATAGTCTGAGTTGCGGTACAATCTTGCATAAATCAAAATGGGGAAGAAGGAATAGTTTTTCTGGAGAAAAAATAATTCCAAAATAGAGACATAAGAAAGGAAGCACAATTTAAGCTTGGGTTTTGGGGAATACATATCAGGACTAGTTGAAGAAAAAAGTTTCTGAATGTCATGTTTTTGACTGTGTAATTCAAACTGTATCTCAGGATTTTTTTCCCTTTTAAATTAAGTTTATTTTTCCTTATCATTTCCCTTCAGATCTGTTAGTCTAGCCACCTAAGGACATCCTATATCCTCTCCCCACAGCCTTGATTCAACAATATGCACTTGGATAGTAGCCAAAATATCTACTGGAATTGTCCAAAAGCATTGAAAATGGAAATGCTAGACTAGGTCATTCAGTCAAGTTGGACCCAAGATCAAGGCCCAGTAAGATATTAAAGTCAAATGTTCAGGAAGCATTTCAATATGATTTTCAGCATATTGAAAGATAACTTGTTTTTCTTTTATTGGAAAATAAAAATATCCTGGATATATGCTATAACTTTTATTTTATGAAGGAATAGTTTAATCCAAAATCAAGAGGCAGGTGGATATAAATATAATCCTTCCAGAAAATGGCTCTCCATCCAGGTAACTCTTTTATTTTTTTTAATCTATTAGGAAGCCAAGAGACTCCAGGCATGCACACCACTCAGAAAGTAAAGTAGCTTTCCTGACCTTTGCAACATGAAGCACTCTACTTAAATGAGATTCATTTCTGGTAGGGTCAGTAATTTAATGCAGCCATGGGTTAAAACCATTAATAATAAAAATGATGCAGATCCTGTTATGCTCAGAATTTGGATTAGATTACACATTGGGATTCAATGTTTTTTAATCAATTTGATTATTACATTGATTTTATATAGTTGAGGATGGAAAGCCTTTAAATTCTTGATGTGAAATATAATTAACAGTTATTTTGGATAGAGTAATAGATAAAATGGCACATTTATCTCCCAGGAAATAAGAATTGCTCTAACATGGTGTGGTGGTGGGAAAGACAGGGTTGGTTCTTTGAAGTCAATTACTTGATTTATATCCTGGAAAAGCCATAACTTGAAAGGAATATTTAGGACTTTGCCCCCAGAGTGATGCATTTATAGAAAAGTTAATGTAAATGCCATTTGCAACCTCTGGAATTAAAAACAAAACAAAAGAGAACATAATAAACAGCATATAATTAAAGATAATAATTAGTTGAAAAAGGAAAATACCAAATGCAATTTTGAGCTGGGATGAACCCTCGCGAAATTTGTCTTGCTTCCCCTCTCTTTACCCGACATATTAAATGGGCTCACAACAATTACATGGGGCTTTTATTTCTCTTCTCTCGTGCTTCCTTTAGCCTCAAATGAAGATGTGCTTTGCTTTTCTGGCTACGGTCAGATTTGTTTTTTGCTAAAATAAACAACTAAATAAATTTCTAGATTCAGCTCTACTTTCTGCTTCAACTTGCTGCCCCCCCCTTAATATTGTTCACTAAAAGACATGCATTGCTATACATGATTGTACATTGTTGTTTTGGTGTGTACTCCAACGAATGTGATATAAAAATAAAGAGGAATAGAATATGAGTGCTAAATTTAGGGTCGGAAAGGCCAAAATTCAAATTCTATCTAGCTATTTCAATCTGTGTGAACAATGTCAAGTAACTTCTTCTTTGGGACTAAGCTTCCCTATATGTAAAGCTGACTTCACTGACCTCTAACTTCCTGTCTAATTCTAAATTTCTAATCTTATTATTTTAAGACCTTTTTTTTTTCTCTATGCATCAAGTGGAGGCAAATTGAATTTACTTTATTTATACAAGATTTTCATTCCACTAAACATGTTCTAGTCAAAAGTGAAGATCAACTGAAATATTTGAAAACGTTTTATTAGAAGAAGAATTGACACATTATGTTGCAATGAAACTAGGGAGACAGTCTGCCCATCAACTGTAGGTTTTTGTTGTTGTTGTTGTTATTGTTGTTGTTGTTGTTATTTTGAATAATATTTGACATCAGAAAGCAAAGAACAAAAAGGAGAAAATATGCTATCCCCAAATTAGCCTCAAAGTTGTCTGTAAAACTTAAGTGGATTCATAAAAAATAAATTAAAAAAAAAAACTAACTAACTAACAAAAGACCCAGGCAGTTTTCTCTTCAAGCATATGTTTGGATTAGGAGTGAATAAAATTCAATTGAAAGGGGAGAGAGGATTCAAAAATACTCTGTAGTTTATGTATGGAGAATGAAAATCCCAGTTTGGATGGGGAATTCTTGGCTTGATAATAATTAATTCAGACCCATCTCACTGGGGTAGTTTGTAGATTAATGAGACAGCATCTGGGAAGTACTAGCCAATCATCACAGAAAGGTATTGTATGTGAATAAATTGCCTAGCAGAATCACTTTTTTGCATAAACATTTTGAGAATGTTAAAAGGCTGACATAAGAAATATTTTATACATATGTGATTTTTCATGGAGAAATTAGTTTCTCTAAATAGTAATATTTTCCCAAGTAGGTATTTTACATTTTCTTGTATTTTTCTTTCTTTTTTTTTGGTTTTGCTTGACTGATTCTTGATTTTTCATTGAGTCATTCATTTCCATTTATTCACTTCTGATTTTTAGTGAATAATTTTCTTCATTTACTTTTTTAGTTCTTTTTGTATTTATCCAATTGAAGTTTTTAATAAGTTGTTTTGATCTGGGGAATTTTCTTCCATTTTACAAATACTGTTTTTCAGGGAGATGTTTTCTTTTTACATTTCACAAATTCCATTTTCAGGGAGTTGTTTTCTTTTTCCATTTTGTCAACTCTATTTTTTAAACAGCTAGTTATGTGCTTCCATTTTACTGTGTATTTTCTAATGAATTTTCTTCAGATAATTTCTGTTTGAGAAATGCAAGTTAAGAAACTCTTAGATACCACTACACACCTGTCAGATAGGCTAAGATGAAGGAAAAGATAATGATGATTTTTGGAGGGGATGTGGGAAAAATGGGACCCTGATAGATAGTTGGTGGAACTGTGAATGGATCCAACCATTCTAGAGAGCAGTTTGGAACTATGCTCAAAAAATTATCAAACTGTACATACCCTTTGATCCAGCAGTGTTTCTACTGGGATTATATCCCAAAGAGATCTTAATGGAGGGAAAGGGACCCATGTATGCAAAAATGTTTTTGGTAGCTCTCTTTGTAGTAGCAAGAAAATGGAAAGTGAGTGGATGCCCATCAATTGGAGAATGGTTGAATAAATTATGGTATATGAATGCTATGAAATACTATTGTTCTGTATAAAATGACCAGCAGGATAATTTCAGAGAGGCCTGTAGAGATTTGCATGAACTGATGCTAAGTGAAATGAGGAGAACCAGAAGATCATTATACATGGTAACAACAAGACATTATGATGACCAATTCTGACAGTCATGGCTCTCTTCAACAATGAGACAATTCAAACCAGTTCCACTTGTGCAGTGATGAAGAGAGCAATCCACAGCCAAAGAGAGTGTGGAACACAACATAGTATTCCCAGTCTCTCTGTTGTTATTTGTTCAGTTTTTCTCTTTCTTCCTTCTTGATCGGATTTTTCTTGTGCAACAAGATAACTGTATAAATATATATACATATATTGGGTCTAATATATATTTCAACATATTTGATATGTATTGGACTGTCAGCTATGGGATGTGGTAAGGGAAAGGAGGGGAAAATTTGAAACAAAAGGTTATGCAAGGATTAATGCTGGAAAAATTACCCATTCATATGCTTTGTAAATAAAAAAAACTTTTATATTAATAAAAAACATAATTTCTGTTTTCCTTTCCAATCCCTATTATAAAGTTCTCATTCCTTTTCCCCATTTTTCTTCCAACTCCCTTTTAAGATCTTTTATAATTTCTTTTAGGAGAGCCTTGTGTGATGGGGACCAATTTATATCACCCTTTAGGGCTTTCTCTGAAGACAACCTGCTTTTAGTCTCTTCAGGGTTTCAAATCTATTCTTGTCTTTCATCATAAAAATTATGTATAATCAGAGTTCTTTTTGCTTTTTTACTCATTTTTTAAAGTTGAGATCTTCTTTTAGTTCAAGGGAAATTGTCCAAGCTTCCTCTACAACTGGTAGCAGCTGCACTGATTGACTGACTTTAAAGGTTGGGTGGGCATGGACAGGTTTCATGGAGTTTTGCCGTTTTGGGGTTCTCTATTTACTTTTTGTATTTGTGTTAGATGTTATAAAACATCTTTACATCTTCTCCATTGATCTACTAGATTGCATCTAGAGCAGAGTAACCAACATTGCTGTAGGTTCCTGATAGTAGATTTTCCAGCATGTGGAGCTCCTACCACCCCGAGTCTACACTGCCTGCACTCAGTATCTGTGCTCAGCCTTCTTGCACTTCGGTTGCTTCTCTCTATGCCAATTGAAACAGACCTTTTCTGTCTATCTTCAAAATTATCTTCTGCTGTTAATTTGTTGAACTCCCAATATTTTTGGATTCTGTAAGTCCAGAATTAATTCAGAGACTGGATTTTGTAATTAGTATGAGGGTCATTGGAAAAGATCAGAAAGAAACATATCCTATCCACCATCTTGGCTCTACCTCCTAATAGTAATATTTGTTAGAAATATTGCTTACTCTAGTATAGGGTATAACTATAATTATATTAATTGTCCTAGTATTCTCTGACACCTCATTCTAAGATAGAGATGATGCAATATTAATGTTAGTCAAAAAAATTAAACATATTTATTAAGAATTTACTATGTGCCAGGCACTGTACACATCTTCTGGGGATGCAAAAAAATGGAAAAAAAAACATTTCTTGCCTTCAGGGATTGCCTACAATCTGATGTAGGAAAAAAAAAACAAGTAAAAAAATTAGATATAGGATAAATAGAGAACAATTTAAAACAGGAAGATATTAGATCTAAAACTTATTAGAAAAGATTTTCAGTAGAAAAACAGGATTTTAATTGGGATTGAAAGGAAGCCAAGGAAATACATATGCAAAGATGAAGAAGGAGACAATTACAGACATGGAAAAAAATTAAAAGGATATGCCTAGACTTTAAAAATAGAATAGATGCAGCTAGGTAGTCTAGTATTTAGAGTACTGAGTTTGTAATTCAGAAGACCGATCTTAATGAGTTCAAATATGACCTCAGACACTTACTACCTGTTTGGTCTTGGGCAAATCACTTAACCATGTTTGCCTCATTTTCCTCATCTGTAAAATAAACTGGAGAAGAAAATTGCAAACCACTCCTGTGTTTTTGCCAAAAAAATCACCAAATAGAGTCAAAAAGAGTAAAACACAACAGAAAAATGACTGAACAAAAATAAAAATAATAAAGGCAAACTGATAGTTGTAAAAGAAGAAAAAAGTTCAGTAACACTGTATTAAAGATTATATGGTGTTTCAAAAGTATATAGTGGTAAGGGACCAGAATTTTGTCCTCCAAAATATAAATAATTCTAACAAAAAAAAGTAGAAAATAAAAAAATGAATAACATTTGGGCAAAAGTTAGATGTGATAGATCTCTGGAGAAAATTGAATGAAAATAGCAATATATCCTTTTTTTCAGAAGTACATAACACCTACACAATAACTGGTAGTTTTTTGGTATTTCACGTTTGGTATTTGATTAGTGGGTTTATTTGTTCTTTTTCTAGATTTTTCAGTTGCAAGTCCAATTCATGGATTTTCTTCTTCTTTATTTTATGCAAGTAAGCATCTAGATATCTAAAATTTCCCCTTAATACTGCTTTAGCTGTATCCCACAAATTTGGTATGTTGTCTCATTATTGTCATTCTTATGAATGAAATCATTAATTATGTCTATGATTTGCTGTTTTACCTATTCATTCTTGAGGTTGTGATTATTTAGTTTCCACTTAGTTTTTGGTCTATTTTCCCCTGCCTTTTTATTGAATATAATTTTTATTGTTTAGTGATCTGAAAAATGCATTTACTATTTCTGCCTTTCTTCATTTGATTTTGAGATCTTTATGTCCTAATATGGTCAATTTTTGCACAGGTTCCATAAATCGCCAAAAAGAAAGTATTTTATGGGCCAGAATTCTGTATTTAAAACAAAGATTCTTACAAAGTATTAAGTCAGTGAAATTGATAAAGACAATGGTTATCTAGTTTAGTATGGTGTTTAATAGTTTTCTAGTTCAGTACATGAACTTAGTACTTAATATAGCTCCACAAGATTCACACCTCTCAATGTAATTATAATAGAGTATATAACAGTCAGCAGTGATGCAGAGACAGATTCATTGTCCACCTATGTGATGATTAGAGGCTGAGCACAAGCCCTCAAACTCAAAGAGATTCATTCCATCTTTGGTCAGGCTCCTAGTGGCTCTCCGGGGGGACTTTTAACTACTTTCTTATTTATTTTATGGTTTGATTTATTTAGTTGTGAGAGAGCAAATTTGAGATCTCCCACTATTATATCTTATTAACCCCAAATTATATTTTTCTTCTTCCTTTTCCCCTTTCCTTCCTTCCCAGTATTTTAGTTATGAGCACTACTTGCCTTAAGCAGTCCTCCCCCTTTAGAGACCCTTCCCCTTTCTTATACCTTTCCCCTACAATTTCTCTTTACCCTTCTATTTAGCTTTTCCCCTTTCCTCTCCTGCTTTTCTATAAGGTGAGAGAAGTTTCGCGGTGAAACCAAATACACCTCATAGTATTTTTTAGCCAAATCTGATGAGAGTAAGAATCACACAATATTCATCACCCTCCCTTCTTTTGCTCAATTATAATAGGTTTTCTTTGCCTATTCCTGAGATGTAACTTCCCTTATTTTACCTTCACTTTCC
The DNA here is from genome assembly GCF_902635505.1 of Sarcophilus harrisii. Taxonomy (NCBI): domain Eukaryota; kingdom Metazoa; phylum Chordata; class Mammalia; order Dasyuromorphia; family Dasyuridae; genus Sarcophilus; species Sarcophilus harrisii. The sequence goes on from NC_045427.1 coordinate 175,748,019, forward strand.
CTTTACAATTCCCTTTCCCCCTCTAGTTTCTTTTTTATATTATAACAGTAAAATCAGATTATACATGTACTCTCTATGTATACCCATAACAGAAAAATAGTTATCAAGAATTTTTCTTTTTGCCTTTTTTATGCTTCTCTTGAGTTCTGTATTTGGAGATTAAAATTTTTGTTTAGCATTGGTCTTTTCATCAAAAATAAATGGAATTCGCCAGATTCAATAAATGTCCATCTTCTTCCCTTAAAGAAAATGCTCAGTTTAGCAGGATAATTTATTCTCCGCTGCATTCCAAGTTCCTGTACCTTTTGGAATACCAGATTCCAGGCCCTTTGATCCTTTTGGAAGCTGCTAGGTCCTGAGTAATCATTATTGTGCCTCCTCAGTATCTGATTTTTTTCTTTCTGGCTGCTTGTAATATTTTTTTCCTTGGTGTGATAACTCTTAAATTTAGCCACAATATTCCTTGGAGTTTTAATTTTGGGGTCTCTTTCAGAAGGTGTTTGGTGAATTCTTTGAGTGCTTATTTTACCTTGTGATACTATGACATCTGGGTAGTTCTTTTTAATGATTTCCTGAAAAATATTATCTAGGCTCTTTTTTTTTCATCAAGGTTTTCAAGAAGTCCAATAATCCTTAGATTGTCTCTCCTAGATCTATTTTTCATATCACTTGTTTTCCCAATTAGGTATTTTTTTTCCTATTTTTTCATTTTTTAAAATTTTGCTTGATTGACTCTTGTCTCATTGAGTCATTCATTTCCATTTGTTCAATTCTGAATTTTAGTGAAATATTTTCTTCATTTACTTTTTTTTACTTCTTTTTTGTATTTGTCCAATTGAATTTTTAAATGAGTTGTTTGGGTTCATGGAATTTTTTTCTATTTCACAAATTCTGTTTTTTTGAGGAGTTTTTTTTCTTTTCACAAATTCTGTTTTTTAAAGAATTATTTCCTTTTTCTGTTTCACAAATTATTTTTGGGGGGTTGTTTTCTTTTTCCATTTTATCAATTCTATCTTTTAATGAGTTATATGCTTTTTCTAAGCCTTCTTGCAAAGTTTTCATTTCATTTTCCCATTTTTCTTTTAGCTCTCTTTTAAGAACCTTTGAAATTTCTTCAAAGAGAGCCTTGTGTTATGGGGAACAGATTATAGCACTTTTTGGGGCTTCATCTGGAGATGATCTGCATTTAGTGTTCTCAGGATTTGAAATCTGTTTTTCTCTTTTACCATAACAACTGTTTATGGTCAGAGTTCTCTTTGCATTTTTACTCATTAAAAAAAAATAAAGTTAAGGTGTGCTTTTAGGGCAAGGGAGGTTTTTCAAGCTTCCTCTACAAGCAGCAACTTCCTCTATAAGTGCCCATCTGCACTGGGTCAGTGCTGACTCATTCCTGGTGCTAGGTGAGTGTGCCCAGGTTCCATGAGATTCCCACATTTCGGGATTCACTATTTACCTATTATGTTGGTGTTGAATGTTTTAAACTTCTCTGCTGATCTACTGGCTTGAAACCAGAGCAGAATAGCCAACACTGTCATAGATTCCTGTAGATTCCTCCCCATTGATTCTCTTCCATATAGGGTCAGCATCATCCCCAGACTTCATGCTGTCTATGCTGGCATTTGTTCTCAGCCTGCTTGCACTTGGTTGCCTCTCCCAGCTTCCCATATTGGAATAGATCTTTTCTGGAGATCTTTGAAATTATATTCTACTGTAATTTGTTGCACTCCTAATATTTGTGAATTCTGCCAGTCCAAAGCTAATTCAGAGGCTGGATTTGCTAATTAGTCTAAAGGTTGTAGGGGAAGGACAGAAAAAAAAAACATGTCTTCGTCACCATCTTGTCTTCATGCCTGGAAGTGCTACATTTTATTTTCAAAATACATGGAAAGATAGTTTTCCATATTCACCATTGCAAAATCTTGAATTCCAAGTGTTTTCTTCCCCCTTTCCTCTCTCTTCCCTTATCAGAAAATAATTCAATGTGTGTTAAACATGTACATGTTATGCTGCACAAGAAGAATCAGATTAAAAAACACAATGAGAAAAAAGAAAAACAAGCACACAACACCAAAAAGATTAAAATGTATAATTTGATCCACATTCAGTCCCTACAATCCACTTTTTTGATGCAGATAGCTTTCTTTAGCACAAGGCCATAAAAAGTGACCCAAATTACCTCATTGTTGAAAATCTATTCCATCAGAATAGATCATCATATAATCTTGTTACTGTGTATAATGTTCTCTTGGTTCTACTCAATTCATTAAGCATCAGTTCATGTAAGTCTTTCCAGGCCCTTTCTTAAATAAACCTGATAATTGTTTCTTATAGAACAAAATATTCCTTAACATTCATATACCATAACTTATTCAATAATTGCCCAAATGATGGGCATCTATTGAGTTTCCAGTTCCTTGTTAATACAAAAAGGGTTGCTAACAAACATTTTTGCGCATATGGGTCATTTTCCTTTTTGTATGTTCTCTTTGCTATACAGGCCTTAGTAGAGACATTGCTAGATTAAAAGGTATATAAAGTTTGTTAGCTCTTTGGGCATAATTCCATATTACTCTCCAGAATGGTTGGATCAGTTCACAAGTCCATCAACAATATATTAGTGTCACACTTTTCCTACATTTCCTCCAACATTCATTATTACCCATACCTATCATTTAGTCAATTTGAGAGGTGTATAATGGTACCTCAGAGTTGTCTTAATTTGCATTTCTCTGATCAATAATGATTTAGAGCATTTCATATGACTATAAATGGTTTTAATTTCATCTGAAAATTGTCTGTTCATATAGTTTGATTATTTATCAATTGGCAAATGGCTTGAATTCTTATAAATTTGAGTTGATTCTCTATCTATTATAGAAATGAGTTCTTTTTAAAAATTCTTAGGTTTAAGTGTTTTTCTCTGTTCATTGCTTCCCTTCTAATCTTGTATGCATTGTAAAACCTTTTTTTTAAATTTAGCATTATCAAAATTATCCATTTTGCACTCCTTAATGTACTCTAGTTCTTCTTTGACCACAAATTCCTTCCTTCTCCACATCTGATAGGTAAACTATACTTTGTTCCTCTGATTGCTAATAGTATCTCTCTTTATATCTAAATAATGAATGCATTCTGATCTTATCTTGCTATAGGGTGTTAAGTGTGGTTGATTCCCTGGTTTTTGCTATACCAGTTTTCAGTTTTCCCATTTGCAATTTTTCGTTAATACCTGGACATACAAATGTTTTAAGAGATGTTATTAATTTATTTTTATTAAAGCTTTTTATTTCCCAATGATATATGTAGATAATTTTCAACATTCATCTCTAGAAAACCTATTCTAAATTTTTTCTCTTCCTTACCTTCATCCCTTCCTCTAGTCAGCAAGTAATCCAATATATGTTAAATATGCACAATTCTTCTAAACATATTTCTACAATTTTCATGATTTGTGAGAAAAATCAGATCAAAAAAGAAAAAAAATTGAGAAAAAAATAAAACGAAATCAAACAACAATAAAAAGAGTAAAAATATTAGGTTATGATCTACACTCAATCCTCACAGTCCTTTCTCTGGGTACAGATGACTCTCTTTGTTACAAAACCATTGGAACTAACACGAATCATCTCATTGTTGAAAAGAGTCACATCCATTACAATTTTTCATCACATATTCTCGCTATTCCATGAACAATGATCTTTTGGTTGTGCTCATTTCACTTAGCTTCAGTTTATTTATGTCTCTCTAGGCTTTTCTGAAATCATTCCGCTGATCATTTCATACTGAACAATAATATTCCATAACATTCACATAACATAACTTATTCAGTCTTCCCGCAACTGATGGACGTCCACTCAGTTTCCACTTTCTTTCTGGACATGTAAATTTAAAGAACTGACGAGAAAAAGAATAAATTAAAATTAACCATTTTTTTCTTTAACACAAAATTGGAAATCCTGCAAAGGAGAAATTAATAAAATTTTTAAAAAACTGAACAAATAAATAAAAATTGTATTATGTATCATAATATCATAATAATGTAATGAAAAATGCCATGAAAAAGTTAAACAATTGGTTCATTTTATTTTTAAAAGGATAGAAGAAAACCATTTTTTTTTTTATGAAACATGAAAGGGAGAAACTCAGTACCAAAAAAGAGATAATTAAAATTATTCTTAGGAGTTATTTTGTCTAAGTATATGGCAATAAATTTGACAACTTAAATGAAATAAAGATCTACAAAATTATAAATTAGTAATATTAACAAAAGATGCACTAAAATGCTTAAATAGCGCAGTCATATGAAAAAGATCTAAAGAAGCTATCAATGAACTTTCTGAGGAAAAATCTACCAGAATCAGATGGATTCACAAATGAATTCTATCAAATATTTAAAGAAAAATTTTGTCAATATTATATAAATTTATTGTCAATATTCTATATTCTATATTTCTAAAAATATGCTTGGAAAGGGTCATAAAATTTTCTTTTATAACAAATATGAGGCTGATACCCAAACACAGGAACCCCCCCAAAAAAAAAGAAAATCCTCCACAAATGTCCTTAATTTAATAATTATGCAAAATTTCAAATAAAATTACAGCAAAGAAATTATAGCAATATATTGCAAACATCATATGTTACAATCAAGTGGAATTTATTCCAGGAATGCTGAGCTGATTCAATATTAGTAAAACTTGTAGTATAATTGACCATATCAATTAAAAATCAAGTGAAATGGTATAATTATGTTAATAGATGCAGAAAAAAACACTTTGACAAAATAACAATACTATTAAAATATAGAGTATAGGAATAAATGAAACTTACATTAAAATGATAAGCAACATTTGCACTAAATTTTCAGGAAGCATTATGTATAATGGACAAAGCTAGAAGCTTTCCCAATTCAAACAGAGATGAAGCAAAATTGCCTGTTCTCACATCTATTATTTAATACAGGACTAGAAATGGTAGTTACAGCAATAAGAAGAAAAATAAATAAAAACAGTTAAATAGGAAATGAGGAAACAAAATTGGCACTCTTCAGAAAATATGATGTTACAGTTAGAAAAACACTTTTTTATACTTAATGGAAAATTGACTTGAAATTATTAACAACTTTAGCAAACCATCACACAAATCATCAGCATTAGAGTTTTTATTATATTAAACTATATTTTGCCCTATTAAATATAGTTTCAAAAATAGTTTTCAAGATTCAAATTCCTCCCTCCTTTTCCTCCCCCCTCCTCAATATACCAAACAATTAGAAAAGGGTAAATATGTTCAATCTTCTAAATATATTTCCATATTTTTCATGCTGAACAAAAATATCAAATCAAAAGAAAAAAAACAAGAAAGGAAAAAAAAACAAAAACAAGCAAACAAACAACAAAAATAATATTAAAATATTATGATTTGATCCACATTAAGTCTCCATAGATATCTCTCTGGATGTGGATGGCACTTTCGATCACAAGCCTATTGAAACTGTCTTAAATCGCCTCATTGTTTTTTTTAAGTGTTTTATTTTCAAAACATATGCATAGATTATTTTCAACATTCACTCTTGCAAAATCTTATGTTCCAATTTTTTTCCCTCCCTTTCCCCACTTTCTCCCCTAGACAGCAAGTAATACAATATATGTTAAACATGTGCAATTAAGCTTCCAGGAATAAAGCCAAGATGGTGGAGTAAAGCCAGGAAGTTAATCAAGCTCTCCCAGTTCCCTTCAAAAAAAAACACATGAAACCAAGTTTCTGAATAGAGTCTGACAGAATAACACCATTCTCCAGTTCCAGATGGACTAGAAAAATTGCAAGAAAGGTCAATCTCAATGGGATGAAAAGGATGTTTACCCCAATTCAGATACTCTCTGGGAAAGATGGTGAAAGGGTCTTAACCACAGCAAAACAGCAACTAAGACCCTCAGTTCTGGCTCAGCAGAAGACCAAATCAGTGGGAAAATTTCTAGTCTCAGCTCAATACACAAAATCTAAGAAACCAGGTTATTTCCTGAAAACAACAGCAGGCTACACTATGTCCTGCAACCACAAGGGGCCCTTGTGCTCAAAGCCGAGGCTCAGAGCTGCATAGGAAGCTTGGGACAGAGCCCACTCTATCAGAAGAGAATGGCTCAACCTTAAAAGAAAAAAAAAAAAAAAACACATGATATACCAAAAACAAAACAAAACAAAACAAAAATCAAAAACAAACAAACAAATAAAAAAAAAAATTGGGTAAGGAAAAGAAAAGAAGCTTGACCAGAGAAAAATATTATGATGGGAAAAAAAAAAGAACAAAACACCAATTGAATGCAGGACAAAATGTCCACAAAGAAAATCTTAAAGTGATATGATTAGGTCTCAACCCCAAAGACTCTTTTAGGAAATGCACGTAAAATACTTTAAAAGCAAATAAAAGAGGGAGAAGAAAAAAATGAGAAAGGAAATGAGTTATACATGAGAGGCAATGGTTTGAAAGAAGAAGGAAAATAATTGTCTGAAGAAAACAACTCCTTAAAAGTAGAATAAACCAAATTAAAAAAACATGCAAAAGATATCTGATGAAAATCACACATCAAAATCTAAAAGATGGCAAATGGAAGATAATGACTTTTGAGAAAGGGGGGATCAGTCAAATAAACTAAAAAGAATGAAAAAATGGAAGAACATTTCAAATACCTCATTGAAAAAGCCACGTGGAAAATAGATCCAGAAAACAAAATTTGAAAATTATTGGCCTTCCTGAATGCTTTGGTACACCATATTCCAGAAGGCAAAGGACCTTGCATTACAATCAAGAATTAACTACCTAGCTAGCTGCAGCATCATGTTTCAGGGGAGGCAATGGAAAAAAAAAAAAGCAGAACTTAAGAGAAAATTCATTGTACCAACACAAGACTCAAGAGAAGATTACAAAGCCAAACAGGGGAAAATACATATTATTTAAAGTTTAAACTGTTTACATCCCTAGACATAAAAATAATATCTGTAACTATTAAAAATTGCATCTGGCACTGGGGGAGATGAATGGGGGGATCACATGGACTCAGGGTGTGGTTGTGAATGGACTCTAATGTGATGACATTAAAGAAAAAGACATTGAGGGTTGGGAAAAGATTTGTATTTGAAAAAGTGGAAAGAAGAAGTATGATGGGAAAAATGGTTCATATGAACAGGTATAAAAGATCTATTACAATGGAGGGAAAGGGGGGGAATAATCATTGTCTGAACCTTGATCTCATCAGTTTTGGTTCAAAAAGGGAATAACTTCATAATTCACCTTGATATAGAAATTTATCTAACCTTACAAAGAAGTAGGAGGAGAAAGTGGAAAGAAAAGAAAGGGACAGAATAGAAATGAGGGCAAAAACACTATGGAAAAGGTAAAAGAAGAGGGAAAGAAGTAATATAAGATAAAGTAGTGGATGGAGAGGGTAAAAATAAACATTACTAAGACAAAGAGGGAGGGGTGATAAGAGATAAGGTAGTGGATGGAGTGGGTGAAAAATACAAGACTAAGGACAGCTTGGAAAGACAGAACAAATGTATATATAGTGAAGAGAATAGAATGGAGGAAAATGCAGAGCTGGGAATCTTAACTGTAAATGTGAATGCGATTGACTTTCCCATAAAAGGGAAATGAATATTAGAGTGGATTAAGAAACAGAATCCTACAATATGTTGTTTACAAGAAACACATTTGAGGAAATAGACACATACACAATAAAGGTAAAAGACTGAAACAGAATTTATTATGCTTCAACTGAAGTAAAAAAAAAAAGGCAAGGATGCAATTCTGAGCTCAGATACAGTCAAAGTAAAAATACATTTTATTAAAAGAGAGAAGGAAGGAAAGTACATCTTGATAAATTATACTGTAAACAATGAAGTAATAACAATGCTAAATGTGTATATATCAAGTATTAGGGTGGCCAAATTCCTAGGGAAAATAGTTATAGGAAGAAACAGATAGCAATACTGTATTAGTGTGAACCTCAACCTTCACTCCTTTTTTTAAAAATAGCTTTTTATTTACAAGATATATGCATGGGTAATTTTTCAGCACTGACAATTGCAAAACCTTTTGTCCCAATTTTTCTTCTCCCCACTACCTCCCCCAGATGACAGGTAGACCAATATATTTTAAATATGTTAAAATATATTAAATACAATATAGAAAGGAATACAACTTTTTTTCTCAGCAGTACATGGCACCTTCTAAAAAAACTGACCAAGTAATAGAGAATACAAATCTCACAATCAAATGCATAAAGGCAGAAATAGTAAATGCTTCTTTTTCATACCACAATGAAATAAAAACTATATTCAATAAAGGGGCAGGCAAAGATAGACTTTAAAAACAATTAGAAAATAAATCATCTAATTCTAAAAATGAGTGGTTCAAACAACAAATCAGAGAAACTATCCCAAAAATGGCAAATAATGAGAAAACTTACCAAAATCTATGGGATGTAGTCAAAGAAGTTCTTAGATAAAATTTTATGTCTCTAAATAGCTACATAAATAAAAGAAAGAGGCTATCAATGAATTAGGCATGCAACAAAAAAAACTATAAAAATAACAAATTAAAATCCCTAATTAAAAATCAAATTTGAAATTCTGAAACTCAAAGGAGAGATTAATAAATCTAAAACTAAGAAAACTATTGAACTAATAAATAAAATTAAGAGTTGGTTTTATGAACAAACAACAAAATATACAAACTATAGGCTAATTGGATTAGAAAAAAGTCCCAAATGAACAGCATCAAAAATGAAAAAGTGGATTTTTTTAAAATAGCCTTTTATTTACAAGTTATATGCATGGGTAACTTTATAGCATTAACAATTGCCAAACCTCTTGATCCAATTTTTCACCTCTTACCTCCCGCCCCCTCCCCCAGATGGCAGGATGACCAATAGATGTTAAATATATTAAAATATAAATTAGATACACAATAAGTATACATGACCAAACCATTATTTTTCTGTACAAAAAGAATCAGACTCTGAAATATTGTACAATTAGCTTGTGAAGGAAATCGAAAATGCAGGTGGGCATAAATATAGGGATTGGGAGTTCAATGTAATGGTTTTTAGTCATCACCCAGAGTTCTTTTTTCTGGGCATAGCTAGTTCAGTTCATTACTGCTCCATTAGAAATGATTTGGTTGATCTCGTTGCTGAGGATGGCCAGGTCCATCAGAACTGGTCATCATCTAGTATTGTTGTTGAAGTATATAATGATCTCCTGGTCCTGCTCATTTCACTCAGCATCAGTTCGTGTCAATCTCTCCAGGCCTTTCTGAAATCATCCTGTTGGTCATTTCTTACAGAACAGTAATATTCCATAATTTTCATATACCACAATTTATTCAGCCATTCTCCAACTGATGGGCATCCATTCAGTTTCCAGTTTCTAGCCACTACAAAAAGGGCTGCCACAAACATTCGTGCACATACAGGTCCCTTTCCCTTCTTTATGATCTTTTTGGCATATAAGCCCAGTAGTAACACTGCTGGATCAAAGGATATGCACAGTTTATAACTTTTTGAGCATAGTTCCAAACTAGTCTCCAGAATGGTTGGATTCATTCACAACTCCACCAACAATGCATCAATGTCCCAGTTTTCCCGCATCCCCTCCAATAATCATCATTATTTTTTCCTGTCATCTTAGCCAATCTGACAGGTATGTAGTGGTATCTGAGAGTTGTCTTAATTTGCATTTCTCTGATTAATAATGACTTGGAGCATCTTTTCATATGACTAGAAATAGTTTCAATTTCTTCATCTGAGAATTGTCTGTTCATATCCTTTGACCATTTTTCAATTGGAGAATGGCTTGATTTTTTTATAAATTAGAGTTAATTCTCTATATATTTTGAAAATGAGGCCTTTAGCAGAACCTTTGACTATAAAAATATTTTCCCAGTTTATTGCTTCCCTTCAAATCTTGTCTGCATTCGTTTTGTTTGTACAAAAACTTTTCAGTTTGGTATAGTCGAAATTTTCTATTTTGTGATCAGTAATGATCTCTAGTTCTTCTTTGGTCATAAAGTCCATCCCCTTCCACAGATCTGAGAAGTAAACTATCCTGTGTTCCTCTAATTTATTAATAATTTCATTCTTTATGCCTAAGTCATGAACCCATTTTGACCTTATCTTGGTGTACAGTGTTAAGTGTGGATCAATGCCTAGTTTTTGCCATATTAGTTTCCAATTTTCCCAGCAATTTTTATCAAACAGTAAGTTCTTATCCCAAAAGCTGGGGTCTTTGGGTTTGTCAAAGACTAGGTTGCTATATTTGTTGACTGTGAAAAGGTGGATTTATCAAAAAAATTAAAGAAATAATTAGGAGCCATTTTGTCCAACTACATGGTAGCAAGTCTAAAAAACTAAATGAAATGGATGAACATTTACAAAATTATAAATTACTCAGATTAGCAGAAAAGGAAATAAATGATTTATGCAGTCCAAATTTAGAAAAAGAAATTGAACAAAACATTAATGAACTCCCTAAGAAAAAATCTCCAGGGCCACATGGATTCATGAGTGAATTCCCCCAGACATTTAAGAATAATTAATTTTAGTAGTATGTAAACTATTTGGGAAAACAAGTAAAGAAAGGATGAAACAAAAATGCCCATTATCACCATTATTATTCAGCATTGTATTAGAAATGAAAAAAAATACAAAGGATGGTGGCTTAGCAGTAGCAAATCTAAAACTATATTAGAAAACAACAATCAGCAAAACAATTTGTTACTGGTTAACAAAAAGAGGGTTGGATAAGTGACATAGATTAGTTATATACAATAATCAAGATCTATAGTAATTTACTATGTGATATACACCCAAACTTCAATTTTTGGAATAAGAACTCATTATTTGACAAAAAGTGCTGTCAAAATTGGGAAATAATATGTTAGAAATGGCATAGACCTATATCTCACATCCCATACCAAAATAAAAGCAAAATGGTTATGATTGTGGCATAAAGGATGATACTATAAACAAATTGGGAGAATAAGTAATAATTTACCCATCAGGTCTTTGGAGAAGGGTGGAATTTATGACTACAGAAATAGAAAACATTATGAAAGGCAAAATGGACAACTTTGATTACATGAAATTAAAAAGGTTTCACATAAACAAAACAAGATGAAAGGGGAAGTACAAAGTTGGGAAAACATTTAAAGCCAGTATTTCACATAAAGATTTTATTTCTAAAATAATAAATAACTTTGTCATTTTTTTATTATAATAACTTTTTATTGACAGAACCCATGCCAGGGTAATTTTTTACATTATCTATTGCACTCACTTCTCTTCCGATTTTTCCCCTCCCTCCCTCCACCCCCACCCCTCAATGGCAAACAGTCCTATATTTGTTGAATATGTTGTAGTATATCCTAGATACAATATATGTATGCAGAACCAAACAGTTTTCTTGTTGCACAGGGAGAATTGGATTCAGAAGGTAAAAATAACCCGGTAAGAAAAACAAAAATGCAAACAGTTTACATTCATTTCCCAGTGTTCTTTCTTTGGGTGTAGCTGCTTCTATCTGAAATGAGCAGAATCAGGAGATCATTATATACGTCAACAATGATACTGTATGAAGATGTATTCTGATGGAAGTGGATTTCTTTGACAAAGAGACCTAATTCAATTTCAATTGATCAATGATGGACAGAAGCAACTTTGTCAAATTTTTAAGAATACAAGTCATTTAACAATTGAAAAATGGTCAAAGACAATTTTCAGATGACCAAATTAAAGCTTTGATCTCAAGGAACTTACAGTATAATGGGGGACACAGCATATGACAAATATGTGTATGTGTGTATACATACAGATACACAATACCCATATATTTCATATTTGATGTGTGTATATATGAATACATATACCTTGATGTAGAGGTTTATATGTATGTATGCGTATACTTGTGTATGTATAATAAATTAAAAGCAATCATCAAAGGAAAGACACTAGAATTAAAAGAAAATGAGAGGGTTTCCTGTAGAAGGTGATATTTCAGCTGGCACTTGAGGGAAGTCAAGATGGAGAAATTAATAAAGTTGAAAAGAAGAAAATTATTGAAATAAATAAAACTAAAAGTTAATTTTATGGAAAAAAATTGACAAAATAGATAAACTATTGGTTAAGTTGATTAGAATAAATAAAGAAAAAACAGAACAAATCACCAGCATCAAAAATGAAAAGATTGAATTTACCAACAATAAAAAAGAAATTAAAGCTATTAGTACAGGTTATTTTACCCAACTACATGGCAAGTCTGACAATTGAATAAATTGGATAAATATTTACAAAAAATATAAGTTGCCCATATTAACTGAAGAGGAAATAAATTACTTAAATTTCATTTTAGAAAAAGAAATTCAACAAGCCATCAATGAATTCTACCAAACATTAAAAGAATAATTCATTCCAATACTATGTAAACTATTTGGAAAAACAGGTAAAGGAGTGCTGCCAAATTCTTTCTATGACACAATATGGCACTAATAGCTAAACCAGAAGAACCAAAAAAGAGAAGCAAAATTACAGGCCAATTTCCCTAATGCATATTGATGCAAACTTTTAAAATAAAATATTAGTAAAGAAATTACATTAATTTATCAGAAGAATAATACACTATGACCAAATGGGATTTATAACAGGAATTCATGGCTTGTTCAATGTCAGGAAAATGATTTAACCGATCATATCGATAACAAAACCAGCAGAAATCATGTGATAATCTCATAATAGATGCAGAGAAAGCTTTTTACCCATTCCTATTAAAAATACTAGAGACCACAATTATGAAGAGAGGAGTTTTCCTTAAAATAATAAGCAGTATCTATTTAAAATCAACGGCAAACATTATTTGTAATAGAGATAATTGAACACATTCCCAATAAGATCAAGGATGAAACAAGGATGCTCATTATGACCACTATTATTCAATATTGGTGAATACAATGGAAATGTTGGCTTTAGCAACAAGAAAAAGAAAGTAAATAAATTACAATAGGCCATCAGGATGTAAAACTCTCCGTCTTTGTAGATGATATGATGATAGAAAATCCCAGAAAATCATCCAATAACATACTAGAAATAATTCACAGCTTTAGAAAAGTTGCAGGATATAAAATAAACCCACACAAATCATCAGCATTTCTTTATATTAGTTTCAAATATCATCAGCAAGAGATAGAAAGAGAAATTCCATTAAAAATTACTGTGGACAAAATAAAGTACTTGGAGTCAACCTGCCAAGTTAAACCCAAGAACTGTATGAACACAGTTACTAAACACTTCTCACACAAAGTCAGATCTAAAAAAACAGGAAAAACAACAATCTATCATGTGCAGAATGAGCTAATATAATTAAAAATAACAATTCTGCTTAAATTGGGCTACTTGTTCAGTGACATATAGCCAATAAACTGTCAAAATTATTTTATAAACTGGAAAAACAATAACAAAATTCATCTGGAAGAACAAAAGGTCAATAATATCAAAGGAATTAATGGAAAAAAGACCAAAGATGGCAATTTAGCAGTATTAAATCTAAAACTATATTATAAAGCAGAAGTCATCAAAACCATTGGTACTATCAAAAATTATAGTGGTTCAGTGGCATAGACTGGATATGCATGACACTATAATCAAAATTTATAGTCATCTAGTATTTGACAAAACCAAACTCCAACTTCTAGAATAAGAATTCAGTATTTGAAAAAAATTGCTGGGAAAAATGAAAATAATATATCAGAAACTCAGCATAGACCTACATCCCACACCCCATACCAAGATAAGGTGTAAACGAGTGCATGATTTGGGCATTAATATAATACTATAAAAATTATGAGAGCAAGGGAAATTTTACCTATTAGATCTTTGGAAAAGGGAGAAATCTATGAGTAAAGAACCAGAGAACATTATGAAAGGCAAAATGGACAACTTTGATTACATTAAACTAAAAAGTTTTTGCACAAATAAAACCAACATAGCCAAGATTAAAAGGGAAATACAAAGCTGGGAAAAATATTTACAAATAGTGCATCTGATAAAGGTCTCATTTATAAAATATATAATGAACTATGTCAAATGCATAAGACTAAATGGATTTATGCATTGATAAATAGTCAAAGGATATGAATAGACAATTTTCAGAAGATGAAATCAAAACCATGTATAGTTAGTTATATGAAAAAAAATGCTCCAAATCAATATTTATTGAAATGCAAATTAAAACAACTCAGATATTACCTTACACCTCACAAAATGGCTAAGATAACAGAAAAAGATAAGGATAAATGTTAGAGAGGATGTGAGAAACCTGGAACATTAATTCATTACTGGTGGAGTTGTGAAATGATCTAACCATTCTGGAGAGTAATCTAGAATTTTGTGTCCAGAGAGTTATAAGACTGTGACCCTTTGATTAAGAAGTACGATTTACTGACTTGTATCTCAAAGGAATCATAAACAAGGGAAAAATATCCACATGTGTAAAAATGTCTGTGGCAACTCTTTCAATTGGGGTAATGAATATGAAAGTAATAGAGTATTATTGTTCTATAAAAAATAAGAACAAGGTTATTTTAGAAAGGCCTGGAAAGATTTTCATGAACTTATGCTGAGCAGACAAATATGATTTGGAATACATTATACACAATAATAGAAATAATATGGAGGAGGAGCTGTAAAACAGGGTATAATATATTTTAAACATTTATTTTAAAGGCTTAATTGGGATAACGTTTAGTAGAACTGTGAGAGAAGTTTCCTACATTAGAAATCTTTGAAGTGAAGAACCATAGAATACTAAAAATCAAAGTTGGGCCCCTTTAACTCTCTCACTAAAAGAATATAAAGATAAAGGTCAATGGGATTTAGAACTATGAGGGATCACAGCCTTTAATTTATTGTTAGTCAATCAACATGAAAGTTGTAGTCATTTTAAAGTGAGAATGGTGTAATGTAGATAAAGGATTTTTTAATTGAAATATAACAAACAAATATATACATGTATGTAGAGGACCAGAACTATGAAAAGTTGTACTTTAACCTAGGTCAGCACGGTGCTTATAGTTAAGTACCTACTCAGTGTGAGATAATGGTTCTCTGGTGATGTAATGGTTGTGCATGCTCAGTGTGTTACAGTAATGTAATCCTACTGAGGTATTTAAGGGAATCTCAGATACAGAAAGTTCTCTCAGCCACAGACACAGAGAAGATTTCAGACTCCAGACTTCAGATGCCAGATTCTATCTTTGACCTACCTCATGGTGGCTGTCCTGCCTCCTTTATTTCTCTACCTAAAGACCAAGGACTGGGACTGATCCTGAGGTCCTCCAGAGAGATAATTTGGACATTACATTTTGGCACCACCCTACACATGTATATATAATAATCATGAGATTCCATAACTAATATGTTTTTTGTGACTCAAATTGCAGCAATACATATGCAGGCCTGAGATTAGGAACTTTTAAAGGAATAAGACTATATATTTTAGATGATCTCCAGATCAAAAGCTTCAACTATGAACACTCAAACTGTTAATGACTCATTATATTATTAGTTCATTCCTTTACTGTGTTCAGCAAAAATTTTATGTGTATATTCTGATATTTACATATAAATAACTAATGCCACATTTTTGTTAATGAATTAATTAGTATGAGACCATCTAATTTATAGAATTCAGAGAAATGTATTTTCATAAGTTTGTTTTCTTGCAGCCTAAAATTCTAAAATCATAGGCTTATATAACTAATTTGTCAACAGTAATGAGTAATACAGAAACATAGAACATTTCAACATTTTATCATCTATTAGAAAAGAGAAACTCAGAATCTTCTTTCACTAATACCTGCAATTGTGGAATCTTCTCCAACAAAGTATACCAGTTCATTTCTTTTAGGATCACAGTTAGAGACACAAAATTCCTTCAGAACTGTGAAGAAGTCACTTCATACTCTTTGAAAGATGACACTTAGGGAGTGGGTGGAGGGAAGGAGGGGAAAAATCAGAACAGAAGTGAGTGCAAGGGATAATGTTGTAAAAAATTATCCTGGCATGGGTTCTGGCAATAAAAAGTTATTTTTTTAAAAAAAAAGAAAGATGACACTTAGCACTCCAAGTCTCTCATAGACTTTTTGTCATTGACAATTCATTCTACTCGTCTCCTCAGAAAAGACTTTATCTTAGGCTTCTTTCTGGAATCCCAAAAACTCACAAAATGACTAATAACTAATATTCTTCAAAATGTTATTTCTCTGGGAAAGGTTATTTAAATTGGACAACAGTTAGCTAAGAAAAAAAATAAGTCTATAGTGGGGGTAATCTGGCAAAGCTTTAATGAAAGACAAAAATGAGGAAAGTATAGTGTCTTCAGGGAAACATTTTTTTCCTTCTGTAGAACAGAGAAAGTAAAAAGGTATGAATTGGGAGGAAAGAAGAATTAAGAGAAAATTTGCCCAAAGGAAAAGATAAGGAAATAAATGAAAGCTTAATGAATTTGGAGAATTAAAGTATAAATGAAGTTATACAGCAATGTTTAATAATTCCCACAAAAATCTTTAGAGATGCATATGAGTAAGGCACTAATAAGGCTCCAAGTCTTCTATCACAAAAGATAGTAGAGTAATTCCAATGGGAGAATTTCACTTTCTATAATCTAAAATGGGACAATCTTCTTAGAGCATTGCCATAAACCTTTGGAATAAAAATAAACTGTTATAGTTGGTGACAGGTTTTCCAATCCTTATCTTTTCCATGCAGCTCAGGGCCTTCATTTTGTAGCTTGGGGAAAGGCATTCAAATGATTTTTCTTTATTCTCTTAGAGACTTGGTATGTGTTCCTAGTTTAGACCTTTTATCTATCATGCTTTTTGGAGGATTTGTTCTATGACACTCATGCCAAGCATCAAATCTAGCCATCTCCAATTTACAATTGTTCAATGGCTAGATTTTGATATAAGAACTATACATGCTTTATTGCACTGGTGAATTAAAACAAATATCCTTGAAACTTGGCTGAGTTTTTGACAGCCTGTCATCAATTTATAGCACTGTTCAACCCCAGAGGAAAAAGATCTCTGAGTTGTGGAGTGTCATTCAAATATTTCACTGGGCATTTTGGTCCAATTCTACTTTAGTAGGAAATGGGTTAGGGCTTTTCAGGATGGAGTGCTGCATTGAAGTGGAGTGGCCTACCTGTTATGATAATTTCTTATATTCTTTTGCCTTCATGTTGAAGCAAAAATACACTCTTCCATTAATACACAGGCCTTGCTCAAATAACCAAAATGTGATAGGACTTCAGAAGAGCCCTTATCCATATCTATGTATTTCATCTACCTTTAAGGTTTGGCATATCACAAATTGACATATTCTTCTGGAAATAGGGAATGTTTTTAGAGTCTCAGTATGATAATCCTTAATAAAATAGGAATGATGCTTTGATATGCTCATATGTTAATGAGGCATCATAATATCTGTCCCAATCACCTTAAAGAATAATTAATTCATTTAAAATGTATTTTAACCTATATTTTCATAAACCATTTTTTGTGTTCTGGGAATATACAGAAAAATTATTTTTTAAAAAGTCTCTACCATTAATGAGTTTGAATTATGTTAGGAAAATACTATAGAGTTTCAAAGAAGTAAGGACAATAATCCTAAGAGGGAGGAATTGCTATCGGTGATGGGGGATTTGTAAATGTTTCCAAAAAGTGATGGCACCTGAACTGAGCTGGAAGAATTTGTGGGTTCTAAGAAACAGAAATTATAAGGGAAAGTGTTCTAAACATAGGTGATAATCTACATATAGGGACTAGATAATGGAGTGCTAAGTAAATGGAACAGCAAATACAAACAGTCCACTTTGTCAGGAATGTGGAATGCATGAATGAGAATACTGAGAAATGACAGGAAAGATGGCTAGTACCAGAATTTACATGTTAAGGTGAGAAATTTAAATTGTTATTCTATAGGAAATAGAGGAAACAATCAAGAACAATAAGGGGGAGACTAGTAATGTAAGATTTATTCTTTAAGAACATGTAAGTTCTTCTAAAGCAGAAAAGGAGCCCTACGTGCCTCAAATATTTAAATAAGCTTTTTATAATAGCAAATAATTCATGCAAACAAAGGGTGTGCTCATCCATTTGTGGGAAATGAAAAAAATTATTGTATCTGCATATAATGCAATATTATTGTTCCATAAATAATGATGAAAAGTGAAATATCTGAAGATTTTTTGGAAACGATGAAGAGTAAAATTAATGAAACAAAAAGAACAATTTATATGATAACAAATAACCTGTGACTCTATAGAATTCTCTTCAATGAAATGATCAACCATGTAGTGTTCTCTTTTCTAATTTATATCATTCTCTGAAAGCAGGTTTCTTGGGGGCTTCTGGAAGCATCCTTGGGTTCAATTCAAAGTAATAATCACCTCAAATGCAGCCAGCTGTTAAAGTTCAGATCCTTTATTGTCTCCTTCAAAATAACTAGGTTAGCTTTCTTTGAAACCTATCTCTCTTTTTGGTTCTGAGAGCTCTTGCCACTAGTCCTTTGCCTCTGTTAACTTCAGCATCTCGCTCTCAGAATCCAAAGCCTCCAGCCAGCACAAAGATGGAAGTTGGAATTAATTGACTCTGCCTCCCAGAGAGTGGGCTTGTGGGTTTCTGACTTGTGAATCTCCTGGACTTGTGAATCTCACACTGAAACCTGGCTCAGAATCTCCTGGGGTCCCTAGTGGGCTTGTTCTTTAATGGGTTCCTCCTTATATAAATTTTCTTAAAGGTGTGAACTCTAAAGGTGTGAACTAAGTACATAAGCATTGTCTATCATTTCCAGTGACTTAGCACCTTGTTTCAAGTTCTGGCCCATGACACAACCATGATTCCAGAAGACTGATAATTGTGTATGCTTTCCTGACAGATGATCAGCTCAGGGTGTGGAATAAGACTGTTTTGGGACATAGTCAATATGGGATTTTTTTTTTTTAATTCACTATGCATATTTCTCACAAGGCATTGGTCTTTCCTTTTGAATTTATTTTCACAAGAATAGGAAGAATAAAGAGAGAAGATTGGTTTTTATTTCATTGAAAATAAATTGTAAAATTTGTTTTTCTTTCATCTTTTATTTTTAAAATACTTTTTATTTCTCAAAATACATGCAAAGATAGTTTTCAACATTCACCCTTGCAAAACCTAATGCTGTATTTTTTTTCCTCTCTCCCTTCCCAACTCACACCTCCCCTAGACAGCAAGAAAACCAATAGAGGTTAAATATTTGCAATATTTCCACATTTATAATGTGGCACAAGAAAAAATCACATCAAAAAAGGAAAATGAGAGGGGAAAAAAGCAAGTAAACAACAATATCAACAATAATGAATGCTTGGATCAGATATTCAATATTCATCATTAGCTTTTCCTGTCATGTTAACCAATCTGAAATGTATGAGGTGGTACCTCAGAGTTCTTTTAATTTGCATTTCTCAAATCAATAATGATTTTTTTAAATGACTAGAAATTGTTTTAATTTTAATTTTAATTTCTTCTTCTAAAATTAGTCTGTTCATATCTTTAGCCATTTATTAATTGTAGAATGGTTTTTATTGTTATAAATTGAGTCAATTCTTTATATATTTTAGAAATGAGGCCTTTATCAGAATCATTGGGTATGAACATTTTGCATCATTTTTCTGGTTCGCTTATAATTCTTACTGCATTGATTTTGTTTGTACAAAAAATTTTGAACTTAACATGATCAAAATTATGCATTTGCATTTCAAAAAGTCTTTTAGTTTTTCTTTAGCCATAAATTCATTATTTCTTCCCAGATAGGAGAGATAAATTACCCCTTGTTATCCTAATTTGCTTATAGTATTACTATTTATATTTAAGTCATGAGCCCATTTTGACCTTATTTTGCAATAGAGTGTTAGATGTTGGTCAATGCCTAGTTTCTGTCAAGAGAGCAAAGAGGAGAGGGTCCCCATTACCCTCACACTAATCCAATCTGTGAAATGGTTTTGGAGTGACAGAACCCACAATTTTTAGAAGTATAACAAATTACCAGTAGGAGATAATTTCAAAGCTCTCCTGAAAATGTCTATTTCAATCAGGCATGGAGGGAGGCTGGCCAAGTGCAAACAGGCTGAGCATAGACACACAGTTAAGAG
This sequence comes from Sarcophilus harrisii, assembly GCF_902635505.1. Taxonomy (NCBI): domain Eukaryota; kingdom Metazoa; phylum Chordata; class Mammalia; order Dasyuromorphia; family Dasyuridae; genus Sarcophilus; species Sarcophilus harrisii. Next base: position 175,768,257 of record NC_045427.1, read on the forward strand.
AGCAAATGATTCTGGTACAGTATGGGATCTACGCTGGAGAATCTACTGGGAGGAATCAATAGGAGTGTTGGCTACTCTGCCTTGGTTGCAAGCCAGTAGATCAGCAGACTAGTTATAAAACTATCATCAAAAATATCATTGAAAAAAGCTGCCCTGCTGTTCTAGAATCAAAGGTAAAATAGCCATTGAAACAATTCACAGATCACCTCGTGAAAGAGACCCTAAAATGGCAACTCCAAGGACTATTGTGGCTAAATTTTAGAGTTATCAGACCAAGGCAAAAAACTATTGCAATCAGCCAAAAATCAACAATTCAAATACCAAGGAGCCAATATTAGGATTATCCAATACTTAGCAGCTTCCACCCAAAAAGGATTGAAGGGCTTGGAATCCGATATTTCAAAAGGCAAAGGAACTTGGAATGCAGCCAAGAATTAACTACCCAGATAAATTGAGCATTTTTTTCAGGGAAGAAGATGGATATTCAATAATACAGGTGAATTTCATTTGTTTCTGGTGAAAAGACCAGAGCTGAACAAAAATATTGACCTCTGAATATAGAACTCAAGAGAAGCATAAAAAGGCAAAAAGGAAAGAACTCTTGAGAACTATATCTCTATTATGGATATACATAGAGAGTGGAGGGATAATTTGATTTTCCTGTCATAATATAAAAAAGAAAGTAGAGGTGGAAAGGGAAAAATGGAAGTAAAATGAGGGAAATTACATCTCATGAAGAGACAAAGAAAACCTAGTATAATTGAAGGAAAGAAAGGAGGGGAATGAACATTGTGTAAATCTTATTCACATCATATTTGACTCAAAGAGAGAATAGTACACATATTTAGTTTCATAGAGAAACTTGTTTCACCTTACAATGAAGTGAGAGGGGAAAAGGGAAATGAAAAAGCAGGTTAATGGAAGAGAAAGCAGAAGTAGTAGGTAAAAGTTAAAAGAAAGGGGGGGGGGGTGAAAAAGAGAAGGGATATTTGAGGGATGGGATGATTAGTGTCAAAATACTGGTGAGGAGGGAAAAGGAAAAAGAAAAACATAATTGGGGGTAAACAAGATGGCAGAAAATGCAGAGTTAGTAATTTTATCTGTGAATGTGAATGGGATGAACTCTCCCATAAAACAGAAGTGGATAGCAGATTAGGTTAAAAGCCAGAATCCTATAATTTGTTGTTTATTTTATTTTATTTTTTGTTTTATTTTATTATAGCTTTTTAATTATAGAACATATGCATGAGTAATTTTTCAATGTTGACCCTTCTGTTCTAAATTTTCCCCTCCATCACCCATTCTCTCCCCTAGATGGCAGGTAGCCCAATTCAGGTTAAATATGTTAAAATATATATGTCAAATCCAAATATATATATATATATATATATATATATATATTTATATATTTATATTTATTCAGTTATTTTGTTTCACAAGAAACATTGGATCTAGAAAAAAAAAAACCTGAGAAGGAAAACAAAAATGCAATCAAACAATAACTGAAAGAATGAAAATGCTATACTGTGGTCTACACTCAATTCCCATAGTCCTCTTTCTGGGTGTAAATAACTCTCTTCATTACTGAAAATTCGAACTAGTTTGGACCATCTCATTGTTAAAGACTTTTTTCTTCAGCCATTCTCCAACTGATGGGCATCCATTCAGTTTCCAGTTTTTAGCCACTACAAAAATGGCTGTCACAAACATTTTTGCACATATGGGTCCTTTTCCCTTTTTTAAGATCTCTTTGGGATATAAGCCCAGTAGTAACACTGCTGGGTCAAAGGGCATAAACAGTTAGATAACTTTTTGAGCATAGTTCCAAATTGCTCTTCAGAATGTTTGGATCTGTCCCCAGTTCCACCAACAATGTATCAGTGCCCCAGTTTTCCTACATCCTATCCAATATTCATCATTATTTTTCCTTATCATTTTATCCAATGTGAGAGGTATGTAGCAGTATCTCAGAGTTGCCTTAATTTGCACTTTTCAGATCAATCGTGATTTGGAGTGTCTTTTCTTGTGGCTACAAATATTTTCAATTTCTTTGAAAAATGTTTATTCATATCATTTGACCATTTATCAATTGGAAAATGACTTGATTTCTTATAAATTTGAGTCAATTCTCTCTATGTTTTGGAAATGGGGTCTTGATCTTGACCTTTGAATCTAAAACTATTTTCCCAGTTTATTGTTTTCCTTCTAGTCTTGTCTGCATTAGTTTTGTTTGTACAAATATAATACTTCATATAATCAAAATTTTTAACTTAATATAATCAAAATTATCTATTTTATAATCAATAATGATCTCTAGTTCTTCTTTGGTCACAAATTCCTTCCTCCTCCACAGGTCTGAGAGGTAAACTATCCTATGTTCTAATTTATTTATAATATCATTCTTCATGTCTAAATCATGAATCCTTTTGACCTTATTTTGGTATACTGTATTAGATGAGGGTCAATGCCTACTTTCTGCCATATTAGTTTCAAATTTTCCCAGCAGTTTGAATTCTTATCCCAAAAGCTGGGGTCTTTGAGTTTATCAAACACTAGATTGAGATAGCTATTGACTAATTTGTCCATTGAACCTAACCTACTCCATTGATAAACTTCTCTATTTTTTAACCAGTACCAAATGGTTTTGATGACTGCTGCTTTATAATATAGTTTTAGATCTGGTACAACTAGGTGTTGTACTACCAGGAACTGTTGGAATAGACAGGACCCACCTGACAGTGGCTGCTGGAGATCCAACCAAGACATGCAGAATGGATCTCGCAAGTGAGAGGATGATACAAGAAGAGTGAGAGGCCATTGCATTGTTTGAGCTCTCTCCTCTTTCCTCTGCCTCCAATTTATCTCATGCCCAATCTGCTACATCTAAGTCAGCAAAGGCAGCCTTGCAACTCATTCAGGGATGTTATGATTCACAGCTGTGGAGGCTCTCGGAGAATTGACCTGGCCCTTAACAATTCCCTGTTTTTTTTGGGTTTTTTCCTGTTATTTTCCCTTACAGCATGGTCCTCACATTGAGGAATGCAAGCAGCACTATCATTTCTGGATGGTTATAGCAGGTGTTGATCTTATCATAGAGGCGAACTTTCAAACAGAGAAGAGGACTATAGTCAGAACAGACATTTAAGTCTCTCATCAGTCTCCTGGCTTGGCCCTTTGATGTATTGGCCCATTTGATTACCCAGACTAAAAAAGTCTTACCAAGGCTCTTCTACCTTTCCTTCCCCATGGGTTACTGAAGGAACTCTGGAAGGATCCTTTTCATGAACAGCTCTGGTTGTTCTTGTAATTCTTATGCTTTTTATACCCTATGTTCAAACACCATATGCTGGAATACACAGGAACTGTTGGAATATCCTGGAGCCTGAATATCCTGGAATATCCTGGAGCCACCTGACAGTGGCTGCTGGAGATCCAACCCAGACCTGCAGAATGGATCTCCTTTTGTGAGAGGATGATACAAGGAGACTGAGGCAGTTGCTGTTCTTTGACTTCTCTGACTGAGAGGCCATTGCATTGTCTGACCTCAATCCTCTTCCCTCTGCCTCCAATTTATCTCATTCCCAGTCTGTAATACCTTTGTCAGCAAAGGCTGCCTTGCAACTCCTTCAGATGTTATGATCCACAGTTATGGAAACTCTTGGAGAATTGACCTATCCCTTAACAGCTAGGCCACCTTCATTTGATTTTTTTTAATTCCCTTTAAATTCTTGATTTTTTCTTTTTCAGATGAATTTTGTTGTTCTTTTTTTTTTTTCTAGGCCAGTAAAATAGTTTCTTGGGAGTTTGATTATTATAGCACTAAATAAATAGGTTATTTTTGGTAGTATTATCATCTTTATTATATTTACCTGACCTATTCAAGAGCACTAGATATTTTTCCAATTGTATAAATCTGACTTTATTTGTTTGGAAAGTAATTTGTAGTTTTGTTTTTGTTTTTTTTTTTTTTTTTTTTTTTTTTTTTTTTTTTTTTTTTTTTTTTTTTTTTTTTTTTTTTTTTTTTTTTATACAGTTCCTGACTTTCCCTTGGCAGATCAAATCCCAAGTATTGCATATGATCTACAATTATTTTAAATCCATTTTGTATCTCTTACTGTTGGATTTTGTTAGTGATGTCTAAAAATGCTGATGATTTATGTGGATTTATTTTATATTCTGAAAATTTGCTAAAATTGTGGATTATTTCTAATAGCTTTTTAGTTGATTCTCTGGGGTTCTCTAAATATATCCTCATATCATCTGCCAAGAGTGATAATTTGGTTTCCTCATTACCTATTCTAATTCCTTTAATCTATTTTTCTTTTCTTACTGTCAAAGTTAGCATTCCTAATAAAATATTGAATATTAATGATAACATGGGCAACCTTGTTTCACCTCTGATTTTATTGGCAATGGTCCTAGTTTATCCCCATTACATATGATATTTGCCGATCATTTTTAATAGATGCTACTGACTATTTTAAATAAAAGTCCACTTATTCCTATATATTTTTTGTATTTTGAATAGGAATGGGTTTGGGATTTTATCAAATGCCTTTTCTGCATCTATTGAGATAATCATATGCTTTTCATTAATTTGATTATTGATATAGTCAATTATGCTAATATTTTTCACAATATTGAACCAGCCTTGCATTCCTGGAATAAATCCTATTTAGTCATGGTGTATTATCTAGGGAATGATTTTTTTGTAATCTCTTTGATAATATTTTTATTTAAGATTTTTGCATCTATTCATTAGGGAGATTGATCTATAATTTTCTTTCTCTGTTTTTGTTCCACCTGGTTTAAATATCAGTACCATGGTGGTGTCATAAAAGGAATCTGGTAGGAGTCCTTCATTCCCTATTTTTTCAAATAATTTAAATATTATTGGAGTTAATTGTTCTTTAAATGTTTGGTAGAATTTACATGTAAATCCATCTGGACCTGGGGATTTTTCTGAGGATGTTGATTAGTAGCTTGTTCTATTTCTTTTTTTCTAAAATGAGACTATTAATTTGTTTCCTCTTTTGTTAATCTGGACAATCTTTATTTTTGTAGGTGTTCATCCATTTCACTTTGGTGTTCAAATTTATTGGCATAAAATTGGGTAAAGTAACTCCTAATTATTGTTATAATTTCCTATTCATTGGTGGATAGTGCTCCCTTTTTATTTTTAAGACTAACAATTTGATTTTCCTCTTTCCTTTTTCTAATCAAATTTACTAAAGGTTTATCTATTTTGTTATTTTTTTCACAAAATTAACTCAGTTTTATTAATTCAATAATTTTTAAAATTTTCAATTTTATTAAAGTATTTTTTTTATTTTTTAGAATTTCACATTGGGTATTTGATTGGGGATTTTTAATTTGCTTTTTATAGTTTTTCTTTAGTTGCAAGCCCAATTTATTGATCTTATCTTTCTCCCTTTTATGCAAGTAAGCATCTAGTGATATAAAATTTCCCCTTATTACTGTTTTGGCTGCATCCCCAAAATTTTGGTATGTTGTCTCATTATTGTTATTATTTTGGATGAAATTATTAATTGTGTATATGATTTGCTGTTTCACCCATTCATTCTTTAGGATGAGATTATTTAGTTTCCAATTACTTTTTGGTCTATTTTCCCCTGGCTTTTTATTGAATGTAATTTTTCTTGCATCATAATGTGAAAAAAAATTCATTTACTACATATGTAGACATCTGATTTTGCAGTCTTTATGTCCTAATATATGTTCAATTTTTGGACAGATTTCAAGAATTGCTGAGAAGAAAGTATACTCCTTTCTTTCTCCATTCAATTTTCTCCAGATTTACCATAACTAATTTTTTCTTGTATTCTATTTACCTCTTTAATTTCATTCTTGTTTATTTTTGTGGTTTGATTTATCGAGGTCTGAGAGAGCAAGATTTTTTGAGATCTCCTACTATTGTAGTTTCACTGTCTATTTCTTCTTGCAGCTCTCTTAACTTTTCCTTTAGAAATTTCCATGCTATACTTCTTAATGCATATATATATATATATATATATATATATATATATATATATATATATATTTAGTATTGATATTGCTTCATTATCTTTGGTACTCTTTAGAGAAATATAGTTTCCTTCCTTATCTCTTTTAATTAGATCAATTTTTCCTTTTGCTTGATCTGAGATCAGGATGGCTACCCTTTTTTTTCTTATTTTTTTTTTACTTCAGCTGAACCATAATAGATTCTGTTCTAGCCTTTTACCTTTACTTTGTATGTAGCACTCTGCTTTAAGTGTGTTTCTTGTAAATAACATATTGTAGAAATCTTGCTTTTAATCCAGTCAGCTATCCGCTTGCACTTTATAGGAGAGTTCACCCCATTCACATTTACAGTTAAAACTATTAAAATAAAATTAATTATTTTCTTCTGTCTTATTATCCCCAGATTATACTTTTCTCTTTCCTTTTCCCCTTCTTCTCCCCATTATTTTACTTATGAGCACCTCTTGCCTCAAGCAGCACTCCCCCTTTTGAGTCTCTTCCTCTTCCTTATCCCTTTCCTCTACTATTTCTGTTTTCCTTTCTATTAGCTTATCCCTTCCATTCTCACCTTTCCCCTCTCATTTTTCAATAAGGTAAGAGAAATTTCTCTGTAAACCAAATGTGTCTAATATTTTCTCTTTGAGACAAATCTGATGAGAGTAAGATTCATACAAGGTTCATTCCCCTCCCTTCTTTCTCTCAAATATGATAGATTCCCTTTGCTTCTTTGTGAGATGTAATTTCTTTAATTTTACCTCCACTTTTCCCCTTTTCTGGTATAATCCCCTTTCTACCTCTAATTCCTTTTTTATATTAAACCAGTAAAATCAAATCATACATGCACTCTCTCTGTATATCCATAACAGAAATATAGTTCTTAATACAGTTCTGCATATCCATAACAGAAATACAGTCCAATAATCCTTAGGCTGTCTCTCCTAGATTTATTTTCCATGTCAGTTGTTTTCCCAAGTAGGCATTTTACTTTTTTTTTCAATTTTTTTTTTTTTGGTTTTGCTTGACTGATTCTTGAGGTGTCATTGAGTCATTCTTTTCCATTAGTTCAGTTCTGATTTTTAGTGAGTTATTTTCTTCATTTACTTTTTTTTTTTACTTCTTTTGGTATTTGTCCAATTGAGTTATTAAATGAATTGTTTTCTTCTATGGAATTATTTTACACTCCTCTAATTCTGTTTTTTAAGAAGTTATTTTCTTTTTCCATGTCATAAATTTTGTTTTTCTATGAGTTGTTTTCTTTTTTCATTTTGTGAAATCCATCTTTTAATGTGGTAAATGCTTTTTTCCATTTCACTGTCTGTTTTGTGTTGCCTTTTTCAAACCCTCTTGTAAAGTTCTAATTTTCTTTTCCCATTTTTCTTCCAGCTCTCTTTTTAGATTTTTTATAATTTCTTCTAGGAGAGCCTTGTGTGATATGTCACCCTTTGGGGCTTCATGTGGAAATGATCTGGTTTTTGCCTCCTCAAGATTTGAAATCTGTGCTTCTCTTTTTCCATAAAACTATCTATGCTCAGAGTTCTCTTTGCCTTTTTACTCATTTTAAAAAAAAAAAGTTGGGATCTGCTTTTAAGGCAAGGGTTTTTTTTTCCCCAAATTTCCTCTACAAGCAGCTGTGTTGGGTTCATGCTGACTCACTCCTGATGCTAGGTGGGCTTAGGTAGGTCCTGTGAGACTCCAATGCTTTGGGATTCACTATTTACCTTTTGTGTTTATGTTGATGTTTTATAATGTCTCTGCTCATCTACTGTGTTGCAACTGGTGCAGTGTAGTTAACACTGCTGTAGAATCTTCCCCTTATATTATCCGCTGCACAGAATCTGCACCACCTGGCAGAGTCTGTTCCCAGTCACAGGTCTGCACAGCATGAGATTGTGTCCATGGTCGGCCAGTTTGGGCCTGGCCACCTCCTTCCATGTCCATCCAAAACAGACCTTTACTGGTCATTGTTGAAATTTTCTTCTGCTGGTAATTTGCTGCACTCCCAATATTTGTAGATTCTGCCAGTACAAACTAATTCATTGGCTGGATTTTGGAATTACCTGAGGATCATGGGAGAATATCATAAAGAAACTTGTGTCCTCTCTGCCATCTTCCCCTGATTTGTTGTTTAAAAGAAACTCATTTAAAACAGAGTATATATATCAAGGTAAAATGATGGAGCAGAATCTATTATGCTTCAGGTGAAGTTAAAAAAAAAAAAAAGCAGGGGTTAGCAACCCTGATCTCAGATCAAGAAAAAGCAAAAAATGATCTAATTAAAAGAGATAAGGAAATTGTATCGTGCTAAAAGTACCATAGATAATTAAGTAATATCAATAGTTAACATCTATGCAGCATGTGTTATAATTTTTACATTCCTAAAGGAGAAGTTAAGAGAGTTGCAAGAAGAAATAAATAAAAAAAAAAGTTAATGTGGTAAATAGAATATTAGAATATTTAGGTATAATAGATCTTTGGAGAAAATTGAATGGTGACAAAAAGGAATACATTTTTTCTTGGCTGCTCATGGAACCTACAAAAATGGACCATGTATTAGGGCATAAAGACCTCAAAATGAAATGCACAAAGGCAGAAATAGTAAATGTACTTTTTTTTCTGATCATGATGCAATAAAAATTACTTTCAATAAAAAGGAAAATTGAAAACTAAATAATCTCATCCTAAAAAAAGGAACAGGTGAAATAGCAAATCATAGACACAATCAATAATTTCATCCAAAAGAATGACAATAATGAGATAACATACCAAAACTTGTGGGATGCAATGAAAGCAGTAATAATGAGAAATTTTATATCTCTAGAAACTCACTTACATGAAAGAGAGAGAAGATCAATGAATTGGCCTTGTGACTAAAAAAAGCTAGAAAAATTACAAATTAAAACCACCTAATAAAATATCAAACTTGAAATCCTAAAAATAAAAGAAGAGATTAATAAAATTGACAGTAAAAAATGAATTAATAAATAAAACTAAGAGTAGGTTTTATGAAAAAAAGAACAAAATAGATGAACCTTTAGTTAATTTTGTTAGAAAAAGGAAAACCAAATTGTTAGGCTCAAATATGAAATGACAGAACTTTTCAACAATGAAAGGAAATTAGAGCAGTAATTAGGGATTATTTTGCTCAGCTATATGTTAATAAATTTGATAATATAAGTGAAATGGAGGAATAGCTACAAAAAAATCGTCCAGATTAACAGAAAAGGAAATAAATTATTTAAATGATCCCATTTTAGAAAAAGAAATACAATAAATTTTCAAATCAACTATCTAAGAAAAAATGTCCAGTGCCAGATGGAGTTATATGTGAATTCTACCAAATATTTAAAGAACAATTAACTCCAATATTATACAAATGATTTGGGGGAAAAAAGGGAAAGAAGGATTTCTATCAAATTCCTTTTGTGACACAGGCATGTACCAGATATTTAAACCAGATAGGATGAAAACAGAGAAAGAAAATTATAGACCAATTTCCCTAATGAATATTGATGCAAATAAAATATTAGCAAAGAAATTACAGAAATTCATCCCGAGGATAATGCCACTGTGACCAAGTAGAATTCATACCAGGAATCTAGAGCTGGTTCAATATTAGGAAAACTATTAGCATAATTGACTATAGCAATAACTAAACTAATAAAAACCATATCTCAATTGATGCAAAAAAAGCATTTGATAAAATCTAACAACCTTATTAAAAACACTAGAGAGTATAGGAATAAGTGGACTTTTTCTTAGCATCTATTTAAAATGATCAGCAAGCATCATATGTAATGGGGACAAACTAAAACCACTCTCAATAAGATTGGGGGCAAAACAAGGTTGCCCATTATCATTATTGCTATTCAATACTGTATTAGAAATGTTAGCTTTGGCAACAAGAGAAGAAAAAGAGATTATAAGAATTAGAGTAAGTAATGAGGAGACCAAATTATCACTCTTTGAAAATGATATGATGGTATACTTAGAGTATCCTAGAGAATCAATTAAAAAACTGCTAGAAACAATCCCCAACTTCAGTAAAGTTTCACAATATAAAGTAAATCCCCCAAAATCATAAGCATTTTTATATATTATCAACAAAGTACAGTAGGAAGAGATACCAAACAAAATTTCATTCAAAATAACTATTGATAGTATAAAATATTTGGACGTCTACTTGCCAAGGCAAAGTGAGGAAATATATGAACACAAGTACAAAATATTTTCTACGCAAAGTCAGATCTAAATATTTTGAAACATATCAAGTGTTTTTGGGTAGGCCAAACAAATATAATAAAATGACAATACTACCTAAATTAATCTACTTATTTTGTGCCATATCAATCAAATTCCCAAGACTTAGAAAAAATTAATAATAAAGTTCACCTGAAAGAACAAAAAGTCAAGAATTTTAAGAGAATTAATGAAAAAAATTTCCAATGAATGTGGCCTAGCATTGCCAGACCTAAAATTATATTATGAAGTAGTGGTCATCAAACCATTTGGTATTGGCTAAGAAATAGAGTAGTTGATCAGTGAAATAGTTTAGGTTCACGAAACAAAATAGTCAATGACTATAGCAATCTAATGTTTGACACACCTCAAAACTCCAGCTTCTGTGATAAGAATTTGTAATGTTCTCTTCTGAGTTTTCTTGGGGTCTCTGGGAGCAGCCTTTGTTTCAGTTCAGAGTAATAATCACACACACAGGATAGGCAGGAGGACTACCACTACTTCTCTGTCTTCCCTAGCTCTGATTCTGGCCGAGGTTATCTGAGTTTATGCATTCTCTTATCATAGGTATGAAACTTATAGAACTATATTAAGTACTAAGTACATGTACTGAACTATCATTGTCTTTATCAATTCCACTACTTAACACCTTGTTTCAAGTTCAGAGTTCTGGCCTATAACAAGAACTCACTATTTGACAGAATCTGCTGGGAAAATTGAAAAATAGTATGGCAGAAATTAGTCATTGACCCACAGGTAACATCCTATACCAAGGTAAGGTCAAAATGGATTGATGATTTAGACATAAAGAGTTGTATTATAAGCAAATTAGAAGCACAGGATGGTTTATCTCTTTGATTTGTGGAGAATGAAGGAATTTATGACCAAAGATGACCAAAGGAATTCATATTGAACACCAAAAAGGTAATTTTTATTACATTAAATTAAAAAGTTTTTGTACAAACAAAACTAATGCAGACAAGAGTAGATGGGAAGCAGTAAACTGGAAAATATTTTTACATTTAAGGGTTTGATAAAGGTCTCATTTTTTTATTATACCTTTTCATTGACCTAATATATTCATGGATAATTTTCACAACGTTGTTCCTTGCACTCACTTCTGTTCCAACTTTTCCCTTCCCTCCCTTCACCCCCTCCTCTAGATGGGAGGCAGTCTTATATATGTTAAACATGTTAAAGTATATCCTAGATACAATATATGTGTGCAGATCTGTACAGTTGCACAAGAAATATTGGATTCAAAAGATAAAAACAACCTGGAAGAAAAACAAAAATGAAAGTAATTCACATTCGTTCCCAGTATTCCTTCTCTGAGTGTAGCTGATTCTATCCATCACTGATGAACTGGAACTGAATTGGATAATCTCATTGCAGAAGATATCCACTTCCATCAAAATATATCCTCATATATTATTGCAGTTGAAGTGTATAATGATTTCCTGATTCTGCTTATTTCACTTAGCATAACTTCATGCAAGTCTCTCCAAGCCTCTCTGTATCCATCCTGCTGGTCATGTCTCACAGAACAATAATATTCCATAACATTTATATGCCACAATTTACCAAACCATTTTCCAATTGATGGGCATCCATTCATTTTCCAGTTTCTAGCCACTATGAAAAAGGGTTGCCACAAACTTTTTAGCACATAAGGTCCCTTTCCCTTCTTTAGTGTCTCTTTGGGATATAAGCCCAGTAGTAGTACTGATGGATCAAAGGGTATGCACAGTTTGATAACTTTTTGGGCATAATTCCAGATTGCTCTCCAGAATGGTTGGATTTGTTCACAACTCCACCAGCAATGCAGCAATGTCCCAGTTTTCCCACATCCCCTCCAACATTCATCATTTGAAAGATTAGGAAAATAATAGGAAAAGATAACAATGAATGATGGAGTGCATGTGGGAAAACTGGGACACTAATCCATTATTGGTGGAATTGTGAATAGATCCAATTATTATGAACAGCAATTTGGAACTATGCTCAAAAAGCTGTCAAACTGTGCATAGACCTTTGATCCAGCAGTGTTACTACTGGGCTTATATCCCAAAGAGATCTTAAAGGCATTAAAGGGACCCACATGAGCAAAAATATTTGTGGCCATGCTTTTTGTAGTATCTAGAAATTGAAAACTGAGTGGATTCCCATTAGTTTGAGAATGGTTGAATTAATTATGGTATATGAATGATATGGAATATTATTGTCCCATAAGAAATGATAAGCAGAATGATTTTAGAGATTTAGAGATAGAGATTTTCCTGGAGAGAGTTACATTAACTGATGCTTAGTGAAATGAGCAGAACCAGGATTTCATTGTACTTGACAATGGCAAGATTAAACAATGATCAATTCTGATGGATGTACCTATGCTCCACGATGTGACAATTCAGGACAGTTCTAAAAATCTTGTGATAATGAAAACACCCAGAGAAAGAATTGTAGGACCTAAGTGTGGATAACAACATAGTATTTATACTTCTTTTGTTGTTGTTTGCTTAAATTTAATTTTCTTTCTCACTCATTTTCCTTTTTGATCTGATTCTTCTTGTGCAGCTAGATAATTGTATAAATATGTATACCTATATTGAATTTACATATATTTTTACCATATTTAAAATTGTAATGTCTGGGCTAGCTCTCTGGAGAGCCTCTTTATCAGTCAGAGTCAGGATTAGTCAAAATCTTTGGTCTTTAGGAGGAGAAGTGAAGGAAGTAGGGAACCTGCCATGTGGCTCATTAAAGATGAATCTTGGACTCTGAAGTCTGGATCCTGAAATTTCCCTTCCAAATCAGCTGCAACAGAGAGGTTCTGACTCTCTCCCTCCACCCTTCAATCCTCCCCTAAGATTACCTCACCACAACACATTCAGCAGGTGTCAATTTTGAAGAGAGCTATCACATCACTATATCATCTAAGTATATGTTTATAGAACCATTATCTCACATTGAGTAGGTACTTAGCCTTAAGTACTCTCGTGTCTTAAATTCAAGTACACCTTTTCAGAGTTCCAGTCCTCTGCAATCCTTCCAGCTCTCTATAATGTATTTTGGATTATTTGCCATCTGGGAGAGGGGGTGGGGGTTAAGAGGGAGAATTGGAACACAAGGTTTTGCAAGGATCAGTGGTGAAAAACTATCCTTTCATATGTTTTGAAAATAAAAAATCTTTGATAAAAAACAACAAACATGATTTTAAAGGGTTCTAGCACACATTAAGTATGAATAGTCTGTATTAACATTTGAGAGAGAGATGTTTCTAAATTTGCCTAATCTTTTTTTTTTGAACTACATAAATTCTGCACTGTCCAAAAATGTCTTATTACTCATTTCAATCTATACTTTTTTAGTATGACATGGGTTGTATGTCTCATTTTCGATCCTTCATACATTTTATGTGTTCTAAAGTTTTTTGAAATTAGCGTTTCTCTTTAATATTAGTATTTTTGTATAAATTGCATTTTCTCTCTGCTTTGAATCTATTGAAATTGACTCAATTTCAGTCACAGGACCTCAGTGTTTTCATTTATAAAATGAAAGATTTGGAACAAATATTCTCTAAGGCCCTGATTAATTCTAAATCCAACAATTTTCTGTTTAAAGGAATGATAAGCAAAAGACAGAAATAGCTAGTTCTGAACATCACAACTTAGGTACCAAATTCTAAAGAAGCGCCGTATAGAGAACCCTGAATCCCCCTGTCAGCTTTAAAAAGTCTGAGAAATTAGAATTACTTTTTAAACTCAATCCACATGCCATGGAGAAACTAGCAAAGCAAACAAGTCAGCATGGGAGCACAGTTCTCCTTTGAGAGCACTAATAACCACCCTGCTGCTGTATCTATGTCAGGTGGTATTTTCTTCTTCCACTTCTCTTTCTGCTCTGCATCTCTTTTTTTTTTTTTTTTTCTCTTTCATGTAACTCCAGTGGTGCTGACTGCTGATGATAAGGGGTAGCATTTGAAGTGAGAAAAACCCATCTTAGTCACATAGTTTAATATATTTTTTTAAAGATTTAGGATACATAGTGGGTTGAGAGGACATAATTTTTTTTTTTGAGAAAAAAAGATTAGTTATAACTCCAGCCCCAGTAGTTTAGAAATATAGAGATTTGGTAACCTAGAAGTGCTGATTTTGCAAAGTTCTCTCCATTTCTAAATTCACCACCACTTGAGAGAAAAATACAAAGAGAGAAAAAGAGAGAGAGAAAGAGAAAGAGAGAGAGAGAGAGAGAGAGAGAGAGAGAGAGAGAGAGAAGGAGTGGAGAGAAGGGTAGAGGGAGAGGGGAGAGAGGAAGGGAAAGAGAGGCAGGAGAGAGATTCATAATGTCATGTGGGGACTTGGAAGCTCTCCTCTGAAATGGAGAATATAAAGCAGTTTCTTGGTGAAGGTATTTTTGTAAGCTATTTTTGAGGAAAAATTAAGTCATAGTTCCAATTGTATGCTATCCTTCCTTTAGAAGCATGTCACCACTCCCAATGTAGTATAGATTTGAATATTATTCTGTAGGATGATTTGGGGTTCTTTAAAAAGCAATGCATATTCATCATTGTGATTATAAAATAAGAATTAGGCAAAACAGAGGTTGTATCTGGAAAAACAGTCTCCAGGCTTGGGAGTATTCTGTGATAGCTGAAACAATGAACTTTTACTTTATTTCTTCCCCCCTTTGAATTATTAAAGATAAGAAAAATGAATTAAATTTAAATTAAATGAATTTGTTTTACTATTTCATTTTCTTAAAAAGGGTGGAGAGAGTGAGACTGAGAATATAGAAACAAATTGAGGTAAAGAAAACAGGTAATATTGTTTGTCCGATATGTGTAAAACACTCAAAACTTTATAAAGTACAACAAGGTGCATCATTTCTTATAATAAAATAGTGCTAATATAGGTAATTGGAAAAGAAAAGGATTCTTCTCTTCTATCTTCTTTTATGATCAGATTTCAACAGGCCAACCAAAATTGTTAGTATTTCAATGCCAGCTCCTCTCTCTCTCTCTCTCTCTCTCTCTCTCTTTCTCTCTCTCTCTTTTAACATTAGCACTTCTCCTGAATCATATTTCTTTGTTTGTTTAGGTATTGTGTTATGTTACACAACTAAAATGTAGCAGAATGAAGGGTGTAATATGATTTTTAAAAATTTCCCCACCTCTACCAATTTATTCTAAATTATATCTTTGGGCTTTCTAATAAATGGGTCTTTTGTACTATGGAAAAGTATACACTAAAACTAATCAGTTGCAGATTATAGTCCTTAAAATACTTAAAGAAAAAAATCATGTGCTCTAGTCTTTTCTTCCCAAGACCAATATCCCTAGTTCTTTTAAACTGTTTTCAAAAGTATGACCTGAAGGAATTAAGTTTCTGATTACTCTCCAGTTCAACAATATTTCATAGAACTGAGAAACTTACAAATTTTGTGTGAGTAGGGCAGAATGAAATATAATAGTTTTCCTTATTGGATCCTTGCAACAAAATGTGAGTACATGCTATTATTATGCACATCTTATAGATAAAGTTGATTTTGAGAGAAATTAAGTAATTTGTTTACCTTAACAAAGTTAGATAATGTCTGTGACAAGTCTGGAATTTAGATCTTCTTGACAATGCCAACATCAAAAAAAAATTATTATAAGACTAATATAAAGCATCAATATGATAAATTAGGTGTCATGTCATGGCATAGGGGAAACTGAGTCAGGTTAACTTTAATTCATTCTCTGAATATGGTTCTGTGACCTCATGCAGTTCATGTATTTATGGTAGACATGGTGGTCAATTATGACAGTAAGTTACAGAGAAAGTGCTAACATGTCTTTTTGGAAGAAGTTTCCTCATAAGGAAATTTTCTACGTAAGTCAATGTACAGATCTATTCTCTTCCTCTGGCATTTATTAGAAATGAAATGTACATTTTAGTTATTTTCATTCAAGAATTAACATTTATTGTAAAATGCAATAAATATTTAATTTAGTCATGTTATAGCTTGTTTATGTATTCATTTTATTTAATTTTGCATTCTATTTGTTTCCCTTAGTGCAGTGTTTGTCCTTTAATTTGAGTTTTTACAATTTTTATAAAATATAGTTTTTTTCTGTAGGTTTTTTAAAATAATTTTCATAATTTCATGTTAATTGAAATGTCATTTACTTATATCATTGTATCAGAATGCATTTAACCATTCCTCTATTATGAATAAAATCTAATGATTCTAGATTTTTCTAATTATAAATAATGGTTCTAAAAATAATCTTGAAGAGAATGTTGATTTGGAAATAATTTGCATTTAGTTATATGCATATTTTTGGACAGTCTTTAAAGTTTTATTTTCAATACATATGCAAGGATAATTTTTCAACACTGTCCTTTGCACAGTCTTGTGTTTCAGATTCCCCCCATCCCCTACACTCTCACCTAGATAGTAAGCAATCCAATATATATTATACATGTTAAAATATATTGCTTTATGTCTGATCTTGTTTGCATTAGTTTTGTTTGTGCAAACACTATTTAACTTAAAATAATTAAAATGATCTATTTGGTGTTCAATTATGAGTTACAGTTCTTTGGGCACAAATTCCTTCCTTCTCCACAGATCTGAGAGGTAAACTATCCTATGTTCTTCTACTTTGTTTATAATATCACTCTTTATGTCTAAATCACGAACCCATTTGACCTTATCTTGGTATGTGATGCTAGGTATGGGTCAATGTCTAGTTTCTTCCCTACTATTTTCCCAGCAGTTTTTGTCAAATAATGTGTTCTTATTCCAAAAGCCGGGGTCTTTGGATTTGTCAAACACTAGATTGCTTTAGTTATTGATTATTTTGTCCTGTGATCCTAACTTATTCCACTGATCAACTACTCTATTTCATACCCAGTCCCAAATGGTTTTGATGACTGGTGCTTTGTAATATAGTTTTAGGTCTGGCACATCCTAGCAAAATTCATTGGCATTTTTTGTCATTAATTTTCTTGAAATTCTTGGCTTTTTGTTCTTCCAGATGAACTTTGTTTTATTTTTTTCTAGGTCTATAAAATAATTTGTTGGGAGTTTGATTGGTATGGCACTATATAAGTATATTAATTTAGGTAGAATTGTCATTTTTATTATATTTTCTACCCATGAGCAGCTGATATATTTTACAACTGATTACATCTGATTTGATTTATGTGGAAAGTGTTTTATAGTTGTGTTCATATAGTTCCTCACTTTCCCTTAGTAGATAGATGCCAAAATATTTTATATTGTTGACAGCTATTTGGAATAGAATTTCTTATTGTATCTCTTGCTGAAGGACTTTGTTGGTAATATATAAAATGCATATAATTTCTGTGGATTTATTTTGTGTCCTCTAACTTTGCTAAAGTTGTGTATGCCATCATATCATCTGGAAAGAGTGATAGTTTGGTTTCTTCATTACATATTATAATTCTTTGGATCTCTTTTTCTTCTCTTATTGCCAAAGCTAACATTTCTAATACAATATTGCATAGTGATGGTGATAGTGGGCAGGTTTCTTTGACCCCCTATTTTATTGGGAATGGTTTTAGTTTGTCCCCACTACATATGATACTTACTGATTGTTTTTAATACATGCTAATGGCCAGTTTAAGGAATAGTCCATTTATTCCTATACACTCTAGTGTTTTAATAGGAATGGGTGTTGGATTTTATTAAATGCTTTTTAAACATCTATTTGGATAACCATATGACTTTTATTAGTTTGGCTATTGTTATAGTCAATTATGATAATATTTTCCTTAATATTGAACCAGCCCTGCATTCTTGGTATCAATCCTACTTTTTTATAGCATATTATCCTATGGATGACTTTTTGTAATCTTGCTAATATTTTATTTAAGATCTTTTGCATAAATATTCATTAGAGAAATTGGTCTATAATTTCCATTCTCTTTTTCACCCTACCTGGTACTACAATTGTGTCAAAAGGAATTTGGTAGAACTCTTTTCCTTTTTCAAATAGTTTATATAGTATTGGAATGATTGTTCCTTAAACGTTTGGTAGAATTCATGTGTAAATCCATTGGGCCCTGGAGATATTTTTCCTAGGGAATTGATTAATAACTTGTTCTATTTATTTTTCTAAAATGGGACAATTTAAATAATTTATTTCCTCTTCTGTTAATACGGGAAATCTATATTTTTATAGATATTCCATTTCATTTAGATTATTATATTGACATACACTTGGACAAAATAACTCCTAATTATTGTCCTTATTTCCCCTTTATGGATGGAAAATTCTCCCATTTCATTTTTGAGACTAACAATTTGATTTTGTTCTTTACTTTTTCTAATCAAATTAACTAAAAGTTTTTCTATTTTTTCCCATAAAACCAATGCTTAGTTTTATTTAGTAATTCAATACTTGTCTTATTTTCAATTTTATTAATCTCCCTTTTTATTTTCAGAATTTCAAATTTGGTATTTAATTGAGAGTTTTTAGTTAGTTCTTTTACTAGCTTTTTTAGTTCAAAGCCCAATTCATTGATTTTCTCTTTCTCTATTTTATGCATGTGAGCATCTAGAGATATAACATTTCTCATTATTCCTGCTTTTGCTGCATCCCACAAATTTTGGTACGTTGTCTCATTATTGTCATTCTCTTCGATGAAATTATTGATTGTGTCTATGATTTGTTGTTTCACCCATTCATTTTTTTAGAATTAGATTTTTTAATTTCCAATTAATTTTTGGTCTATTTTTCTCCTGACCTTATATTGCATGTGATTTTTATTGCATCATGATCTGAAAAAAAAATATTTGTTTACTATTTCTGCCTTTCTGCTTTTGATTTTGAGGTTTTTATGTTCTAATACATGGTAAATTTTTGTGTAAGTTCTATGAACCACTGAGAAAAAAAGTAAACTCCTTTCTATCTCCATTTAATTTTCCCCAAAAATCTACCATACCTAACTTTACTAATATTACCTTTTGCCTCCTTAACTTCTTTCTTATTTAGTTTGTGGTTTGATTTATCTAGTTCTGAGAGAGCCAGGTTAAGATTCCCCACTAGTGTAGTCTTGCTGTCTTTTTCTTCTTGCATCTCTCTTAACTTTTTCTCTAGGAATTTGGATGCTATTCCACTTGCATATCTGTTTAGTATTAATATTGCTTCATTATCTGTGGTACCCTTTAGCAAGATATACTCTCCTTCCTTATCTCTTTTAATTTTCATCTACCTTTGCTTTTACTTGATCTGAGATCAGGATTGTACCTACGCCTGATTTTTTAACTTCATAATATATACTGCTCCACCCCTTTACCTTCACTTTGTAGGTATCACTCTGTTTTAAATGAGTTTCTTATAAACAGCATATTGTAGGATTCTGGCTTTTAATCCAGTCTGCTGTCTACTTCCATTTTATGCAATAGTTCATCCCATTCACATTAACAGTTAAAATAACTGATTCTGTATTTACTGCCATTTTATTTACCTTATGGTATGCTTTTTTCTTTTCTTTCCCCTTCCATCCTTCCCAGACTTTTGCTTTTGATGTTCACCTCCCTCAAACAGCCCAACCCCCTTAGAGCCCCTTCACCTTTTTTATACCTTTTCCCTATCACTTCTGTTTTCCCTTCTATTATGCTTTACATTTATTTTTCCTTTTCCTCTCCCACTTCCCTATAAGGTGAGACAAGTTTCTTTGTGAAACCAAATATATATGATATTCTCTCTTACAGCCAAATCTGATGAGAGTAAGATTTACACAATGTTCATCATCCCCCTTCTTTCTTTTCCTCAATTTTGCCTCTTCATGAGATTTAATTTCCCTTATTTTACCTCTTTTTGTCTCTTTTTCCAGTGCAATTCCCTTTCCATCTCTACTTTCTTTTTTATATTATGACAGAAAAATCAAATTATACCCACACTCTGTAAGTATACACATAAAAAATATAGATCTCAACAGTTCTTTCCTTTTTACCTTTTTATGCTTCTCATGAGTTTTGAATTTGAAGATCATTTTTTTTTTGGTTCAGTTCTGGTCTTTTCATTAGAAATAGGTGAAAGGGGTTCAAAGGTTATTTTTACCTTCTGATTCTAAGGCATCAGGGCAGTTTTCCTTTATGTTTTCCTGTAACATGTTTTCTAGGTTCTTTTTTTCCTTATGCCTTTCAGGAATTCCAATAATCCTTGGATTGTTTCTCCTAGATCTATTTTCCAAGTCTGTTGTTTTTCCTAGGAAGTATTTCATATTTTCTTGTATTTTTTCATTTTTTTGTGTTTGTTTGACTTATTCTTGAAATATTATTGAGTCACCCACTTCTATTTGTTTAATTCTAATGTTTAGTGCATTATTTTCTTCAGTTACCTTTTTTAATCTCCTTTTGTATTTGGCCAATTGAATTGTTTTGTTCATTGCATTTTTTTTTTTTTTTTGGTTTCACAAATTTTATTTTTCAACGAATTGGTATTTTTCATATATCTTTTGTAAGGAGTTCTATGCTTTTTTCCATTTCATCAGATCTATTTTGTAGGGAATTGTAATATTCTCCTCCAAGATATAATATTCTCTTGTTGGGGTTTCCTTGGGTTCTCTGGAGCAACCTTCATTTCAGTTCTGTAATCACTCCAAATGCAGTCAGTATTTAAAGTCCAAATCCTTTATTGTCTCCTTCAAAGTCTTGTCTCCTTCACGTGGGACTTGTCTAGTTTTCTGGAGGCCTTCCAAATCTTGGTTTCAGTGTTCTCAACGGGACAGCTTGCCACCACTTCTTTGTCTTCCTTAGTTCTGCCCAACTGAATCCTGGTTGAGGGTCTTAGCTTATATATGCTGTCTTAAAGGTGTGAATATTGTGGAATTATAGTAAGTACTAAGTACATGTACTGAACTAAAGAACTGTTAAGCACCCTGCTAAACAACCATTGTCTCTATCAATTCCACTTAGCACCTTGTTTCAAGTTCTGGACCATAACATCTCCCACTTTCTTTTGTTTTTAGAACATAGGTGGTTATGACCTCCCTGACTTCTCAAGGAGGTGAGAACCCCAAAAAGGAGGTGATCATGCCTTCTGTGACTGCTCAAAAAAGGGATGAAACACAATAAAAGGAGGTGATCATGCCCTCCCTGACATCTCAGGAAGGGAGATGAAAACACCAAAGGAAATGGGAAATAAAATCAGATTAGCAGCTTTGTGAAGGGGCTCATTCTTAAAACAGGTATACATAAATTTATCAATATGGTAGGTATTACATATAATTACATAAATTACATAAGCACATAGCAATATAACACAGGCTAGTAGTGATGTACCAAATAATATGAATCAACATGAGGATATTATACATGTCCATAAGTCCTACAAATAGTCCAAAAGGAATCTATTGTCCATTACTTCATGTGCCAGGAATGCAGCAATTCCTGAAAGCTTTGAAGTCCTGCAATAGTCTCTTTTTGTCTTAGGGAATCCAATGATTCTTGCAGATTTTGTTCTTAGGTCTTCTCCTTTGTTTTGAGGTTTTTCTCTTTTTCTGTCTCTCTCCAGGTGCTCGTTAGCAATCATCTGATTCCTTCTCCATCTGTAGAGATACAAGCAAACCCTTTCTCCCAAGCAGTTAACCTATCTAATTCCCTTCTATTTACCACTTTCTAGATCTCTCCTCATCAACTGGCAATTACATTGGGGCTGCTCATTATATTGGAGCTGCTCTTACTGGACACTGCCCTTCTGTTGGATTAAAAAGCCTGTATTCTCTCCAATTGTAATCCCTTTTTCCTATCTGATTGCTTTTCTGCCTATTGACCAGTCATCTGATTGCTATTTTGATCATTGATTACATCAGAGCCCTAAACTTCTAAAGACTCTCTGGGTGTAAATTCAGCTACCATCATGCCCCACCTATCTTTTGTATGATATTTTTGGGCTGGGCCCTGCCTCTCATTTCATTGGGTCAATCTACATTTTGAGGCCCAGCTGAAGCTCTTGTGGCATTTTGGATATAGGGTTTTAGGTCTTCTCTCTCTCTTTCCTCTCACTCTATCTCTTTGCCTACATTGGGCTCTCAGATGTCCTATTTTTCCACATTGAAAACATCTACGAATCTCTTTAGAAGTCCCTTGCCAAAAGAAACTCTGTCTTCCCATGTTCCTCATAATCTGGATATAATAAGCATCTGAGCCCATTGTGGCACAGCATCTTATGATCTTTTTTTAAAGGATCATATTTGTGTAGTCCCCATATAATTCTTCTGCAAACCTCATTGGCATTTTTCTTAGCCAACTGTCTGATCATTATTTCTGTAGCTGCATTTTCTCCAATAGTTCTTGTAACAGCTATCTGCAGATGTCCCAAAAATCCTCAAAGGGTTCATAAGGACCTTGCTCTATTTTTGTGAAGGCTTCCCCTCAATCTTTTCCTGGGACGGAACCTCAAACTTTTACAGCAGCAGTTACAATTTGCTCATAAGCTCCTATGGGACAATTAATCTGTGCTGAATTCTCTGCATACTGACCTTCACCTGCTAGTTGGTCAAAGGTGATTTGTACATTAACTCCAGTTTGCTTATTGCATTGGGTTTGAACTCTACATAATTCATGATACTCCAAAAGCTACAATAAGTTTTATCCAGTTTCTAAATATGTCCTTGATATGGATTTCCAATCACTAGAGGTTAGTATTTCATCAGCCAAATTATCTAGTAACATCTTTTTTTTTAAAAAATAGCTTTTTATTTACAAGAAATATACATAGGTAATTTTTCAGCATTGGCAGTTGCGAATTCTTTTGTTCCAACTTTTTCCACCTTCCTCCCACCCCTTTCCCCCAGATGGCAGGTTGACCAATACATGGTAAATATGCTAAAGTATAAGTTAAATACAATATATGTATACATGTTCAAACAGTTAATTTGTTGTATAAAAAGTTGAACTTTGAAATAGTATACAATTAGTCTGTGAAGGAAATCAAAAATGCAGGCAGACAAAATTAGGGGGATTTGGAATTCTATGTAATGGTTCATATCATCTCCCAGAGTTCTTTCCCTGGGTGTAGCTGCTTCAGTTCATTACTGCTCTATTGTAACTGATTTGGTTCACCTTCATTGTTGAAGAGGGCCATATCCATCAGAATTGATCATAATATAGTATTGTTGTTGAAGTATATAATGATCTTCTGGTCCTGCTCATTTCACTCAGCATCAGTTCATGTAAGTCTCTCCAGGCCTTTCTGAAATCATCCTGCTGGCCATTTCTTACAGAACAATAATATTTACATACCACAATTTATTCAGCCATTCTCTAATTGATAGGCATCCACTCAGTTTCCAGTTTCTGGCCACTACAAAGAGACCTGCCACAAACATTCTTGCACATACCCGCCCCTTTCCTTTCTGTAAGATCTCTTTGGGATATAAGCCCAGTAGTAACACTGCTGGGTCAAAGGGTATGCACAGTTTGATAGCTTTTTGAGCATAGTTCCAAATTGCTCTCCAGAATGACTGGATGTCTTCACAATTTGATGAACAATGTATCAGTATCCCAGTTGTCCTACATCCTCTCCAGCATTCTGCATTATCTTTCCCTGTCATTCTAACCAATCTGATAGGTGTGTAGTGTTATCTCAGAATTGTCTTAATTTGCATTTCTCTGATTAATAATGACTTGGAGCATCTTTTCATATGGCTAGAAATAGTTTCAATTTTTCATCTGAGAATTGTCTGTTCATATCCTTTGACCATTTATCAATTGCAGAATGGCTTGGTTTCTTATAAATTAGAATCAATCCTCTATATATTTTGGAGATGAGGCCTTTGTCAGAATTGTTAACTGTAAAAATGTTTTCCCAGTTTATTGCTTCAATTCTAATCTTGTCTGAATTAGTTTTGTTTGTACAAAAACTTTCCAATTTGATGTAATCAATTTTTTTTGTTTTGTGATCAATAATGATCTCTAGTTCTTCTTTGGTCATAAATAGTTATTATTTGCAAATTCTGTTTCTTGGAGAGTTTATTTTTTATCCACTCTATCTTTTTTTTTTAATTAAAGCTTTTTATTTTTCAAAATACACATGTGATCAATTCTTCAACATTAGCCCTTGCAAAACACTGTGTACCATTTTCCACCCTCCCCCCAAGCCCTACCCTAGATGGCAAGTAGTCCAATATATGGTAAGCATAGTAGAAATATATGTTAAATCCAATATATACATACCTATTTATACTATTATCATGCCACACAAGAGAAAAAGTGAAGCAAAATAAAATGCAAGCAAATAACAAAAAAGAGTGGAAATGCTATGTTGTGAACCACTCAGTTCCTGCAGTCCTCTCTCTGTAGATAGCTCTCTTCGTCAATGAACAATTGGAACTGTTTTGAATGATCTCATTACTGAAGAGAGCCATGTCCATCAGAACTGATCATCATATGATCTTGTTGCCGTGTATAATTATCTCCTGGTTCTGCTCATTTCACTTAATATCAGTTCATGTAAGTCTCTCCAGGCCTCTCTGAAATCATTCTGTTGGTCATTTCTTAGAGAACAATAATATTCCATAGCATCCATTTATCATAATTTATTCAGCCATTCTCCAATCGATGCTCATCCAGTCAGTTTCCAGTTTCTTGCCACTACAAAAAGAGCTGCCACAAACATTTTTGTATATATGGTATCTCTTTGGGATATAAGCCCAGTAGAAACACTGCTGGATCAAAGGATAATGCACAGTTTGATGACTTTTTGAGCATAGTTCCAAGTTGTTCTCCAGAATGGTTGGATCCATTCACAGTTCCACCAACTGTGTATTATCCACTCTATCTTTTAATAAGTAACATGTCTTATCCTGCCCCTCTTGCAAAGCTTTCCTTTCCCTATTTTTCTTATAGCTCTCTTTTAAAATCCTTTTTAATTTCTTCTATGAGAGCCTTGTGTGATGGGGATCATATAATATCCACCTTTGGACCTAGAGATAAACTGTTTTTAGTCTACTAAGGGTTTGAAATCTGCTCTCTTTCCATATAGAAGGTATCTATAGTTAGAACCTGCTTTGTCTTTTTGCTCATTTTGAAAACAAAAAGCATATGGGGGGCAGTGGGGTATTTCCAAGCTGCTTCTACAGACAACAGGAAGTGGTAGTATAGGGGCAGTGGAATAGCACCCACCCCAGTTGTGCTGAAATAAGCGGCAGCAGAAAAGCGGTAACAGGGACTGTACTGGTACCAAAAACTGCAGCTGCACTGGGAACAGCAACTGTGGCTGCACTTGGATCACGCTGAATCACATCAGGTATTGGGTGTGTGGGGCCAGGTCCCAAGAGACTCTAATGTTTTGGGGTTATAGTCTTTACTCTCTGTTAAATTTAGTCTTTACCCTCTGTTGACTTTTTGGCTTATCTACTGGCTTGCTGCCAGGGCAAAGTAGCTCATACTGGTGTAGAGTTTTCCCCTCAGATTTTCCATCAGCAGAGACATACCCTGTCCCTCCTCTGATCTGCTCAGCATGAGCTGTTCTCCATTGCCTGCCTGAGGTCTGTGCCTAGCCTAACCCCATTTTTTTCCACAAGAAAAATAAACTTTTTCTGTTGAATTTTGAGATTATATTCAGTTAGTAATGTGTTTTACTCCCAATATTCATAGGTTCTGACAATCAAACACTAATTCCGAGGCTGAGTTTTGTTAAAATAGATTAAAGGTAAAGGAGAGTTTAGGAAGACACACGTGTCCTTTCTGCCATCTTCGCTCCACCCCCCACCCAATAGATTTTTAATAGAAAATGTCATTTGCATCCACAAAAAGAACTATGGAGATTGAATGTCAATTAAAGAATGTTCAATTATTTTTCTGTTTTTTTTTCCTCTAACATGGTTTTTCCCTTTTCTTCTGCTTTTTCTCTCCCTGCATAATTTATTAAGCAAAGTGTATTAAAATAAATAAAGTAATTAATAAAATTAATAAAAAATAAATTATGTAATTAAAATTAAATTTAAACATTAATAAAAATAAAGTAATTAAGTTTTAAAAGAAAATCCACTTCATTAAAAAAAAACAAAGAAAGAAAGAGAATAAAAGTAACAGAAGCTGTATAGTTTAGAATTAAACAAATAAAATACAAGAGTTGGGGGCACCTAGGTGATGCAGTGGAGAAATCACCAGCCCTGAAGTCAGGAGGATCTGAAGTCAAATATGACACTTTTAACACTTCCTAGCTGTGTGACCCAGGTCAAGTCACTTAATCCCAATTTCCTCAGGAAAAAAAAAAAACAGAAAGAAATAAAAGAAAAAAGAGAGAAAGAAAGAAAAAGAAAATGAATCCTTACCTCAAAGCAAGAGAAGGAATAATGTCAACCAAAGAAGGATCACTCTTTTCCAGTTTTAGATTTGCAAGCTTCTGAATCCCAGGCATTTCCCTTTACTATAAGGGCAGGCTCCAAGGACTCAGTACTAACATTTGAAAAGGCTGGTGGTCTGTGTCTTCTGCTCTCTTTTTTTTTTTTTTTAAATATTAGTTTTATTTTAAAAAAATGAAGCTAATTAATTCAGTGACAATAATCCTTATACTTAGGGGAACTTTGTTAAAGCATTTCATTTAACAACACAACTTATTTGTTTAATACTGAAGTATTAAAACTGAAGATAATGATAGAATGAGTTCTATTTTCTAAAGACCTGGAAGGAAATATCCCAGGAAATAATGCACTTTTGATGAATGTGTGCTTCATTTTACCCTAAACTGTCTAGTTGATAGTTTTAGGCCTGTCTTTTCTTTTTTTCACTTTATCTTCCATGACTCTTAACTTAATCCCTGGCAATATAAAGCCCTCAACTTGATGGCTCTGCTTTATTGGTTGTTTTCATGCCAAGTCAACAAAATTCCAAAGTAAAGAGATGGCTCATTTCCAGGGAATTCTAGCCACTTACCAAACTAATCTGAACAATTAAGGTCAATAAATTCACTTCTTTTTCATCAGTCATCTCGGAAATTTTGGACAAAAGCCAATGTAGAATATTTTTTTCATGAATTACTACAGCTAAGTAAGTCTGTTGTAGAATAAAAGAATTTCACAATTAAGAAGGATCATAGAAATCATCTTGCCTGATTTTATTTTGAGAAAACAGTCTCAGTGAGAAACTGATAAGACCAAGTTCACTCATGGGTTTGACAAATCAGCCAAAGAAAGTGAAAAACTGTGATCCACATTCAGTCCCTAGAGTCCCCAAAGCACAGCTTTTCATGAGCAATTTTAATTTTTCTGTGAGCTGAAATAATCTCTCTCACTAATAAAATTATTCCATGCTTCAGGTTATAAAAACTTATTTTATTTGCTCTGTAGAATCTGCATGCCTTTGTGTATAAACTTATTATCTCCCTTGATTTTTTAATAGACATTTTTTTTCTGCATTAAAGCCCCATGCTTTAAAACTTTCTGTCAAAGTGATCATGTCAGGGGAACATATGACTAGAAAAATGGTTAATTATGTATTAAGAATAAGTAATCACCAAATGGTATCCTTTATGCTCCATTGATGTCAACCCAATGCCAAAGCATATTATAGAAGGAACACAGTGAAATAAATCAACATTCTGATATGGATTTATGAGAGAACATGATCAAGAATCCCATGATATGAATGGACTATGAGAAAGGATCTGCATCACTAGCGCTATTGATAAACTTACAGTAAAGCAGCATAGTATTAGAATCATATGGGGCTCTTCATTAATATTAAAGAAGTGACAGAAATTGGAATTTGTTAAAATATTTGAAAAATAAACATGTAAAACAGAAATATATTCTTGTTTAAATATTTATTTAAAATATTAAATATTAGAATAATAAATAAAAATGATAGTGTTGGATAAGGACTAATTTTAGCCTTTTACAACTGAACTCTTTTATTGCAGGGTTTTTTTTTAATATTACCCACAGTATTGTATATGTTATGATGTTACACATGATTTAATTGCATGATAATGACTAGCATTAAAAAAGTGATCTGTTTTCGGTTATGGAATAATAATATCAATGGTAACATTCTTTCAACAATTTGAATTTCATTAGTTCTAAACAACTAGGTAACTTTTAATGGTTACTTCTCTTGTTAATCAAGAAATCAATAAACATTTATTAATTAGATACTATGAGAGAAGCACTGAGATAAATGATGGACCAATCTCCTGTTTGACTACTTTAATGTTTCAGTTTAAGTAGTTTGGCAGTCTTATTCAAACATGCAAGTGTTATTCAAACATGCAAATCTTATTCCAGTACTTGTGTTGAATTAGTTCCTGTAATGAAGTACAGAAAGATCTACTAAATACAATTTTTCAGGCCATGAAAGAACAAAAGTTTTGTTGTTGTTGTTGTTTGTTTTTGTTTTTGTTTGGTTTTTTTTTTCCTTGTGGAGAATCTAAATGCCTTTGTGGACAACTGTACTAAAAAAATCAGAAGAATTTGTGAGGGAGAAGACTTTAGGAAAGAAGATCACAAAGGCAGAAATCCAGTCATAGTAAGGTAGAGGTGAGATTTCTCTAGGTGAATGAAGCTGAAAAGACTGGAACATTATACAGTGGCTTTCTTCTGTGTTAACTAGTTATTCCTGTTGTAGGCGCTAAGGATACACTGAACACAGACTACATACTACATATACAGATTTTAGGAAAATAAAATTGTTTTTTGTTCTTCATTTTCAAAGAGGACCACATATATTAGAATGGTGATGTCTTGACAAAAACAATATTGATGGAAGAGAGCAATCAATATTTCTACCTTTTTAAATTTCAATGAATTGAAGGCAAAATTGTCTAATTTGCTTAAAGCCCACAGAAATTCATGTCTTTTAATATATGAAATCTCTCCATTTTCTAAATATTTAGATAAAAAAGTTTTACCCTGAATAATAAAATGAAAAGAACAATGAATATCATAATGAGAACAACTGAATTTGAATTATGGCAAGTATTTTTTTTTAATTAGTGTGACTTTATGTTATTTTTTCTGGGCCACACCTTCTTTAGTTGTAAAATAAGAGAGTTGGGTTAAATGATTTTTGGTATCTTTAACAACTCTTAGTTCTATGATCTTATTAATATATTCTTGTAAGTGTGAAGAAAAATGATTATGTAAAAAAGATGCTAAACAAACTACTTCTATATTTATATTGAGAGGTTTATGAATATATCACTATGGTGCATACAGAGAACTGAAGAATATTTTATAGATATTTATTTCAGTCACTGAAAATTTTGAGAGATGCAACTCCATTTTGATTTTGGTATAGTTTAGCATAGTCAATAGAAGACTAAACTTAAATCCAGGAAGATATGGATTTGTAAATATAATGGCTATCTGGCCATAGACATGCCATTAAATTTCTCAATGCCTCCAAGAGCTAACACTATTAATTGTAGAAAATAGGTTGTGGTGGGATATTCATTTTTGTTTGTGTGGGAGTCCCTGTTATAAAGGAATTCAATTTTATCCCAATTCTTAGTCCTCATATAAATAAATGTGAAGATAATTTTTGCTAAGGTGGAGATTGGAGAAGAGGAAGCATTATATATTATATTATAAATCAAAGAAATATTTAAATTGATTCTCTTAAAACATTTTAGGAAACAGAATAGCAAAACCATCCTCATAGTGTATGCAATCATCCCCAAATTTAGGTGGAAATTTAACAGACTTTAGCAAATGTCCTTTGTTTTTTCTGCTATTAAATCCCACCAAAATGCACATCTAGTCATGCAAAATGCTGATTTTTTGAAAATTGATTATTTCTCAGTTGTGGAGGTTACAATGAATATTTTAATTTTATTTTGTTTATGCCACAGTATGAGCCATTAATTTCACATGTATGAATATCCTTTCTATCTTTCTGCAGGAAACTTAATATTTTTAAGGTCCAGTGCAAATATATATATATATATATATATATATATTTAGCTCTGGCCTAATGGGATCCAGCTTCAAAATACTAAAGAAAGGAAAAATGAGAAGAGGATAAGGGAAGAGAAGTGAGGCTATTTAGACTAGACATGAGCCAGCAGAGGAGTGACCTAATAAATGATTTCAAGTATCTTGGGGATTATTATACAAGATCAGCTTAACAGCTGTGCGCATTCTCTACTGAGAGCTAAACAACAACAACAAAAAAAGAGCCAATGAGATTTGAGTTAGGGAAAAGGAAGAACATCTTCAAAGTAGGGGGTGTTAAATACTGGAATTAGTTTGTTGAAGGAGTTTATAGATATATTCCTTTGAGATGATTTGGAGTTGGATAGACTTTCATCTATCTCTGTTTAATATCTCTGTAGGCCAGAGCATAGTTAAGCCATATGTGTGCTTATGTAAAATAGCTTAGTTATAATTGTCAATCAACAAAGCATTCAAAATCAATTTCTGGAAACTTTACTGCATATGTGAAGATGAATTTTATTTGAGTTTTTTTTTTTCAAAATGCAGATGAGTTCTGAATGTAGATTACTTGCCACAATTGTTGCTCCATCACAATTTCTTAAAACATCATATATTATAGTTTATTTTTCCAATTTGGAAGCTTTAATTTGACAAAAAAAATGGACAAGAAATGATTTATAGTTTCCCATGTTTATATCATGAATTGTTTTCTAAATAAAAAAACTTCAATAATTCATTCAGATAAAGATAACAACTGTATTTTTGTGAAAATGGGACTATGAAATGATAAGATGTTAGCTAATAATGTTACAGAATATGCATATGTTAATTTTTTCGACAATCACATATTAATCAAGAAACAGCATTTTTGTAAAAACAAAAAGGTATAATGAAAACTTTAACAATGAATGTGAATGCACTTTCAAGCATTTATTAGGTAGTTGTTGATGCTAAATGTTGATAAATGTGATTTTAACTGCCTAGGTCACTAGGAAATGAGTGAGTAGATATTTATTGATTTTATTGATTTTTATTTTTTATTGATACAAATTTATTTTATTTTATTTATTTATTAATTATTTATTTTATTTTATTTATTATATTTATTTTATTAAACAAATTTATTTTATTGATACAAATATAAATACATAGATACACAGATAGAGCTATGTGTGTGTATGTGCATGTGAGTGTATATGTATAAATTATGAAGGTTTGCATTATATACTGCTTTAGAGTTTAGAGGTTTCTAAATCAGATGTTTATTAAATAACCCATTATGTGAAAGTCAGTGAGAAACAGTTTGTAAGACTGAAGAGATGGTGGGTTTTGGAGTCAAGACGATATATGTTAAATCTCCTATATGTAGTACTTGTGAAATTCTGACCAAGAGACTTAGCTTCTCCATGCTCCATATCACCCTGAAGGTAGTCAGTGATCTGTGTCAGCGCAAGGAGAAATTTCCACAAAGGAAGATGTGAATTAAATCACAGGTTAGATAGAAAGACAGATAGAAAGTAAGACAGAAGGAGACAGAAAGAGAAGGACATACAGAGATTGAGCAAGAAGCAAAGATAGAGAGGCAAGAAAAGAGACAAAGACCAAAAAAAAAAAAAAAAAAGGGAGAAGGAGGAAAAAAGGAAAAGGAAGAAGAAAAAAGAAAAGGAAAAGAAAACTGAAAACAAATGTTCTGCCTGATCTTCCATAGCCTTTAGAATGAGAATAAATTATCAATAACCAAAAATATTAATTTTGTTTTCACACCACAAAATGAATAGTTAAACTAATTGTTATTCCTCTCACTACTGCCCTAGTTGTTTTTAGCCTGATCTATCTTATGCTGTCAGCTCCACTGTAAATTCAATTGTGTCATACAAAAGATTGCGGACATTTGTGTGATATGGGCAATACAGCACAGTCTAAGAAACTAGTGACCTTGACTAAAAATTTGGCAGCTTTGCTGGTGCATTAATTCTCCATTATTTTAGATGAAAGGCAAACTTAAACTGATAGGGAATTTTGGATATTAAGTTACATGAAACATGCAGAAAACATAATTTTCTAGTTATTGTTAACATATAAAGCTATTTTCTAATTATTACTTACAAATGAAAGTAATTTTTCCTAGGTTAAAATCAGGATGAAAAGAATATAAGAAGAAAACATCAGAACAATAGTAACATTTTTGTCTCATCAATATCTGCTCCTATTGTTTTCAGTCTATTCATCTCACCAGAGACAAGAGGGAAATAAGATAACTGATCTCACAGAGTTTATATAGGATGCTCTGACAACAATGGATACAGCTAGAAGTGACTAGAAACTCTATTTCACATATGCATTTCACAGGCTGAAAGTTTTCATGCTGCAAAGATGGTATGATTCTGTGAGAAGAATAGTTATAGCATCCCTTGGCTGAGTTCTGGTCTTTACCAGAACTTCTCATTATCTGCACTTACAAACCCTATCAGTCTTCTCCTTCCTGGTAAATAGGATCTCCAAAAGAGTTGTTAATCAGTACTAGCTATACAAAGTGCTAGCAAAGAATCTTTGAAAATTTCTGACCAATTGTACAAACCTCTTCTCTTCTCAGAAAGCTGCTGAAGGAACCATAATATGTGCACTCCACATAAGTGTCTACTCCAATGCTGCAGAACTCTTATAGTCCACATAATTTTCTTAATACAAAAAAGTCTCATTCTGATCTTATGTTGACTCAATATTTCAAAATTCATTTTGAGATGCTATTTCAAAATTGTTTAGAGGGGAATGCTGAGAGATTTTAGGTGTGTTATTAACTCTCTTGTCTTGTCTTTCTTCTTCTATCCTGAATATAAATATATTATTCAATGCCTGAATATAAATATATTATTCAAGTATATCTGGTAACATTCATAACAATATCTATTTTTGTAGAAGTAAGACCCAATTTCAGTGTCAAATTTGCAAAAGTGTGCAGTTTTGTAAACATGTTTAATTGCCCTCATTTATCAAGCTCGAATGCTTCCATAGAATCCCTATCTCTATTGTTCTGTCTGTCCTTTAGTTGTCTCTTATTATTATTTTTAATGATTAATTATGTGCTTATAAATGCATATATAAATATGGATATAAATATTGCATAAATTACAACAATGCATGTATATGTGTGTATGTGATAATTTATTCCTGAATAGGATCCATCTCCTTGAAGGCAAAAGTTATTTCATTTTTCTTCATAGCTCCATCAGCTAACATAGTACAGGAATATAGTAAATGTGAGATAATTCTTGAAATTTTCCAGTAAGACTACAAAACAAACAAATAACCAAACCCAAAACACTTTAAAATATATTAGATTTTAAGACTACAGTTCATTGTACTATCAATGCACGCCATCAATCAGATATCCAAGTAAAAAAGCTAATGTAATCTAAGTTGAAATATAACTGCAGAGAACCATTAATGCTTCTTTTTAATTACCTACATCATGAATAAGTTTTTTATACCAGGTAATAAATACTCATTCAATGTCAAAAATATAACAATTAAAATTGATTATGTAAGTACAAGAAGAAAAATACAATATTCATGACTTTGTTTTTATTAAAATTGAAAAGGATGTGAATATCTTTTTGCTTCCTTTCAATGCAATTTTTCATCTTGTTTCCCTCAACACAATGAAAACTGAATATAATATTCTGTAGAGGGCCACAGAGTTAGGAACCTAGGTGAGGTATAAGACCTTTTATTCCAGTGCATCTCTACTGATGTCTAGTTTGGCTCCCAGGAGTGTCTCAGTCTTCCTAAGAAGTCAGGGGGTGTGGCAACTTGTGTTGTAATTAAAGCAGAGTTATACTAAAATGGCAAGGTGACATTTGCACATAACAGCAAGTTGGTTATGTGGTCCTGCAAGCACAGTATCATTATAGTTAGTGTATGTGCAGTGTACTATAGTTATGTAACTGTTTTAGGTTATATAAGACTGAGAAAATTTTGAATAAATGAACTCCTGTTTTGATTATCCACATGAGTTCTACTCCTTCATTCCCCACCCATGGTCAGGATTTGGGTTGGTACGGAAATACTTCTGTAAGCAGATCTGGACATTACATTCGGTGTTCAATGTGGGGCCCTGCAAAGCAGAACACACAGCAACTCAACTGATGCTATCTGCAAGTTCAGGAAGAAATCCCCATGACCCACACAGGGAATATAAAGATAAATAAGCAGGAAGACTTCTGTAAGGACTAATCTAGTCACTTTCCTTTTGCAGCCAAAATGGGGCAAGTGCTAACAAAAGAGCTTCCCTCCTGAGGAAAGTATGAAGCATGCTTAGTTAGGTTGATAAAGGAGCAAGGTTTGTTGATAACTCAGAGCAGATAACTGAGTTCTTAGATGTTGTGGAGTGTACATCTTCATGGCTCTCTGGGGAGGAGAGGTTGAAGCCAGAAATGTGGAAGGAAGAACACTTAACTGAATATTATCAAGCTATGGGTCCTGACTCAATCCCTCAATTCAAAAAATCCCACATATAAGGAAAAGAAAAAGAGAGTTTTTGTTGTAGGGTGTGAAAAAAGGAAGTGTGAGGAGACAACAAGCAGGGGGATGGTGTCCACAGCCCAGGAAGGTAAGGGGCAGGGATGGAGCTAAGGAAGTCTTCTATAGTATCTTGCTTATACATATTGTTTGTTACTGTGCTGAGAGGTTTGAGGGGCATAGCACTTGTCTGTTTCTCAACTTTCATCACCGTAGCCTAAGCCCCATGCACGTGCCCTTATAGTGACTTCTGCTTCCTGATCCTCCTTCCTCAATTCCATTTTCATGGTTAGGAGAAGCAGGAACAGAAGAAATGTTGACACCATTGGCCCTGCCACCAGTTTTGTCCTGGGTCCTGAGGCAAGGCAAAGAAGAAGAGACATTTTACTGTAGTTAGGATTACAATAGAACACTTCTTTAGGCAAGGCTGCTGTTGATGGCCTGCCAGCTCATATACCTATCCTCATCTGAGAGAAAGTTAATACGTTGCTGTTGGTGGAACAGTGGTCCTTAACTAGTGGAAAAAATCAGGCCTTATTAGAGTACAGAAACAATTAGAGCAAGGGCACTTACAATCTTCTCTAAGTTCCTGGAATTCTCCTGTATTTATTATAAAAAAGAAATCTGGAAAATGGAGGATGTTGACTGATGTGAGGAAAGTGAATGAACAAATATAAACAATAGGAACTCTTAAGTCTGGGCTTCCATCTCTACTCAATTGACTAGGGAATGACCTCTTTGGGTTATAGGTATTAAGGATTGTTTCTACTATATCTCTGGATAAGGAGCTATGAAAAGATTTGCATTTTCAGTGCCCATTGTTAATATAGCTGAGCCCTATAAAAGATTTGAAAGGACAGTTTTGCCACAGGAAATGAAAAATAGCCTTATCATGTGTCAGATAACAGACAATAGAATGTGTCAGATGTGTGTGGCTGCTACTCTTACTCCAGTAAGAAAAGCATTTCCAATAGTTATGTTATTACACTACATGGATGATATATTGGGATGTGCACCTGAGGAACAAATGTTAGAAGGAACCACTAAGGAACTACCAGTTATATATAGCTCAGAAAAAATTCAAAGACAAGCTCCTTTTCAATATTTAGGATATGAAATACACCCCAAGGTATTTATGGTACAAAAACTTTCTTTTAAGAACAGAAAAGT
Organism: Sarcophilus harrisii; assembly: GCF_902635505.1. Taxonomy (NCBI): domain Eukaryota; kingdom Metazoa; phylum Chordata; class Mammalia; order Dasyuromorphia; family Dasyuridae; genus Sarcophilus; species Sarcophilus harrisii. The sequence goes on from NC_045427.1 coordinate 175,804,103, forward strand.
TGAATACCTTAAATGACTTCCAGAAATTTGTAGGAGATACACAATGAATGTGTACATTGTTGGGCTTAACTACTTATCAATTACAATCTTTGTATGATATCTTAAGAGGAGACATTGGTTTAGACTCATCCCACCAGCTTATGAAAAAAAGTCCAAGAGGCTCTGAGAGAGGTTGAACTGATTTCATCTAGTGTGGTTAAAAGAGTAGTCACTCAAAAACCCTTGGAAATATCAGTTTTTGCTGCAAAAGAGATACCTATAACAGTCCTTCATCAAGGAGACAGTGTGATAGCATAGGTAAACCTCCAAGCACAACCACTCCAAAGCCTTATTCCTTATCCAGTGGTTGTGGCTTGGATCTTGTTAAAAGCTATTATTATATAAGTAATACAATTATCTATAATAGGGTCCAGTAAGATCTATACCTTTTTATATTAATGTACAAATTAATGTGTGCTGTGAAAATATCCCAGAGTGGTAAATTTTATTGATTACAACTCTAAATTTTACACACAGGTTTCCCTTAAAGATAGCCTGACTATTACATAGTTGGCCACTGATTTTTGAAGAAAAGGTTTTAAGAAAAGGATCCTCTTAAAGGATCAACCATCTTTAGAGATGCATCAAAACATAACATTTGTGCTGTATATTCTCCTGATAGCTATAAAAACAGTAGTCAGAACTTCCTTTCAGTCCACTCAACAGAATTATGCAATTATACTCGCTCTTACTTATTACCAAGGAGATGTAAATAACTCATTTGGCTTATTCAGTAATTGTGGTGCAAAGAATTGCCACAGTCTAAATAAAATTTGTAGTCTCAAACATATTTCAGCTTTTTAAATAACTTCAGGAAAAAATGTGAAACCATGCATGTAAGTATTGCTTCTTGCAGGTCCACTATCATACTGGTATTATAGGTACTATTTTTGTGGAAACTTAAAGACATTTTGCCTTCTCACAATATTAGCCAACACTCCTCTATTTCAGGCCACCTAAGAATCTCATTCTAAATATGATCAGGCTGCACTAGCTTTACATCTGCAATTTGGGATAACAAAAGAGGAAGCTAGGAGCATAGTAACAAACAAAAAAAAAGCAGAGGAGCTGTACAGCTTGCCTCCTTTTTCATGCTCCATCACTCCCTCCAGGGAAGAACTCTCATGGTTTGAGGCCCAATGAAATTTTGTAGATGGATGTGTCCCATTATAATTTTTTTGGGTTTATGTGGCTGTCTATTTTTTAGCTATGTTTTTGTGGACACTAATGCATTGTTGGTGGACTTATGAAATCAATCAACCATTTTGGAGAGCAATTTGGAACTGTGCCCAAAGGCCTATAAACTGTATATACTCTTTGACCCAAGCATGCCAAGAAATAGAGAGTGAAATACTCATTACCTCTGGAAAGAGAAGCAACAAAGAAATCCCCAAGAAATATTATTGCAAAACTCCAAGACTATAATCTTAAGGAATAAAATGCTGCAAGCTGCCAAACAAAAACAATTTAAATATCAAGGACTAACAGTCAGTATTATTCAGGATCTGGTAGCTTCTAAGATAAGGGATCAGAATATCTGGAATATCAGAGGGAAGGCAAAAATCCTGGGGTTATAACAAAGAATTAACTACCCAGCTAGACTGAGCATAATCTTTCAGGGAAATAAATGGATCTTCAATGAAGTAAGAGACTTTCAGTCACTTCTATTGAAAAAAAAAAACAGAACTAAACAGAAAATGTATTCTACCAACACAGGACTCAAGAGAACCATGGAAAGGTAAGCAGTCAAAAAATACATATTATTTAAACTGTTTACCTTCCTAGATGGGAAAGCAATACCTGAAATTCTTTAGAAATGTATCTGTCACTGGGGCAGACAGAGGGAAACATCACATGAACTGAGAATGTAATTATAAATACCACCTGATGTGATGATATCAAAGAAAAAGATATTGAGGGGTAAGAAAAGGTTTGTATGGAAAAAAGAGCAAAAGGGATATATAATGTAACAATTAGCTCACAAGCAGAGGTACAAAAGACTATTACAATCCAGGGAAAGATTGGAGGGAAAGAGCATTGTCTGAAGCTTGATCTCATCAGTTTGGGCTTTAAGAGGAAATGCTTTAATCATTTGGTTTGGTATAGAAATTGGTCTAAACCTATAAAGAAATAGAAGGAGAAAGAGGAAAGAAAAGGGAGGGACAGAATAGAAGAGAAGACTTAAAAAAAACTACAGAAAAAGGTAAGAGGAGCAGGAAAGGGTTGATAGAAAATAAAGCAGTGGGTGGAGTGGGTAAATAAACACTATAACTAAGAAAAGGGGGAGGGGAGGTAGAAGTGAGTAAGGTGGGTAAAAAAACAACACAGGACTATTTATAGTATAGTTGAATAATAGTGGTGATATTGGGCATCCTTGTTTCACTCCTGATCTTATTGATATTCTACTTAGGAACTATTTTGCCCAACTGTGTGGCTGCAAATATGACAAACTAACTAAAATGGATGAATATTTACAAAAATATAAATTGCACCCATTAACAGAAGAAGAAATAATTTACTTACATAGTCCCTTTTAAGAAAACTGAACAAACAATTAATGAGCAATTAAGAAAAAATCTCCAGGGCCAGATGTATTCACAAGTGAATTCAACCAGACATTTAAAGAATAATTGATTACAATACTATGTAAACTATTTGGAAAAATAGGTAAAGAAAGAATACTGTCAAATTCTTCCCATGACACAAATATGGTACTACTATGTTAGCCAGGAGAGTCAAAACAGAGAAACAAAACCACAGACCAATCTGCTCCTACTAATAAATCCTTCTTAAATCATCTTCATTTTCCTGTCCCATTTCTCTGTCTCTCTCTTCCCAGTGCCTAATTGCTCAAACTTCTCCAAATTACTTTAAACACTCCCAAACCAATAACCTTTCTGACTAGATGATCCATTTAAACAATTAATTGCTTTTGTAAATCAATCACTCTTGTCCCTTTTCTTTAAATAACCTTTTTTTAAAAATTTATTTTTTATAATAACTTTTTATTGACAAAACCCATGCCAGGGTAATTTTTTATAATATTGTCTCTTTCACTCACTTCTGTTCTGATTTCCCCCCCTCTCCCTCCACCCCCTCCCCTAGGTGGCAAGAATTGTTATATATGCTGAATATGTCTCAGTATATCCTAGATACAATATAGGTGTGAAGAACCGAACAGTTCTCTTGTTGTACAGGGAGAATTGGATTCAGAAGGTAGAAATAACCCAGGAAGAAAAACAAAAACGCAAGCAGTTTATATTCATTTCCCAGTGTTCTTTCTTTGGGTATAGCTGCTTCTGTCCATCCTTGATCAATTGAAAGTGAGTTATGTCTCTTTGTCAAAGAAATCCACTTCCATCAGAATACATCCTCATACAGTATCGTTGTTAAAGTAGATAATGATCTCCTGGTTCTGCTCATTTCACTTAATATCAGCTCATGTAAATCTCTCCAAGCCTCTCTGTATTTATCCTGCTGGTCATTTCTTACAGATCAACAATATTCCATAACATTCATATACCACAATTTACCTAACCATTCGCCAATTGATGGGCATCCATTCCTTTTCCAGTTTGTAGCTACTACAAACAGGGCTGCCACAAACATTTTGGCACATACAGGTCCCTTTCCCTTCTTTAGTATCTCTTTGGGGTATAAGCCCAGTAGAAACACTGCTAGATCAAAGGGTATGCACAGTTTGATCACTTTTTGGGCATAGTTCCAAATTGCACTCCAGAATGGCTGGATGTGTTCACAATTCCACCAACAATGTATCAGTGTCCCTGTTTTCCCACATCCCCTCCAACATTCCACATTATCTTTCCCCATCATTCTGGCCAATCTGACAGGTGTGTAGTGGTATCTCAGAGTTGTCTTAATTTGCATTTCTCTGATCAATAGTGATTTGGAACACTCTTTCATATGAGTAGTAATGGTTTTAATTTCATCATCTGAAAATTGTCTGTTCATATCCTTTGACCATTTATCAATTGGAGAATGGCTTGATTTCTTAAAAATTAGAGTCAATTCTCTATATATTTTGGAAATGAGTCCTTCATCAGAACCTTTAACTGTGAAGATGTTTTCCCAGTTTGTTGCTTCCCTTCTAATCTTGTTTGCATTAGTTTTGTTTGTACAAAGGCTTTTTAATTTGATATAATCAAAATTTTATATTTTGTGGTCAGTAATGGTCTCTAGTTCATCTTTGGTCACAAATTTCTTCCTCCTCCACAAGTCTGAGTTAAACTATCCTATGTTCCTCTAATTTATTCATAGTCTTGTTCTTTATGCCTAAATCATGGACCCATTTTGATCTTATCTTGGTATATGATGTTAAGTGTGGATCCATGCCTAATTTCTGCCATACTAATTTCCAGTTATTCCAGCAGTTTTTGTCAAATAATGAATTCTTATCCCAAAAGTTAGGATCTTTGGGTTTGTCAAACACTAGATTGCTATAGTTGACTATTCTGTCTTGTGAACCTAACCTATTCCACTGATCAAATAATCTATTTCTTAGCCAATACCAAATGGTTTTGATGACTGCTGCTTTATAATATAGTTTTAGATCAGGTACAGCTAGGCCACCTTCATTTGATCTTTTTTTTACATTAATTCCCTTGAGATTCTCGACATTTTATTATTGATACGAATTTTGTTGTTATTTTTCCTAGATCATTAAAATATTTTCTTGGAAGTCTGATTGGTATAGCACTAAATAAATAGATTAGTTTAGGGAGTATTGCCATCTTTATTATATTCGCTCGGCCTATCCAACAGCACTTAATATTTTTCCAATTATTGAAGTCTGACTTTATTTGTATGGAAAGTTTTTTGTAGTTTTGCTCATATAATTCCTGACTTTCCTTTGGTAGATAGATTCCCAAATATTTTATGTTATTGACAGTTATTTTGAATGGAATTTCTCTTTGCATCTCTTGCTGTTGGATTTTGTTGGTGATGTATAAAAATGCTGAGGATTTATGGGGATTTATTTTGTATTCTGCAGCTTTGCTAAAGTTATGAATTATTTCTAATATCTTTTTAGTAGAATCTCGGGGGTTCTCTAGGTATACCATCATATCATCTGCAAACAGTGATAGTTTGGTTTCCTAATTACCTACTCTAATTCCTTTAATCTCTTTCTCCACTCTTATTGCTGAGGCTAGTGTTTCTAATACAATATTAAATAATAATGGTGATAGTGGGCAACCTTGCTTCACTCCAGATCTTATTGGGAAAGGTTCCAGTTTTTCCCCATTGCATATGATGCTTACTGACAGTTTTAAATAGATGCCCCTGATTATTTTAAGGAAAAGTCCATTTATTCCTATACTCTCAAGTGTTTTTATTAGGAATGGATATCAGATTTTATCAAATGCTTTTTCTGCACCTATTGAGATGATCATGTTTTTTGCTTATTTCGTTATTGATATAGTCGATTATGCTAATAGTTTTCCTAATATTGAACCAGTCCTGCATTCCTGGTATAAATCCTACTTGGTCATAGTGTATTATCCTGGGGATGATTCTGTAATCTTTTTGTTGATATTTTATTTGAGATTTTACCATCAATATTCGTTAGGGAGATTGGTCTATAATTTTCTTTCTCTGTTTTCAGTCTACCTGGTTTAGGTATCAGTACCATGTCTGTGTCATAAAAGGAGTCTGGTAGGACTCCTTCAATCCCTATTTTTTTCAAATAGTTTATATAGCATTGGACTTAATTGTTCTTTAAATGTTTGGTAGAATTCACATGTGAATCCATCTATTCCTGTGCATTTTTTCTTAGGGAGTTGGTTAATAGCTTGTTCTATTTCTTTTCCTAAAATGGGACTGTTTAGGACATTTACTTCTTCCTCTGTTAATCTGGATGAGCTATATTTTTGAAGGTATTCTTCCATTTCATTTAACTTGTCGAATTCATTGGCATATAGTTGGGCAAAGTAACTCCTAATTATTGCCGTAATTTCTTCTTCATTAGTGGTGAGTTCTCCCTTTTCATTTTTAAGAGTAACGATTTGATTTTCTTCTTTCCTTTTTTTAATCAGATTTACTCAGGGTTTGTCTTTTTTGTTGGTTTTTTCATAGAACCAATTCTTAGTTTTATTAATTAATTCAATAGTTTTTTTTTACTTTCAATTTTATTTATCTCTCCTTTTATTTTTAGAATTTCAAGTTCAGTGTTTGACTAGGGATTTTTAATTTGTTCCTTTTCTAGCATATTTAACTGCAAGCCCAATTCATTGACCTTCTCTTTCTCTATTTTATGAAAGTAGGCTTCTAGAGATATGGAATTTCCCCTTATTACCACTTTGGTTGCATCCCACATATTTTGTTATGATGTCTCATTATTGTCATTTTTTGGGTGAAGTTATTAATTATGTCTATGATTTGCTATTTCAGCCAATCATTCTTTAATATGATATTATTTAGTTTCCAATTATTTTTTTTCCACTTTCCCTTGGCTTTTTGTTGAATGTAATTTTCATTGCATCGTGACCTGAAAAGGATGCATTTACTATTTCTGCCATACTGCATTTGAGTTTCAGGTTTTTATGTCCTTATATGGTCCTTTTTATGTCCTTTATATGATCAATTTTTGTATAGGTTCCATGAACTGCTGAAAAGAAACTGTACTTTCTGTCTCCATTTCATTTTCTCCAGAGATCTTTCATGTCTAACTTTTCTACTATTCTGTTTAACTCTTTGACTTCTTTCTTATTTATTTTGTGGTTTGATTTATCTAATTCTGAGAGTGCAAGGTTGAAATTTCCCACTAATATAGTTTTGCTGTCTATTTCTTCTTGCAGCTCTCCTAATTTCTCTTTTAAGAATTTAGATGCTACACCACTTGGTGTATATATGTTTAATATTGATATTTCTTCCTTATCTATGCTAGCCTTTAGCAAGATATAGTGCCCTTCCTTATCTCTTTTAATGAGATCAATTTTTGCTTTTCCTTGATCTGAGATCAGGATGGCTACCCCTTCTTTTTTGACTTTACCTGAAGCATAGTAGATTTTGCTCTAATCTTTTACCTTTACTCTGCATGTATCTCCCTGCTTCAGGTGTGTTTCCTGTAAATAGCATATTGTAGGATTATGACTTTTAATCCATTCTGCTAACCACTTCCTCTTTATGGGGGAGTTTACCCTGTTCACATTTATGGTTAAAATTACCAATTCTGTATTACTTGCCATCTTGTTAACCCCTGTTTATGCTTTTCTCCCTTCTTTCTCCCTTATCCCCCCTTTCCAATATTAAACTTGTGAGCACCACTTGCTTCTCACAGCCCTCCCTTTTTAGTATTCCTGCCTCTGCCTTAGGGTTCCTTCCCCTAGCTTACTCCTTTTCCTCACAATTTCCATATTCCCTTCTGCTTAGCTTATTCCTTTGCTTTTCACTTTTCCTTTCTCACTTTTCAATGATGTGGGAGAAGTTTCACCATAAACTGAATATGTCTACATTTTTTCTCTTAAAGCCAATTCTGATGGCAGTAAGATACCCACTATATTCATCCCCCTATTCTTTCTCTCAGATATAATAGATTTCCTTTACCTCTTCATGAGATGTAATACCCCCACTTTACCCTTTTTCTGGTACAATGTCATTTCCACCTCTAGTTTCTAGAACAAGGTATACATGTATTCTTTATACATCTTTATAGCAGAAATATAGTTTCAAGATTTCTTTTTACCTTTTTAGGTTTCTCTTGAGTTCTAAATTGTAGATCAAACTTTTTGTTAAGTTCTGTTTTTTTAATCTGAAATAGATGAAATTCACTTATTTATTTCAATGTCCATCTTCTTCCCTGGAAAAAGATGTTCATTCTGGCTGGGTAAGTTAATTTTGGTTGCATACTGACTTCCTTAGCCTTTCGGGATATCATATTCCAGGACCTTCAATTTTTTAATGTGGATGCTGCGAGATCCTGGGTGATACTTATTGTGGTTCCTCTATATTTGAATTGGGTTTTTCTAGCCGCTTGCAGTATTTTTTCCTTCGTCTGAGGGTTCTGGCATTTGGCCACTATATTTTTTGGTGTTTTGATTTTAGGATCCCTTTCAGTAGGTAATTGATGAATTCTTTCAATATCTATTTCATCCTCTCTTTCTATGACTTCTGGGCAGTTCTCTTTGATAATTTCCTGGAAAATAGTGTCTAGGCTCTTTTTTTCATCATATTTTTCTGGGACTCCAATATTTCTCAGATTGTCTCTCCTAGGCCTATTTTCCAGGTCTGTTGTTTTCCCAAGAAGGTATTTCACATTTTTTTCCATTGTTTGATTTTTTTTTTTGTTTTGCTTAACTGATTCTTGTTGTTTCCTTGAGTCATTCAATTCCATTTGTTCGATTCTGATTTTCAATGAAGTATTTTCTTCACTCACTTTTTTTTTAGTCTCCTCAGGGTTTAGAGCCTGCTCTCTATCCATATAGAAGCTATCAATGGTTAAGGTCCTTTTCAATTTTTTGCTCATTTTGTCAGAGGAGAATCAAAAACAAACTAGCAAAGAAAAAAAAGAAAAAAAAAAACAAATGGAATCTGCTTTTTTGGGGGGAGGGGCTGGGTCATGTTACCGAGCTTCCTCTACAGACTGTTGGGGCAGCAGGGAGGCACTAGCAGGACTGTGCTACACCTGCACTCTGAGACTCTAAGAGCGTGCTGGGACACTGTGGGGGAGGGGTGTCCAGGTCCTGAGAAACTCCAGCTGTTTGGGGTTGTATTCTTCACCCCCAGTTTTTTTAGCTTCTCTGCTGGGCTACTGACTTGCTGCCAGGGCAAAGTATCCAAGCCTGTAGCAAAGCTCTCCCCACAGAGAGAGGGCTGAGCTCACACCCCAACCCCCTCCGGTCTGCTCGGCTGTGAGCTGCCTGCTAAGCTCTTGCTGCCGCTGCCCTCAGCCTGTGCCCGATCTAAAACTGTCCTGCCCGCGAGCAAAAACAGACCTTTCCTGAAGAATTTCAAGGATGTCTTCTCTTGGTAACTATTTTTGTTTTGTTTTTTTTTTCAGTCAAGCATTAATTCAGAGTCTTGTCATAAAATGAATTCTGAGAGAAAATGCAGGGCTTACACAGCTGTGTGCCTCCTCTTCGCTATCTTGGTCGGAAGTCCTTTTTTTAAACTTTAAACTTCAATATTCACAATTAATTTTGAACCAAATTTCATAAAACTTATAATATAGTTTACAATTTACCCTATACTTTTAAAAAGCAACATATCATTTAAGTAGGGAGATGCAAACATGACCTCCTCTAAGGTAAGCTACTGGCATTTTGTTAATAACTTATATTTTTTAATTTGATGTCTACCCAAATTGTGGTATATTAATATTATGGAATATTATTGTTCTGTAAGAAATGATCAGCAGCATGATTTCAGAAAGGCCTGGAGGCATTTATATGAACTGATGCAGAGTGAAATGAGAAGGACCACTTCAACAACACTACTATATGATGTCAATTCTGATGGACATGGCTCTCTTCAACAATGAAATGAACCAAATCAGTGCCAATAGATGAGTAATAAATTGAACCAGCTACACCCAGCCAAGGATCTCTGGGAGATGACTATGAACCACTACATAGAATTCTTAGTCCCCCTACTTTTGTCTGTCTGCATTTTTGATTTCCTTCACAGGCTAATTGTACAATATTTCCAAGTCCAATTCTTTTTGTACAGCAAAATAAGTATTTGGACATGTATACATATATTGTATTTAATTTATACTTTAACATATTTGACATATATTGGTCAAACTTCCATCTGGGGATAGAGGTGGGGGGAAGGAGGGAAAAGTTGGAACAAAAGGCTTTGAAATTATCAATGCTGAAAAATTACCCATGCATATGTCTTGTAAATAAAAAACTATAATAAAAAAATAAAACATTAGCCTCATCTCATCAAGTTAAACTATTTTCAATTTGGCATTTATTTTAATGTTACACATAAAGAAGTTTGCACATTTTCATTCATGTACATGTACACATTCATTCATAGAAATATATGTCTAAATATAGATATATGTATAGATAAATATCTATACATTCCTACCACATATATAGACAATAGATTCATGCATATATGCATGCATGCATGCATACATACATACATACATTCTTGCTCATTCAGACTAGACTCAGATTGTTGGCTTCCCAGCTTTAAATATGTTAGTATTTGAATGAGGGATGGTGGGGTATTATTATATTATGGGTAAGGTCCCTGAGAGTTTGTGATTTTTTTTTTCTTAACCCAGAAAAAGATGAAGCGATCAAGGACTCAATGAGAAATGAAGGATTGAATGGTATAGAGTCAAGAAGAAAAAACAGAAATGAGCACTATAACACCAAACACTAGCCTATTTAGAAACATGTCAGGAATAACAGCAATTTTATTGCAATCTCTGCTTCTCCTTTGTATTTTATTTCCATAGCCAATGATAATAATATAAAATTTACCTTTTTAAATTTGCTAAATGGATTTTTGTAATTTGAGACTTTTTTTTTATAATTCTATATAATGAATGTGTGCCTGTACATGAAGTCACCCCCTCCCCTAAATGGCAAGCAATTCAATATATGTTAAATATGTTAAAATATATGTTAAATACAATAGGCATAAACATATTTACACAATTTTCTTGCTGCACAAGAGTAATATGATTAAAAAAAAGAAAATACATGAGTAGGAAAAAAAATGTAAGTGAACAACCACAAAAAGAGTGAGAATGTTATGTTGTGATGCACATTCAGTTCTGAAAGTCCTCTCTCTGAGTATAGATGGCTGTCTTTATCACAAGATTATTGAAACTGGCATCAATCATCTCATTGTTGGAAAGAGCCATGCTCATCAGAATTGATTATCACATAATGTTGATGTTTTCATGCACAATGATCTGTTGGTTCTGCGCATTTTATTTTGCTCATTTGCATCGGTTCATGTAAGTCTCTTCAAGTCTTTCTAAAATCATCCTCCTGACCATTTCTTATAGAACAACAATGTTTTTGGAATTGATTCTTAAACATTTTATAAATTTGTCTCAGTTCCCTATATATTTGAGAAAAGATACCTTTATCAGAGAGACTAGCTTTATTTTTTCCTTTCATTTTCCTGTTTATCTTCTAATTGTAGCTATATTCACTTTGTGTAAAAACAAGTTTTTCATTGCATGTAATCAAAATTATCCATTTTTCTTCCTGTGCTTAGTGAATCTTTTCTTTATTAATAAATGCTCACATTTTTCATAGATTTCACAAGTAAATTTTTCGACACTATCCTAATTAATTTATCATATCACCATTTATGTCAAAATCATTTATCTATTTTGACCATTTTTTGGCTTTCATATAGTATCTAGGTAATTTGCTACTGTCTAATGTATATTTAATCTATTTCATTTATCCACCAAATTATTTTTCAGCCAGTCTGCTTTGTAATATATATTTTGAACTCTCATATTATCCTAATTTCTCATTTTCCCCATTTATTCTCTTGAAATGTTTGAATTTTGTTCTTCCAGATGAATTTCATGATTTTTCTACTTCTATAAAGTAAATATTTGATGTTAATTAATATGACACTGAAATCTTGTTGTTTCTGTGAACAATGTTTTCTTGGTTCTATTCACTTCACTTTGCATCCATTCATGTGAACACTTTTCTAAAATCACCCTGCTGATTGTTTCTTATACAACAATAGTGTTCCATAATATTTATATACCACAGCCTATATTGTATATAAGCCATTTTGAATGTTCACTCAGGTTTGAGTTTCCTCGCCACTACAAAATGTTCGTGTAAATCTTTCCTGGTTTTTCTAAAATCAGCTTATTCATCATTTTTGCACATATGGGTCATTTTCTTCTTTTTAATCATCTTTTTGGAGTACAGGCCCTCTATAAACACTGCTGTATTAAAGGGTTTGCACTGATTGATAGCCCTTTGAGTATAATTTCACATTGTTTTCTAGAATGGATCACTTCATATATCCACCAGCAATATATTACTGTTCCACATTTCCCACATCCTTTCCAATGAAATACACATTTCCTTATGAATCATGTTGGGAGAGAAAAATCAGAACAAAAGGGAAAGAACATGAAAGTGAGAAAAAACAGGGAAAAAAGATCATAGGCTGTATTGATTTATATTCAATCTCCATAGTTCTCTTTCTGGATGAGTTTTCTATCCAAAGTTTATTGAAATTTCCTTGGATCACTTACTTGCTGAAAAGAACCAAGTCTTTTATAGTTGGTCATCACATAATGTTGCTTTTAATGTATACAATGTATTGCTGATTCTGCTTGTTTCACTCACCATCAGTTCATGTAAATCTTTCCTGGTTTTTCTAAAATCAGCTTATTCATCATTTTTATAGAATAATAATATTCCAATATCTTCATATATCATAACTTATTCAGCCATTCCACAATTAATCTACTCACTTTCTAGCACTTTACCAACTCAAAAAGAGCTGCTACTAGCATTTTTGCACTTGTAGATCCTTTCCCCTCTTTTATAATTTTCTTGGGATACAAAATCCAACAGTCAGAGTTACAAAGAGAAATTCCATTTAAAGTAACTACTGATTGTATAAAATATTTAGGAATTTATCTGCCAAGGGAAAATTAGAAACTCTATGAGCAAAACTACAAAACACTTTCCACACAAATTAAGTCTGATCTAACCAACTGGAAAAATATTAAATGCTCTTGGATTGGGCAAGCAAATATAATAAAGATGACAATACTACCTAAACTAATCTATTTATTTAGCGCTATACCAATCAGACTTCCCAAAAACTATTTTGATGACATAGAAAAAATAACAACAAAGTTCATATGAAAAAACAAAAGGTCAAGAATTTCAAGGGAATTAATGAAAAACAAATCAAATGAAGGTGGCCTAGCTGTACCAGATCTAAAATTATATTATAAAGCAGTGGTTACTAAAACCATCTGGTACGGCTAAGAAATAGACTAGTTGATCAATGGAATAGGTTAGGTTCAAAGGACAAAACAGCCAATAACTTTAATTATCTAGTGTTTGACAAACCCAAAGATCCTAACTTTTGGGATAAGAATTCATTATTTGACAAAAACTGCTGGAATAACTGGAAATTAGTATGGCAGAAATTAGGCATGGATCCACACTTAACATCATATACCAAGATAAGATCAAAATGGGTCCATGATTTAGGCATAAAGAACAAGATTATGAATAAATTAGAGGAACATAGAGTAGTTTATCTCAGACTTGTGGAGGAGGAAGAAATTTGTGACCAAAGATGAACTAGAGACCATTACTGACCACAAAATATAAAATTTTGATTATATCAAATTAAAAAGCCTTTGTACAAACAAAACTAATGCAAACAAGATTAGAAGGGAAGCAACAAACTGGGAAAACATCTTCACAGTTAAAGGTTCTGATGAAGGACTCATTTCCAAAATATATAGAGAATTGACTCTAATTTTTAAGAAATCAAGCCATTCTCCAATTGATAAATGGTCAAAGGATATGAACAGACAATTTTCAGATGATGAAATTAAAACCATTACTACTCATATGAAAGAGTGTTCCAAATCACTATTGATCAGAGAAATGCAAATTAAGACAACTCTGAGATACCACTACACACCTGTCAGATTGGCCAGAATGACGGGGAAAGATAATGTGGAATGTTGGAGGGGATGTGGGAAAACAGGGACACTGATACATTGTTGGTGGAATTGTGAACACATCCAGCCTTCTGGAGTGCAATTTGGAACTATGCCCAAAAAGTGATCAAACTGGGCATACCCTTTGATCCAGCAGTGTTTCTACTGGGCTTACACCCCAAAGAGATACTAAAGAAGGGAAAGGGACCGGTATGTGCCAAAATGTTTGTGGCATCCCTGTTTGTAGTGGCCAGAAGCTGGAAAATGAATGGATGCCCATCAATTGGAGAATAATTGAGTAAATTGTGATATATGAATGTTATGGAATATTATTGTTCTGTAAGAAATGACCAGCGGGACGAATACAGAGAGGATTGGCGAGAGTTACATGAAGTGATGCTGTGCAAAATGAGCAGAACCAGGAGATCATTATATACCTCAACAAGGATACTGTATGAGGATGTATTTTGATGGAAGTGGATTTCTTCAACAGAGAGAAGCTCTAACTTAGTTTCAATTGATCAAGGATGGACAGAAACAGTTACACCCAAAGAAAGAACACTAGGAAATGAATGTAAACTGCTTGCATTTTTGTTCTCCTTCCCAGGTTATTTATATCTTCTAAATCCAATTCTCCCTGAGCAACAAGAGAACTGTTCGGTTCTGCACACATATATTGTTTCCAAGATCTACTGTAACCTATTTAACATGTATAGGACTGCTTGCCATCTGGGGGAGAGGGTGGAGAGAGGGAGGGGAAAAATCGGAACAGAAGTGAGTGCAAGGAATAATGTAAAAAAACTACCCTGGCATGGGTTCTGTCAATAAAAAGTTATTAAAAAAAAGAAGAAAAAAACCCAAAGTAACAAGAAGATTATGTGATGATTGATTCTGATAGATGTGGCTGTTTTCACACTGAGGTTATTCAAACTAGTCACAATGGACTTGTAATGGAGAAAGCCATCTCAACCAAAAGAGAAGATTGTGGGGACCTAATATGGATTACAACATAGTGCTTTTGCTTTTTTTTCTATTGTTTGCTTGCTTTTCTTTCTCATTTTCTTTTCCTTTTTGATCTGAGTTTTCTCGTGCAGCATGATAATTGTGGAAATACATGTAGAAGAACAGTACATGCTTAACATATGTTGTATTACTTGCCACCTCAGGTAAGTAAGTTAGGAAGTAAGTAATGCAAGTAAGTAAGTAAGCAGGATGAATGAAGGGAGAACAAAATTGGAACACATGATTTTGCAAGGGCAAATGTTGAAAAATACGCATATATTTTGAAAATAAAAATATTAAAAATAAAAAATAGATAAGTCCATCTATATTAGAGTCTACTAACCTTTTGATACATAACTGTCTCATTATTCATGAAGATCAATATCCTGTGGCTGTGATAGGATAATACTGACAAATAAGGAGAATTATGTCTATTTAGTTCTTTTTGAAATGGTTTTTTACTTCTCTTTAAGCTTTGAGGGCTTTTGAAGAATTCTGGCTCTTAACTTTAAAAACCAGGAAAGAAGAAGCTAAATCCACTAGAGGTTCCTGAAGGTAGAGACTCTGGGCAGACATGAGAGGAACTTGCATTTTCCATTGCATTGTCCCTATCCTCAGCTGCATACACTATGGTTTTAGAGAACTTTCACTTAGAAGTAGTCTAGGGCTCTCTCTTTATATATATATATATATATATATATATATATATATATATATATATATAGTATTCTTTGGGAAATTCCATACATATATTATATGTATGTTATATTATTGTTGCTGTTTGATTATTTCTATTGTGTCCAAATCTTTATGACCCCATTTAGATTTTTTCTTGGAAAAGCCACTCATTTTACAGATGAGAAAATTGAGACAAATAGTGTTAAATGACTAGCATACTATCAAAAAGGTAATAAGTATCTGAGATTGAATTTGTATTCAGGTCTTCAGGTTATAGATGGATAAAGAGAGATGCATGTGCATACATACATACATGCATATATATGTCTATATATACATACATAAATACATGTTTATATATATTATATATATTCTATATGTATACATATGCCTACATTTTATGTATTATCACCTAATATAGGAACAGCCTTATACAAAATTAAAAATTTAAATAAAACATGATCAATGTCCTCATGGACTACATTACATATGTGTGCAAAAACTTCATAAGTGAACTTTGATCCCCCTCCTCATTTTAATGATAAGATGATGAAATGCACTGAAGTTCACATGTGTAGCATAGAACAGATCCTTGACTAAAATTTAGGTCTTCTAACTTGAAATTCATTGATATTCCCATTACATTACATTATATTAATTTATTACTTTAGATATTAATGACCCAAAATATTTTTATTTTAAATTATTGGTAAATAGAAATATATGAAGAAAGGTCAAATAGTAAAATGAATGAATGAATGAAATGTAAGGAATAAAATTCAATTATTTTGTGAAAATGTATTTTGTATAATAATTCCAACTTTTTCTTGTTTAACAGAAGCACATTTGCTTAGTTATTAGCACACTGAGAAAGGCAGGTTCATAAAACTATTCACTTGTCAAGTTAGAATAGAGATAATTTATTATTCATAGAAATATTTCGTCTCCATGGTTATATATTGCAAAATGGCATAATATGTATTTTGTATTTGCCTTTGAAAAGGTTTATGAGGAAGCCCAAACAACTTATCTCTACACTCCAAACCCACCACTTGAACAAAATAAAAAGAAAAATAGCCTTTGTGAGGTATATTTTCTGAAATATAATTAATATCCTATTTCCTTAATAAGAAGTTAGGATCACTGATAAAGCTTGGAGTATAATAATTTTGCTGCTGACTAAGATGCATAAGATATTCTTTAGAATTCAGCCTTGGTAAACAAGAATTACTTAATGAAGGTCTCAAAATATTTTTTCATGAAGTGAATTGACAAGTATGAGCATGATGGTAATCAAAAGAAATTTTTCTGTACAATCCAAAGAGCAATCTGAATTCATGGTGCCTGAGCCTGAGGCTTAGCACAGTGTCTGGCACATTTAATAGATGGTTATTGATTAGCTTACTGAGTAAAATGAAGGCTTTGGGCCAGTCTATTTCTTAAGCCTTTTCAAGCTCTCACATTCAGAGTCTCTGATCCTTCTCAGCTGCATAAAATCTAGAGATGAAATAGATTTATAATTAAAGGTCATAAATGCTATTTTAATGAGGTTGAAGCAGAGAGGAACAACTACCATTTCCCTGCAGGTAACAAAACCATGTCTGATTAGAAAAGAAGTCAATAGTATATGATCACAAAGGAGGGAGACTAGCTCAACCTAAATATTTATGCCAAATAAAAATAGTAGTTCTTCCTAGGAAAACATCTCTGACAAAATACAGCCTTATACTGCAAAACTCACCTCAATTAAATAGGTACTCCTATCTATCAAGAGCAAAATTAATAAAAGGAATGAAAATTCTATCTGTGTAGGAGTGTCAATTATCCAGTGTAAAGAGTATAGAAAATTCTGTGCATGTTACAATATCAGCATGCAGTGGTGATATCAATAAGTCCTCTAACTTTATTAATGTTTACTTCTCAAGGCTAACAAAAATTAAATCTGTAGAAAGATGAGCTTCCCTCAGAATTTAAAAGAAGAAAAATGTTTAGACATTGAAAGGAAGCAATTTTAGATCTGTTGACAAATTTACCTAACAGCTGCAACTCTCCAAATATTGAATAGTTTGTTTAGGCAAGGGCTGGCTTCTACCTAGCTACCCCAAAACATACAATATAAGTTTTTAAGCAAGGGTTAAATATGATTTTATAACTATCTTATGTATTCCAAATGTTTGGGGGTGGTTTGGCAACTATTAACATCACATAAGATGGAGTCATCCACATGGAAGGTACCAGGGACTTGTTTCTGAGAAATAATAGATTTGTTGTATGTGTAGACATTCTGTGTTACTTTACTACATCACTGGGATCAGCTTCTTTTCACTGATAGCATAGCAAGAATTAGCTGTTCTTTAAATCGGATTTAGTAGAATAGTCTTTGGCTTTCCATCATTCTATCTGGAATTCTCACTCATAAACTGTGACTTCATGTACCAAGGATGGAAGTGCATGACCAGCATCTTCCCACATCCCTTTAAATTATGTGACCCTTAGAAAGTTTTTTTTTTATTTTTCCTCTATATTTTCAAGTTCAGAGTGAAGTCTTTGATAAGTATAATGTGTTCAAAGTCATGTCATATCCCAAATAAATAAAACAAAATCCCAATATACTCTTCACCTTGAGACTTTTGAGATTTTTCTCTTTCAGTCATCACCAGGAAAAGATAAAGATGGGTTTGCAAAATGATTACATTTTTGCCCATTCAGCATTGGCTTCAAAGACAATAAATGGGTTTTACATCTTCAACTACTAAGTAGACAGTACATAATCATAGATTAGCTATAAATGTCCTGAATGAAGGGATAAAGTTTCTCCCTTACACATTTAACAGAAGCAGGCTAACCAAACCTGCTTTGTAGGTTGGTAGCAGATAAATTCAATCATACATGCTCCCAGGAATGTGACCTTAATCTACAGATTCTAGTTACAAGTGAATGGAAAACCATTTACTCTAAGTAAAGAAGAACTTCAATTATGACACAGTTTTTAAAAATGTATATTAGCATTTACCATTAAATTGATCAATCCAGATAATCCCCAAGAGATGCACATATTCAAATAAATATATTCTGATATAGCACAGCTCATTACAGCTCTGGTAATCATCTTCTCTTCTAGGGACAAAATAGAATCACATTATGCTGAATGTAACAAAAATGGGTTCCACATTATTTAATGAACTCCTCCCCATATGGTGTATGAATAAATATGATTCTAGCTCTTTGCAATTTACTTCTGTTTATATTATAGGAATATTCAATTCTTTAATCAATTAACACATTTGTTATTAATCCACTATCAACCAGATAAAAGATGAAGTAGTGGCATTCAATCCATACTTATGAGAAGCTAACATTATAATGGAGGAGACAAAAAAAGTTTTTATATGTATATGTAAAAAATATAAAGAGAAAAAAAAAACAAATACCAAATAGTTTAATTCAAGATATGTTGGAAAGATGGGCACTACTATTTGGAGAAAATATTAAAGATTTCATAAAGAATGATTTTTATTGAACCTTCCTCAAAGGAAAAGAAAAATTCTTTGAGTTAGAGGAAAGGAGGGAGTGAATTCTAAACATATGGAATGACCAGTAGAGACAGGTGATGGAATATCATTAATAAAGTGTAATGGGCTGAAACTCTTAAAGCTCTCATTGCACTGAGGTCCCTCTTCGCACTTGAGGCTAATTAGCAATTGGACAATACTCTATTAATATATGCTTGGAGAAAGAATGGCCCTGCCCACTCTCTGTGAAAGTTTGATGTGTTGTATAGGAGATTGTGTAGATGATTTGGTGGGTGGAGAGAGACAGAGGCACTGCTGGCCAGATTCCTGTCCCAATTGCTCTCACTTCATATTGCCATACCCCTTCTCCCCTGCAAAGAATAAAGATCAAGTATTTTCCCTTATCCTGACTGTGGCTGATTTTAATATATTCTGGGTGCTAAATGCGGTCATCACATTTGGCGCTCATTGTGGAATGAAGGACCTACTTTCCCTGAAGAAGTCTACAGTGACCAGGAAATTAGGTGAGTATTTTAATAGACAAACAGGGACCTTACTTTATTAAGGGCTAAACTAGTAATCTTTTCTTGCTGAAATGGGGCAGATATTAGGAAAAGATTCTCCTCCATCCCCACCCCAACTTGTACCCCCAACCCCAACCCAAAGGGGCGCTATAGAAAGCATGCTTAAGTTGATTGAGGGACAAGGCTTAATTATAACTTGGGAACAGATTGATAGACTTCTAAGTACATTAAAATACACCTCCCCTTGGTTCTTAGAGGAAGAACAAATCTGTCCAGACATTTGGAGATTAATAGGACAGCAACTTTGTGAATATTACAATGAGAGATGTCCTCATTCAAATTCCATCAAAGTATTCTCTATATATATAACATAATACAGTTGACCTTAAAGAATCCTACAAGTTATAGAAAAAAGAAAAGTTCTAGGAATAGCCAGATGAGGAAGCCTGAGGAAAAAGAGGAAGACAATGAACAGATTAATGACCATATCCCCACAAGGCATGGAGATTTTAGTGAGGCTCAAGGGTATGGTTACTTTCCATTCCAAAAGGCAACTTCAACACAGCCTATGGAGCAGATAATTGACTCTCCTCCATCAAATCCATCTTCCACAATGGAGGGAGGAGGGGTAGTAGGAGGGACAGTGACACCACCAGTGCGCCCCCCCCCCCCAGCACCCAACTGCTCCTATGAGTAGATTACAAAAGGCACTATTCAAAGCTACTGAGGAAGGAAAAGATGTAAATGAGTTACGATTACACATTTTTCCTGTGATTCAACAGTTTAACTCTTCAGGTCAAGAAAGTAGAAAATACGCTTCTTTTATATAGAAATCCTCAAAGACCTGAAAAAGTCTTGCACTACACCAGCTTATGTTAAGATGTTATTACAGAATTTGGCTTATGAAATCTTAACCCCTAATAACTGGAAATCTATAGCAAGGGTATGCTTAGAACCTGGACAAAACTTGTGGCTTTTTGAATACAGTGAGCTCTGTAGGATACAAGCCCCCCAAAATAGTCAAAGTGGAGTTCATACTCCAATCACCTATGACCAACTAACATATGTAGGTTCTTATGCAGACATTACAGTACAGATTAATTACTCCATAGCAGCTTATGAGCAAATTACTGCTGCTGCTATGAAAGTGTGGGCCTTTCTCCCAAATAAAAATGACAAGAGTGAGGCCTTCACAAAAATAACACAAGGGCCAAATGAACCCTTTGCTGATTTTGTTGGATGTTTGCAGACAGCTATCACACAAACTAATGGTGAAAATCAGTAACAGACATTTTGACAATGCAACTTGCTAAGGAAAATGCTAATGAGGTTTATAGAAGAATTATACTAGAACTGCACAAGGATGTTCCTTTAGAAGAGAACATAAGATGCTGTGCCACAGTGGGCATGAATGCCTTTTATAACCAGGTTATGATGCAGACTTCCCAAGATCCCAACATGGGAAGATAGGGTCCCTTTTGGCAAGGGACTTCTAGGGATACTCGTCAATGCTTTCAGTGTGCTAAAAGCAGGGTATCTGAAAGCTCAGTGTCGGTATAGAGACAGAATGAGAAAACAAGGTGGGAGAACAAGACCCAATACCCCATGTCCAAAATGCAACAGATGCTTCCATTAGGCCTCAGAATGTAGACTGATTCAGGGAAATATTTAGTTTCCAATTATTTTTTGGTCTACTTTCCCCTGGCTTTTTGTTGAATATAACTTTTCATTGCATTGTGGTCTGAAAAGAATGCATTTACTATTTCTGCCTTACTGCATTTGAGTTTGAGGTTTTTATGTCCTAATATATGGTCTATTTTTGTATAGGTTTCTTGAACTGCTGAAAAGAAAATATACTCCTTTCTGTCACCATTCAGTTTTCTCCAGAGATCTATCACACCTAATTTTTCTAATATTCTGTTTACCTCTTTAATTTCTTTCTTATTTGTTTTGTGATTTGATTTATCTAAATCTGAGAGTGCAAGATTGAGATCTCCCGCTATTATAGTTTTGCTGTCTATTTCTTCTTACATCTCTCTTAATTTCTCTTCTAGGAATTTGGAGGCTATACCACTTGCATATATGTTTATTATTGATATTGATTCATTATCTATGGTACCCTTTAGCAAGAAATACTCTCCTTCCTTATCTCTTTTGATTAGATATATCTTTGCTTTTACTTGATCTGAGATTAGGATTGCTACCCCTGCTTTATTACTTCACTTGAAGTATAATAAATTCTGCTCTAGTCCTTTTTTTTTAAACTCTCTATGTATAACTCTGTTTTAAATGTGTATCTTGTAAACAAAATATTATAGGATTTTTGCTTTTAATCCAGTCTGCTATCTGATTCCCTTTTATGGGAGAGATCACTCTATTCAAATGCACAGTTAAAATGACTAATTCTGTATTTTCCACCATCTTATTTACCCTAGTTTATGGTTTTCTCTTTCCTTTCCCTTTCCCTCCTCCCCATTATTTGGCTTCTGGTTACCTACTCCCTAAACAGAGCTCCTCCTTGAGAGCATCTCCCTCTTTCTTACATCTTTGCCCTACTACTTCTGCTTTCCCCTCAGTCTTCCACTTCGTTTTCCTCTCTCCTCCCACTTGCCTATAAGTTGAGACAACTTTCTCTGTGAAACCAAGTATGTCTCTTATTCTCTCTTTGAACCAAATCTGATGTCAGTAAGATTCACACAGTGATCATCTCCCTCCCTTCTTTCCCTCAATTATAATAAATCTTCTCTGTCTCTTTGTGAAATGTAATTTCCCTTAGTCTGCCTTCTTTTTCCTCTTTTTTCAGGACAATCCCTTTTCTACAACTACATTATTTTTCAATTATCATAATAAAATCAAATGATATCTGCACTCTCTAAGTATACACATAACAAAAATGTACTTCTGAAGAGTTCTTGCTTTTTTACTTTTTATGCTTCTCTTGAATTGTATATTTTTGTTTATCAAATTTGCTGTTCAGTTCTGGTCTTTTCATCAGAAATAGATGAAATTCACCTGTATCACTCAATGTCCACCTTCTTCACTGAAAGGTAATGCTCATTTGAGTTGGGTAGCTTATTTTTGGCTGTAATCGAAATTCCTTTGCCTTTTGGAATAACAGATTCCAGGACCTTCGATCCTATAAAGTGGAAACTATTGGTCCTGGGTACTTCTAATTGTGACTCCTCAGTATTTAAATTGTTTCCTTCTGCCTGCTTGCAATATTTTTTTTCCCTTGGTTCAGTAGTTCTGAATTTTAGCTATGATATTCCTTGGAGTTCTCTTTTTAGAGTCTCAGGAGGTGATCAGTGAATTCTTTCAATGGCTATTTTATATTCCAGTTCTAGGACCTCAAGGCAGTTTTCCTTTGTGATTTTCTGTCAGATAATGTCTAGGTTCTTTTCTTCTTTTTTATTATACCTTTTTATTGAAAAAACACATGCATGGATAATTTTTCAACATTCACCCTTGCAAAAAGTTTTGTGCCAACTTTCTCCCTCCCTCCCCAATTTCCTCCCTAGATGGCAGGTAGTCCTATACATGTTAAATATGTTAAAGTTTATGTTAAAGGCAATATATGTATACATATTTATACAGTTGTCTTCCTACACCAGAAAACTACGATTTAGGAGGAAGGTAAAAATAACCTGGGAAGAAAAACAAAAATTCAAGCAAACAATAACAGAAAGAGTATATTGCTATATTGTGGTCCACACTCATTTCCCAGTGATCTTTCACTGGGTGTAGCTGGTTCTGTTCATTACAGATCATTTGGAACTGATTTGGATCCTCTCATTGTTGAAGATAGCTACTTATATCAGAATTGATACTCATATAGTATTTTTGTTAAAATGTATAATGATCTCCTGGTTCTGCTTATTTCATTTAGCATCAGTTCATGTAAGTTTATTCAATCCTCTCTTTATTCATTCTGCTGGTTATTTCTTACAGAACTATTGTTCTGTAACTATTCCATAACATTCATATACCACAATTTATGCAGCCATTCTCCAATTGATGGGCATACATTATATTTCCAGTTTCTATCCACCACAAAAAGGGCTGCCACAGACATTTTGGCACATACAGGTCTCTTTCCCTTCTTTAATATCTCTTTGGTATATAAGTCCAGTAGTAGCACTGCTGGATCAAAGCGTATACACAGTTTAATGACTTTTTGAGCATAGTTCCAAATTGCTCTCCAGAACAGTTGGATCCATTCAAAACTCCACCAACAGTGCATCAGTGTTCCAGTTTTCCAACATCTCCTCCACCATTCGTCATTATATTTTTCCTGTCATCTTAGTCAACAGGAGAGGTGTGTAGTGGTATCTCAGTTTTCTTAATTTGCATTTTTCTGATCAATAATGATTTGGAACATCTTTTCATGTGGATAGAAATAGTTTCAATTTCATCATCTGAAAATTGTCTGTTCATAATCTTTTACTATTTATCAATTGTAGAATGGCTTGATTTTATTTTGTTTTATTTTATTTTTTATAGCATTTTATTTACAAGATATGCATGGGTAATTTTTCAGCATTGAAGTTACAAAATTTTTTATTCCAATTTTTTCCCCCTCCTTTCTTCCACCCCCTCCCCCAGATGGCAGGTAGACCAATGCATGTTAAATATGTTAAAATATATTTTAAATACAATATATGTATAAATGTCCATACAGTTATTTTGTTGCACAAGAAGAATTGGACTTTGAAATAGTCCACCATTTACCTTTGAATGAAATGCACCATTAGCCTGTAAAGGAAATCAAAAATAGATAAAAGGTGGATAAAAATAGAGGGATTAGAAATTCTATGTAGCGGTTCACACACATTGTTGAAGAAGATCATGTACATCAGAAGTGATCATCATACATTATAGTTGTTGAAGTATATAATGATCTCCTGGTCCTCCTCATTTCACTTAGCATCAGTTCATGTAATTCTTTCCAAGCCTTTCTTGAGGTGGGAGAAGTTTCACCATAAATTGGATATGTCTACAATTTTTCTCTTTTTTTTTTTTTTTTTTTTTTTTGATTATAGTAACTTTTTCTTGACAGAATCCATGAAAGGGTAATTTTTTTTACAACATTATACCTTGCACTCACTTCTGTTCTAATTTTTCCCTCCCACCCTCCACCCTCTCCCCTAGATGGCAAGCAGTCCTATATATGTTGAATATGTCCTAGTATATCCTAGATACAATGTATGTGCAGATCCAAACAGTTTTTCTTGTTGCAAGGAGAATTGGATTCAGAAGGTAGAAAATCATTTGGAAGAAACAAAAATGCAAACAGTTTACATTCATTTCCAGTGTTTTTCTTTGGGTGTAGCTGTTCTGTCCATCATTGATCAATTGAAAATGAATTAGGTCTTTTTGTCAAAGAAATCCACTTCCATCAGATTACATCTTCATACAGTATCGTTGTTGACGTATATAATGATCTCTTGGTTCTGCTCATTTCACTTAGCATCAGTTCATGTAATTCCCTCCAAGCTTCTCTGTATTCATTTTGCTGGTCATTTCTTACAGAACAATAATATTCCATAACATTCATATACCACAATTTACCCAAACATTCTCCAATTGATGGGCATCCACTCAGTTTCCAGCTTCTAGCCACTACAAACAGGGCTGCCACAAACATTTTGGCACATAATGATCCCTTTCCTTCTTTTAGTATCTCCTTGATATAAGCCCAGTAGAAACACTGCTGGATCAAAGGGTATGCACAGTTTGATAACTTTTGGGGCATAATTCCAGATTGCTCTCCAGAATGGTTGGATTCGTTCACAGCTCCACCAACAATGTATCAGTGTCCCAGTTTTCCCACAACCCTTCCAACATTCATCATTATTTTTTCCTGTCATCTTAGAATCGACAGGTGTGGTGGTATCTCAGTTGTCTTAATTTGCATTTCTCTGATTAATAATGATTTGGAACACTTTCATATAGTGGTAATGATTTCAATTTCATCATCTTAAATTGTCTGTTCTATCCTTGGACCATTTATCAATTGGAGAATGGCTTGGTTTCTTATAAATTAGAGTCAACTCTCTATATATTTTGGAAATGAGGCCTTTATCAGAACCTTTAACTGTGAAGATGTTTTCCCAGTTTGTTGCTTCCCTTTTAATCTTGTTTGCATTAGTTTTGTTTGTACAAAGGCTTTTTAATTTGATATAATCCAAATTTTCTATTTTGTGATCAATAATGGTCTCTAGTTCGTCTTTGGTCACAAATTTCTTCCTCCTCCACAAGTCTGAGAGAGAAACTATCCTATGTTCCTTCAATTTATTCATAATCTAGTTCTTTATGTCTGAATCATGGACCCATTTTGATCTTATCTTGGTATACGGTGTTAAGTGTGGGTCCATGCCTAATTTCTGCCATACTAATTTCCAGTTATCCCAGCAGTTTTGTCAAATAATGAATTCTTATCCCAAAAGTAAGGATCTTTGGGTTTGTCAAACATAAGTGCTATAGTTATATTCTGCTTGTGACCTAACCTGTCCACTGATCCAACAATCTATTTCTTAGCCAATACCAAATGGTTTTGGTGACCTGCTTTATAATATAGTTTTAGATCAGGTACAGCTAAGGCCACTTCATTTGATTTTTTTCCATTAATTCTTTTGAGATTCTTGACCTTTATTATTCCATATGAATTTTGTTGTTATTTTTTCTAGATCATTAAAATATTTTCTTGGAAGTCTGATTGGTATAGCACTAAATAAATAGATTATTTTAGGGAATATTGTCATCTTTATTATATTTGCTCGAACTATCCAGGAACACTTGCTATTTTTCCAATTGTTTAAGTCTGACTTTATTTGTGTGGAAAGTTTTTTGTAATTTAGCTCATATAATTCCTGACTTTCCTTTGATAGATAGATTCCCAAATATTTTATGCTGTTGACAGTTATTCTGAATGGAATTTCTCTTTGTATCTCTTGCTGTTGGATTTTGTTGGTGATATATAAAAATGCTGAGGATTTATGGGGATTTATTTTATAACCTGCAACTTTGCTAAAGTTATGGATTATTTCTAATAGCTTTTCATAGAACTCAAGGTTCTCTAAGTAACCATCATACCATCTGCAAAGAGTGATAGTTTGGTTTCCTCACTGCCTATTCTGATTCCTTTAATCTCTTTCTCGACTCTTATTGCAGAGGCTAGTGTTTCTAATACAGTTTGAATAATTGGTGACAGTGGGCAACCTTGCTTCCTCCAGATCTTACTGGGAAAGATTCCAGTTTTTCCCCATGTATGATGCTTACTAATGTTTTTAAATATATGCTCCTGACTATTTTAAGAAAAAGTCCATTTATTCCTATACTCTCAAGTGTTTTTATTAGGAATGGATGTTGGATTTCATCAAATGCTTTTTCTGCAACTATTGAGATGATCATTGGTTTTGTTGGTTTGCTTATTGATATAGTCAATTATGCTAATTAGTTTTTCCTAATATTGAACCAGTTCTGCATCCTGGTATAAATCCTACTTGATCATAGTGTATTATTGGATATTTCTGTAATCTTTTGCTAATATTTTATTTAAAGATTTTAGCTCAATATTCATTAGGAGATTGGTCTATAATTTTCTTTCTCTGTTTCACCTACCTGGTTTAGGTATCAGTACCATGTCTGTGTCATAAAAGGAGTTTGGTAGGACTCCTTCAGTCCCTATTTTCAAATAGTTTATATAGCATTGGGGTTAATTTTTCTTTAAATGTTTGGTAGAATTCAATGTAAATCCATCTGGTCCTGGGGATTTTTCTTAGGGAGTTATTAATAGCTTGTTCTATATCTTTTCTAAGATTGGACTGTTTAGGATATTTACTTCTTCCTCTATTAATCTGGCAAGCTATATTTTGAAGGTATTTTCATTTCATTTAAGTTGTCGAATTTATTGCCATAAAGTTGGGCAAAGTAATTCCTAATTATTGCTCTAATTTCCTCTTCATTAGTGGCGAGTTGTACCTTTTCATTTTTAAGACTAAATTTGATTTTCCTCTTTCCTTTTTTTAATCAGATTTACTAAGGGTTTGTCTATTTTGTTGGTTTTTTCATAGAACCAACTCTTAGTTTTATTAATTAATTCAATAGTTTTTTACTTTCAATTTTATTGATCCCTCCTTTTATTTTTAGAATTTCAAGTTTAGTATTTGACTGGGGTTTTTAATTTGTTACTTTTCTAGCATTTTGTTTGCCAATTTGTTGACCTTTTCTTCTACTTTATCAAGTAAGCCTCTGAGATATAAAATTTCCCTTATTCCACTTTGGCTGCATCCCACATTTTGATATGATGTCTCATTTTGTCATTTTCTTGGGTGGTTTTAATTATGTCTATGATTTGCTGTTTCACCCAATCATTCTTTAGTATAGATTATTTAGTTTTCAATTATTTTGGTCTACTTTCCCTGGCTTTTTGTTGAGCGTAATTTTATTGCAGCGTGGTCTGAAAAGGATGCATTCATATTTCTGCCTTACCATTTGAATTTGAGGTTTTTATGTCCTAATATATGGTCTATTTTGTATAGGTTCATGAACTCTGAAAAGAATGTACTCCTTTCTGTCTTCATTTCATTTTCTCCAGGGTCTATCCATATCTAACTTTTCTAGTATTCTATTTACCTCTTTGACTTTTTCTTATTTATTTGTGATTTGATTTATCTAATTCTGAGGTACAAGGTTGAGATCTCCCACTATTATAGTTTTGCTATCTATTTTTCTTGCAGCTCTCTAATTTCTTTTAGAATTTAGATGCTACACCACTTTTTATATATGTTTAATATTGATATTGCTTCATTATTTATGCTACCCTTTAGCAAAGATATAGTCCCTTCTTATCTCTTTTAATTAGATCAATTTTTGTTTTGCTTGATCGAGATCAGGATAGCTTACCCCTTTTTGATTCACCTGAAGCATAGTAGATTTTGTCCATCCTTTTCTTACTCTGCATGTATTCCCTGCTTAGTGTGTTTTCCTTAAACAACATATTGTAGGATTCTGGCTTTTAATCCATTCTGCTAATCCTTCCCTCTTTATGGAGGGTTTACCCCGTTCCATTTATGGTTATAATTACCAATTCTGTATTACTTGCCATCTTGTTAACCCCTATTTATGCTTTTCCCTTTTTCCCTTACCCCCTTTCCAGTATTAAACATGACACCGCTTCTCACAGCCCTCCCGTTTTAGTATCCTCCTCCCACCTTAGAGTTCCTCCCCACTTACTCCTTTCCCTCTCAGTTTCTGTATTTCCTTCTGCTTGCTCATTCCTTCCTTTTCCTTTTCCCTTCTCACTTTTCAATGAGATGGGAGAAGTTTCCCATATATTGAATATGTCTAACATTTTTTCTTAAAGTCAATTCTTATGTTAAAATACCCACTATATTCATTCCCTCCATTCTTTCTCTCAGATATAATAGTTTTCCTTTGCCTCTTTGTGAGATATAGTACCCACCTTTACCTTTCTGATACATGCCTTTCCACCCTAATTTCTAAGAACAAGGGTACATTGTATTTTTATTCATCTTTATAGCAAAATATAGTTCCCAAGATTTCTTTTACTTTTTAGGTTTTTCTTGGTTCTATATTTGCAGATCAAACTTCTTGTTAAGTTCTGGTTTTCACCAAAAATATGAAATTACTTATTTCGTTGAATGACCATCTTCTTCCCTGGAAAGATGTCATTCTGGCTAGATAAGTTATTTTGGTTGCATACCAGTTCCTTAGCCTTTCTAGTATCATATTCCAGGCCTTCGATCTTTTAATGTGGATGCTGCTAGATCTTGGGTGATCCTTATTTGGCTCCTCTTATATTTGAATTGGGTTTTCTACCGCTTGGAGTACTTTTTCCTTTGTTTGAGGGTTCTGGCATTTGGCCACTATATTCCTTGGTGTTTTGATTTTAGGATCCCTTTCAGTGGGTGATCGGTGAATCCTTTCAATGTCTATTTTACCCTCTGTTTCTATGACTTCTGGGCAGTTCTCTTTTATAAATTCCTGGAAAATAGTGTCCAGGTTCTTTTTTTCATTGTATTTTTCTGGGAGTCCAAATGATTCTCAGATTGTCTCTCCTAGACCTGTTTTCCAGGTCTGTTGTTTTCCCAAGTATTTCCATTTTCCTCATTGTTTGGTTTTGGTCTTGCTGACTGATTCTTCTTGTCTCCCCAGTCTTCAATTCCATTTGTTCTATTCTTATTTTCAATGAAGTGTTTTCTTCACTCACTTTTTATATCTTTTCTAATTGTCCAATTTGTTCTATGGAATGTTTTTCCATTTCGCCCATTTATTCTTTAGTGAGCTATTTTCTGTTTCAGTTCACTAATCCTTTTTTCAAGGTTTTTATTTTCTTTATCCATTCTGTCTTTAAAGTGAGTGGGATGACTTCTCCGAACTCTCTCAAGCCTCCTCTCCTTTTCCCATTTTTCTTCTAGCTCTCTGTGAGAGCCTTTTAATTTCTTCTATGAGAATTTACTGTGCGAGGAACAGATGATCTCCTGTGGGATCACCTGAAGATAATCTGCTTTTAGTCTCCTCAGGGTTTAGAGTCTGTTCTCTGTCTGTATAAAAGCTGTCAGTCGTTAAAGTCCTTTTTAACTTTTTGCTCATTTTGTCAGAGAAGAATCAGAGACAAACTAGCAAAGAAAAAAAAAGGAAAAAAACACAAATGGAATCTGCTTTTTTAGGGAAGGGGCTGAGTGGCGTTACCGAGCTTCCTCTACAGACTGAGGGAGCAGCAGGGAGGCACTAGCAGGACTGTGCTGCTCCTGCGCTCTGAGACTTTGAGCATGCTGAGACGCTGTGGGGGAGGGGTGGCCGGTCTCAAGGAACTCCAGCTATTTAGGGTTGTATTCTTCACCCCCGGTGTTTTTAGCTTCTCTGCTGGGCTACTGACTTGCTGCCAGAGCAAAGTATCCAATCCTGTAGTGAAGCTCTCCCTGCAGAAACAGCTGAGATCACACCCCAACCCCCTCCGGTCTGCTCGGCTGTGAGCTGCCTGCCGAGCTCTTGCTGCCACTGTCTGCCCTCAGCCTGTGGCCGATCTAAAACCGTCCCGCCCTCGAGCAAAAACAGACCTTTCCTGGCAAATCTCAAGGATGTCTTCTCTTGGTAACTTTGTGGGTTTTTTTTTTTTTTTCAGTCAGGCATTAATTCAGAGGCTTGTAATGAGATGGATTCTGAGAGAAAATGCAGAGCTTACACAGCTGTGTGCCTCCTTGCCGCCATCTTGGCTGGAAGTCCTACAATTTTTCTCTTAAAGATCATTCTGATGGCAGTAAGATATCCACATATTCATCCCCCTCCATTCTTTCTCTCAGATATAATAGGTTTCTTTTGGCTCTTTTTTTAAAATGCATTTATTATTTCTGCCTTTCTTCATTTGATTTTGAGATCTTTATGGTCACCAAGAAAAAAAATGTACTCCTTTCAAATTCCTCCAAAGATGTCATACTTAACTTTTCTAATATTACATTTACCTCCTGGTCTTCTTTCTTAA
Source organism: Sarcophilus harrisii (assembly GCF_902635505.1). Classification (NCBI taxonomy): domain Eukaryota; kingdom Metazoa; phylum Chordata; class Mammalia; order Dasyuromorphia; family Dasyuridae; genus Sarcophilus; species Sarcophilus harrisii. The sequence goes on from NC_045427.1 coordinate 175,835,021, forward strand.
TCGTTTTTGGTTTGATTTATCTAGTTCTGAGAAAGCAAATTTTAGATCCCCCATTAGTATAGTTTTGCTTTCTATTTCTTCTTGCAGCTTTCTTAACTTCTTTAGGAATTTAGAGGCTATACCACTATAAGTTAAGTATTGTAATTAATTCACTAATTATGGTAACTTTACTAAAATATAGTTTCCTTCCTTATCTTTTAATTATATTTATTTTTTTTCTTTTGTGTGATCTGAAATCAGAATCACTACCCCTGCTTTTTTAACTGCACCTGAAGCATAATAGATTCTGTTCCAACCTTTTACCTTTACTCTATATATATTAGTCTGCTTTAAATGTGTTTCTTGTAAACTACATATAGTAGGATTCTGGCTTTTAATCGAGTTTGCTATCCATTTCCATTTTATGGGAGAGTTCACCCCATTCATTGCTAAAATGACTAATTCTACATTCCTTATTTATTTCAAATTGTACTTTTCTTTTTTCTTTCCCCCTTTCTTTCCTCTCTAGTATTTTGTTTCTGACCACCATTTCCCTCAAGCAGCTCTCTCCCTTTATATTCCCTCCCCCTTTCTTATACCTTTTCCCTGTTATTTGTTTGCTTTCTATTAGCTTTCCCCTTTCCTTTTTCCTTTTCCTTCATACTTCCCTATATGATGAGACAAGTTTCTCTCTGAAACCAAATATGTCTAATATTCTCTCTATGCAAACATGAGTATTCATCTCCCTCCTTTCTTTCCCTCAACTATAATAAGTTTTCTTCACCTCTTCATGAGATATAATTTCCCTCATTTTACCTCCATTTTCCCCTTTTTTCAGCACAATCCCCTTTCTACTTCTAGTTTTTATTTTATATTATAACAGTAAAATTAAATTACACCTGCCCTTTCTTTGTATATGCATAACAGAGTTATAGTATTCAAGGATTCTTTACTTTTTACCTTTTTATGCTTTGCTTGAGCTCTGTATTTGGAGGTTAATTTTTTGTTGTTGTTGTTGTTTTTCAGCTCTGGTATTTTCATCAGAAATAAGTGACTTCCACCTGCATCATTGAATGTCCATCTATTTCCTGAAAGAAAATGCTCAGTTTAGCTGGATAGTTTATTTTGGCCTGTATTCCAAGTTATTTGCATTTCAGAATATCAGATTCCCCTTTGATCCTTTCAGTGGCAGCTGCTCAGCCCAGGGTAATCCTGATGGTGACTTCTCAGTATTTGGATTGTTCCTTGTTGGTTCCTTACAATAATTTTCCTTGGACCTATAGTTCTGAAATTTAGCCATAATGTTCTTTAGAGTTTTCATCATAGGGTTTCTTTCAGGTGGTGTCTCTTGAATTCTTTCAATGACAATCTAGGACATTTGGGCAGTTTTCTTTGACGATTTCCTGAAAGATAATTTCTATGCTCTTTTTTTAAGCATGGTTTTCATGAAGTCAAATAATGCTTACATTGTCTCTCCCGAATATATTTTCCAGATCCATTGTTTTTCCAAGTAGGTATTTTTCATTTATTTTTAATTTTACGTGACTGATTTTTTTTACAGCTTTTTATTTACAAGATACATGCATGGGTGATTTTTCAGCATTGACCCTTGCAAAACCTTCTGTTCCAACTTTTCCCCTCCTTCCCCCCACTCTCTCTACTAGATGGCAGGTAGGCCAATAGATGTTAAATAAGTTAAAGTATATGTTGAATACAATATGTGTATACATATCAATACAATTATTTTGCTTCATAAGAAAAATTGTAGTTAGAAATGAGTTTAAATTAACCTGACAAGGAAAAAAAAAATTCAAGCAGACAAGAACAAAGGGATTGGAAATGCTATGTTGTGATTCACACTCATTTCCCAGAGATCTTTTGCTGAGTGTAGCTGGTTGTATTCATTATTGAACAAATCAAACTGATTTGGTTCATCTCATTGTTGAAGACAGCCACATCCATCAGAATTGATCATGATATAGTATTGTTGTTGAAATATATAATGATCTCCTGATCCTGCTCATTTCACTCAGCATCAGTTCATGTAAGTCTATCTAGGCCTTTCTGAAATCATCCTGCTGGTGATTTATTACAGAACAATAATATTCCATAACATTCATATACCACAATTTATTCAGCCGTTCTCTAATTCATGGGCATCCATTCAATCTCCAGTTTCTAGCCACTACAAAAAGAGCTGCTACTTGACTGATTTTAGATGTCCCATTGAGTCATTCATTTCCATTTGTTCAATTCTGATTTTTAGAGATTATTTTCTTCGGTTATTTATTTATTTATTTTTAGTTCTTTTTTGTATTTAGCTAAGTGAATTTTTAAATGAGTTGTTTTGTTTTATGGATTCTTTTCCCATTTCACAAATTCTGGTTTTCAAGGAATTTTTTTATATTGTCAAAACTATTTTGTAAAGAATTATATGCTTTTTCCATGTCACTAAATCTATTTTATAAGACATTTTCTTCAGATAATTTCAGTATGTCTTTTTCCACACCCTCTTGCAAAGTATTCATTTCCTTTCCCTATTTTCCTTCTATCATGCTTTGAGGCTTCCTCTATAGATGATCTTTTTTAGTGACCTCAGTGTTTGAAATCTATTCTTTTTTATCATAAAACTATCTATAATCAGATTTCTTCTAGCTTTTTTTGCTCATTTTTTACAAAAATTGAGGTCTGCTTTTAAGGCAAGGTGGAGATTGTTAAAGCTTTTTCTATAAGCAGCAGTGGCAGCTATGTAGCATTGCTGATTGACTTCTGATGCTGGCTGAGCTTGTGCAGGGCCTGTGGAATTCTGGCCTTTTAGGGTTCACTATTTTCCTTTGTATTTGTATTGTTTGTCTTATAAGTAGTCTGCTGGTCTACTGGCTTGTAGCCAAGACAGAGTAGCCAACAATGCTTTAGATCCTCAAGTTCTCATACCATCTATGCTCGGCAAACCTGCACTTGGCCATCTTCCTCCATCCCTGATTATACTAGATCTTTTCTGGAGATCTCTAAAATTATCTTCTGCAGTATTTTGTTATACTCCCAATATTTGTGAGTTATTTGTGAGTTTTATCACTTGAAAATCAGTTCAGAGGCTGATTTCCCATTATTATGAGGCTAATGAGGAAAGCTCTGAAAAAGATATGACTCTTTCCCCATATCTGGACTCCATCCTGAACTGCTGATGTTTTAAGTGCAATTGTTTTATATCCTCCTACTTTACTTAAATTGTTATTTCTACAGCTTTTTAGTGGATTTCCCAGGGTTTCCTAGGTAAATAATCATATATTTACAAAATGTGATAGTTTACTTTCCTCTTTGCCATTTTATTCCCTTTTTCTTTGTTTTATCTTATTATCATAGCTAGTCTTTCTGGCACAGTATTCAACAGTCATAATAGTGAACATCCTTTTTTCAACTCTAACTTAATTGGGAAAGTTTGAATTCTATTCTGTTATATATAATAGTTGTTTTTGGTTTGTGGAATATATTTCTTATAATTTTAGGATTATCTCTTTTAATTATTTCTATTTTTGCATATCTCTTACTTTTACCTTTTTATTACCACTTGAGAAAAATAAATTCTATTCACACAACTTAAATTTTCTGTATATTCCTTGCATGTATTTTTTTTTGTAAATACTATATTGTTGTATTTTTGTTTCTGATTCATTCTTCCATTTTATGTGAAATTATTTTATTCAAAATGACAGTAATACCACTTATTACTAACTGCATTTTCCTCCATCATATTTCTACTTTCTTCTGTTTCTCTCTCTCTCTCTCTCTCTCTCTCTCTCTCTCTCTCTCTCTCCCTTTCTGTCTCTCTCTGTCTCTGTCTCTGTCTCTCTGTTTCTCTCTCTCTCTCTCACTCTCACTCTCTCTCATTCTCTGTCTTTCTTTGTCTTTTTCTCTCCTTTCTGTCTCTGTCTCTTTCCATCTCTCTGTCTATCTCTCTTTTCTTTCTCTGTCTCTCTATTTTCTATCTGTTCTTTGCATCTTTCTCCTCTCTCCCTCCTTCTTTCCCATCTCTCTTCTTCTCTCTTTGATTTTTTTTCTAGACACAGCCTTCTTTTGTTTGCCTGACAAGACATTTTATTATTACTCTCCCTTTCCTTAATTACCTTTCCCTGCTACTTATATATTGACTATATATATATATATATATATGCAATATATATATATATTGAATATTATAGATAGTAATATCTATAACTTTGTGAGTATATTTCTATTTCTATGAGCCAATTAACTTATGACTAAGTTCAAAGGTTGTCTTTCCCCACCCCATCATTTCCACCTTCATTGTAACAGCTCTTCTGTGCCTCCTTTTCTTTTCTCTATTCTTTTCTCTTCCCCTTCCTTACTGGACATCTCTCTTTTTTGCCTACCTATTTTTTGCATCACCCCAATACTCTTGATCCCCTCTCATCCTCTTTCTATGAATAGTCCTTTCCATTGTCTTTAAATTGATACAGTTCTTAGATACTCCTTGAATGATTTTCCCATATAGAAAACGCAGTTTAAGATGATTGAATTCCTTATGATTTGTCTTTCATAGTTACCTTTTTATACTTCTTTTGAGGTTTCTATGACAAAGTAAAATTTTCTATTTAGCTTTTGGTTTTTCATCACAAATGCTTGAGATTCCTTTATTACATTAAATTTCCATTTTTGCTGTTCAAGTATTACAGTCAGTTTTGCTGAGTAGGTTATTCTTGGTTGTCATTTAAGCACCTTTCCCTCCTGTTATATCATATTCCAAGCCATCTCTTATAATATTGTAGCTGCTAAATCTTGTGTGATTGTGACTAAGAAATTATGATATTTGTTTGTTTTCTGTTAGTTTTTTGTTTTTGAGAAGCAATTGTTGTTAAGTGACTTGCTTAGGGTCACACAGCTATTAAGTATTAAGTGTCCATGATCAGATTTGAACTCACATTCTTATGACTCCAAGGTCAGTGCTTTATCTACTGTACCATGTAGCTGCCCCAATCCATAAGTGAATGCTTTTTGTTTTGTTTTGTTTTGTTTCTCTTGCTGCTTGACATATTTCTCTCTGAACTTATACTCCTAAAAAAGTGAAGGTTTTCATTTTACTCTCTTTCAGATAGTGATAGGTAGGTTATTTTCATTTCTATTTTAATGTCCTATTGTAAGATATAAGGATGCTTTTCCCTCATAATTACTTGAAAAATGATATCAACTGTATTTCTGAGAAACACTTTGAGGTAGTCCAGTAATTTTTAAAATTATCTCTCCTTGATATATTTTTCAGTTGTTTTTTTTTATATTGTGATATTTTATATTTTCTTTTTTTCTAATATGTTTTATTTTTTCATGAAATTAATAAAAATCCTTATAATTTAAAGAGAACAAATTTTCTAATTTAAAGAGATTCATATGTAGCCTTCTAGAATCAGTGTTTCTTGTTTGTTTCTTTGGGAAATAGTTTTTGTCTTCTACTGGGGGGAAAAACACAAAAACAAACCTCCTGCCAACATATGATATTATGTAGTAATTGGAAAAGTATTTTGGAATTTCATGCTTTATGTGTCCAACAAGAACTATGGATCAGTCAATATTGTTACATTCTAATCACTGTAATCAAGTAATCACTTCCCATATAAACTACAAATGATTATCCAAAATAGAACTGTTACCAGAATTCTGATGAGAGCAATTTCAGAGTTCATTTGAAGCACTATAGCTATACATATTTACATTCCAAACATATGATTAACTCTAGTCAGTAAGTGTATACATTTTATGTCATAGATAATGACTAAATAAAACTTAATAGCCACAGTCAGAATGATTTTAAAATTCATGAATTATGTAGAATAATAAGAATGCCTAACAATGAGTTCTTGAATCCATAGCTAGTTCAACAATTATCAATCTGTCCCCAAACTCCAGGCCATTAAGCTTTGTGTTAATTATTGAAAAAGCTCTAGGTTATAGATATTTTGAAAGAATTCAGAACATGAAGTGATAATCACTGGGAGTCTGTGTAAACTCGCATGAAACAATGCATGTCAAAGGAAAATTATTTCATTTCTACATTAGATTAAAAGATTATTAGAATAGCTAAATACAAAAGATAACATTTATCTTTATTTTACCCATGAGTTTAACAGACATTCTCATATATTTTTGGATAAAATGGTGGAATTTTTATTTTACTATGATATAGGAAGTTCAAATATTGATGAATGGAAAGTTGTAAACTGGAGAGTATTATCTAAGGACGTAATACTTGACCATTTATCAAGAAATTGTATAAAACAATAGTATAAATACAAGAACAAGAAAACAATAATATTTTAAATTATGATTTCTAAAATGCTTTCATGATAATAATATTCAACTTCAAAAGCAAATATTTGGTCACCAGTATTGTTTGTTAGATTGTAGAACATTAGTTTTTGAACCATGATAATAGAATAGCAACTTTAGGAACTCTTTCTATATAAATTCTATCAATCAAAATGAGAAGGATTTTCTATAACAAATCAATGGCCAAAACAATAATAGCTAACAAGTAAATAGATCTTTAAGATTTGCAAATCTGGTATAGTTTCTTATTTAGTCAGAAATCACATTTATTAAAAGGGTAGATGGCACAATGTCATGTAAATTTATTTCACAAAAATATGAGAAAAATAGAAATCAATGAATTTGTCATTAATATGGTAAGTACTGTTACCTAAAAATTCTTCTCAAATTCTAATTAGGTAACTGGAAACTGGATTATCTGCAATATTCTGTCTCGGTTTCTCTCTTACTATACATATATAAATATAAAACATATATTATATATGTGTGCATGCATATGCCTATGTTATATACACATATATATGAGAACAATTTTTGATATATATCTCTCATATATGTATATACATATACCTAAATAGATTTATGTACACACACACACACACACACACACACATGTACACACAAGGTGGGGGAAGCTTAGATCCCTTTCTAAAAGAATGGATTGAAAAGATTGTTGTAATTGCTATTTTTTTCCTGAAGAAAAGAAAACCAAATAAATGCCCCTTAATCTGGGAACAACTGAATTAGTGTACACAAATGTAATGTATTGTTATGTAATAAATGATGAAATATACATTTTAGAGAAAACTAGAAAGACTTGCTTGTAACCTCCCATCCAGAGATTACTGATTGCCAGTTTTTCCTAGCCCCAGGCCTCAGACATCTTACTTAATCACAGGTCATTGTAGATTTCTGGTCACTGCCTCTTAGAGCAGTAGTTTTGATATCCAATACAGCACCCAGATACAGTGGCTTGCAAGCACAAGACTTCATTCCACATGTTCACATCCTGCACTCTCCTACTTTCTCCTGCACTCTTCCTGACTTCCTGCTGACTTCTGTTGAACTCCACCTACTTCCGGGTCCCCAGTGCTTATATAGGGTCTATGAGGTGACATGCACAGCCAATAAGGGAAAAGGAGACATCTCCCATTGATGATGCTTTCTCAATGTGACCATAGCTTCTGCTCAAGAGGCAGTTTAGTGCTGATTACAGAAATCACATCTGAGTGCCTCAGACATTAAAACCTCTTTACTTCCTGATTGCATTGTGTGAGATTCCTCTCTGTACCCTTACATTTGCTTATAATATGAAAAGTGATTAAAGTGTCCTGAGAGAAGCAGTAATGAACTGAACCAGCTATGCCCAGAGAAAGAATTCTGGGAGATGACTAAAATCCATTACATTGAATTCCCAATCCCTATACTTATGCCTACCTGCATTTTTTATTTCCTTCACAAGCTAATTGTACAATATTTCAGAGTCTGATTCTTTTTGTACAGCAAAATAACGTTTTGGTCATGTATACTTATTGTGTATCTAATTTATATTTTAATGTACTTAACATCTACTGGTCATCCTGCCATCTGGGGGAGGGGGTGGGGGTAAGAGGTGAAAAATTGGAACAAGAGGTTTGGCAATTGTTAATGCTGTAAAGTTACCCATGCATATATCCTGTAAATAAAAGGCTATTAAATAAAAAAAAGTGTCCTGAGAGAAGAATTTACATTATAACAATATTATAAAAATGAAGAAATTTTAATGTAATGTAATGACTAAGTATAATTCTGAAGGATTGAAACTAAAGAATGCTAGCCATCTCTTGAAATAGAAGCAATAGATTTGAAAATGCAGAATAAAAGATGTATTTTTTCACATAGTAAATGACAGAATTTGTTTTGATTTAATGTGGATATTTGTTATAACATTGTTCTTGAAATTGTTGTTTAGAAAGAGAAAGTGGGAGGCTCAGAAAAAAATGCTTGCTATATTAAAGAAAATGTTGATTTTTTTAAAAAAATACACACAAAACATTACTTTTGCAGATATAGTTGATATTTTGGATGACAGAATTTAGGTCACAAAATATTTCAACAAGGTAGATAAATGGGACTAGATTCAAAGAAATAGAATTTTATAGTGATACATTTAAATTCATGCTCTTGGGATCAAAAAACAGATAGTTTACAGGATTGAGGAGACCTGATTAAGTAGCAATTTATATGAAAAAAAGAATAAAAAATACTCTGTTTTATTTCACTACACACATATTTTCAGTAGCATGTGGAATTGCCTCTTCTATTTATTTAAGTATTTTTTGGAGGGGGTATGGTTTACTATGAATGTTTGGATTGATACTAAAGTATCAAATACTAAAGTTAATTACTAAATTTTGACTAGTGATAATGTAGTTCTTAATTCCTTCTTACTCCATTACACATACACACACACACACACACACACACACACCCATATATATATATATATATGCTTGGAGTTTCGGGGAGAATCACTACCTTACTTTTATATATATATATACCTATTTATCAACTTTCTTTGAAATGACTGGGCCAGATTGTGAATGTGTCTCTGGAGGTCATTTTTCAACGATATCCAAAATAGAAAGTACTCAGGGAAGAATTAAAGTATATAATGGATTGTTGTTCAGTTGTGTCTGATTCTTCATACATTTTGTACTATAACATGCCAGTACCATCCATAGGTTTTCTTGGGAAAGATACTGCAATGGTTTCCCATTTCCATCTTCAGTGGATTAAGACACTTAATCAATTAAAATTAAGACTTAAGTGACATGCTCAGAGTCACACATCTAGTAAGAATCTTAGGGCAGATTTAACTTAGGTTGCCTGATCCTTAGCCCAGCATTTATTCTGAGTGAGCTAGATGCCTTAAATATAAATGCTTAAATCAAAGGGGAATGTTTACTTATACTAGAGTAAAGAAAACTTTAAAATTCAAAACAGCTATCTTTGCACATTAATGTAGCTTTCAAGGGAAAAAAAGAACTGAATTCTATATAGATCCTGAGAGCATAGGTACAGTGAAGGGTGAAAGTTTTCCAGGACAGATTTCAATGTAGAGTAATTCCAATTTTCAAGCAATTAGATCTGTCAAATAGGCCACAACTTCTTAGGAAGTAGTCAGGTTATCATTGGAATTGTTAAGCAGAGACCCTGTAAAGAGTTGGGAAAGAATGCTTATACTGAGTCAGAGAATGAAGTAGATTATCTCTAAATTTCCTTCCAAGTTTACTTTTTTATCCTTATTCAAAGTGATTTTTTCTTCCTTTATCTTACATTCCTATAACATTTGTGCAATAATGTACTATATTTTATTACTTACATATGTGATTCGATAACAACCACCTGTTTCTTTAACACCAGGCATCTATTAAATACCTTTTATGTCAGTCACTCTACTAGGCATTAGAGATTCAAAAATAAAAGTTTATTTGTCCTTGCCTGAAAAATTTTGTAATTATTTACTGGAACTAACTAATATCATTAATTACTGCTATTGGGACTAGTATTTAGATTACAACTTTGACTAAAACTATAATAAATCACCTTCTACTATTACTACTAATTCTATTGTTTTCTACTAATGTTACTGTTACTATTAACATAAAAAGTAAAGTTTTAATAGGTAGAGCATGCTTTATTCAGAGGATGTTTTATAAATTACAGAATATAAAACATTAGCTTTAGTTGAAATAAAACAAAATATAAATCCTAAATTATGGCATTTAGGAAAAAACACTTAAAAATCCTACCAATTCACAAGAGGTATTCTTAGCACATATTTTCTGCTCCAGATATCTAAGGGAAGTGTTTATGGGTTTGTTCTTTCATGCTGAGGATGTCAAGAATAAGTGGGGAAAGAGAATGCAACAAGAAAGGGTGTCCACCATATAATCTATTCATAACTTCTAACTTGTACCCAGTAATGATCCTCTTTAACACAGATTTCTTGCCTATGGTTTGTCTATGTTGTTATATGGAGTCAAGCTGGAATCTATTGAATTTCATTTTAATTTAAGTTTTGGATATAAACTTCAAGGTTCTTGGTCATATTTTTGTTCTTAACATACAACTCCAGAGTATTGCAAGTAAAATAATGCCCTTATTATTGTCTTCGTACTCTAAGCCTCTTGTCTATATAATAATATTGGTGCTAGTTGGTTTGTCATTCTGGTGCTTTCAGTTAATGTGGGTGACAATTCCATGAACAGATTTTGCTATAATGATGTATACATTTGAGAGTACCAGCATTGAGGTCATCAGTCCAAATAAGCTCACACTCTCCAATTTACATATAATGATTTTTTTGGAATTATCACTTATATTTGAATTAATACTATTTGAAGATATAATAAGCAAAATATGGGCAGTTGATGATAGTCCAATGGAAATATGTAGTTCAAATTCAAATAATGTGATTACTTTATCAGTTTCATTATTTTTACTGATAAGTACATAACTGCCAATCAAGTCATGTCACCATCATATTTCATGTAGTATCAGATAAAAGTATCTGAGATTTTGAGAACCTGAGCAACTGTGTCATCAATAAATAGGTATTCATACATCCAGCGATTTGGAACTGTACTCAAGTAATCAAAGAGTGCATACCCTTTGATCTAACTATTTCTACTGGGCTTATATCCCAAAGAGATCTTAAAGAAGAGAAAGGGACCTGTATTTGCCAAAATGTTTGTGGAAGCCCTCTTTGTAGTGGCTAGAAACTGGAAACTGAGTGGATACCCATCAATTGGAGAATAACCGAATAAACTTTGGTATATGAATGTTATGGAATATCATTTTTCTGTAAGAAATGACCAGCAAGATGATTTCAGAAAGGCCTGGAGAGACTTACATGAATTGATGCTGAGTGAAATGAACAGGACCAAGAAATCATTATATACTTCAGCAACAATACAATATGATGATCAATTCTGATGGACATGGCTCTCTTCAACAATGAGATGAACCAACCAGTTGAATTTGTTCAATAATGAATAGAACCAGCTACACCCAGTGAAATAACTCTTGGAATTGAGTGTGAACTACTACCCAGTATTTCCAATCCCTGTGTTTTTGTCTGCTTACATTTTTTATTTCCTTCACAGGTTAATTTTACATTATTTCAAAATCTGATTCTTCTTGTGCAGCAAAATAACCATATCAATGTGTCTACATATACTGTATTTGACACATACTTTAACATATTTAGCATGTATAGGTCTACCTGCCATCTGGGGGAGGAGGTGAGGGGAGGGAGAGAAAAAATTGGAACAAAAATTTTGCAATTGTCAATGCTGAAAAATTACTCATGCATACATCTTGTAAATAAGTAAATAATCAAATGGAAAAATAAATAAATAAATAAATAAATAGGTATTTACACCGAATCTTGTTCTTCTCAAAATGTGTCTTCTATTGTCAAAGAATTCCTGCAAATTAGCTTTAAAATAAGTATTGCAGGTCTTCAAGATGTATTTCTTGGCACTCATGTATAATGTCCAGTTACCTAGAAAGAATATTATAAGCAATTGTGTATAAAAGTTGAGGTAATATTATCATTAACATACATCTTCATATTCACAGCACCAGTGATCAAGCTATATACTTTTCATTCCTTTATAATAGTGCTAATTTTTTTTGGAAAAACAATTGAAAGTATGTGACTTTCTGTCCCCAAATTCAACTGAACATTATATGCATAGCATTCAATCCTCAGAGTTTTTGACTAGGCCATGTTATAAAAGATGATAGGTTCCACCAACAGTATTCCTGTAAAAAATGTTTCTGATATACTATTGTGGTATTTCATTATGTTCTTTTTTTATGAATTAATTTCACTGAAACTACCAAATTACAAACTAGGGCTGCTAAGGCCAATGACCTCTCAGTTTCTGTTCAAAGATCATGGAACTTGTAATAAGCTGTTCATCATAGAGGAAACAAAGAGATATGGGCATTTTCCTGTGGGCTGGCATTAGACTGCGCTTCCATGATAGTAGGGGAGATGAAAAAGAGTAGTCTACTGGATTAGTTGGGTTTTTTTGTAATCGAATATTCTCTTTTTTAGCCTAATTTTGACTATATCTTAAGAACTACTTACCCCAATTGGATGTTTTTTTTTTTCTGTAAGACGGTATTATCATCTAATTTCTATCTGTATAGCTTAAGAAGCTATCTTTTCATAAAAGAAAAAAAAAAGGCATAGTTAAGATGTCAAACTAAAGGAAGGGACTTAGCCTAATCCAACTCAGAATCCTTTCAAATAGTTTTAAACAATGACTGTAAACATATCCTACAGCATCAAAATCCATAAAAAATAAAACAATGTTCCAAACTTAGGAGAGTGACAGGAAAGATCTGCTGCATGAGTGTGTAAGAGAAATGCAGTTGAATGCAGTCTATTGCCAATGCAGACTGGTCTCTCCAATCCAGGAGTCAGCCTTAGGCCACTAAATCCTGGTCAGCAGCAGATCTTGGGAATCAACAGTGGCATCAGATGTTTAGGGATTTATCAGCCAATAGATGCTAAAGGTCAAAAGCAAATTACAGAGGTCTCTTTGTCAACTCTGAGACAGGACTCTCTTGGTTTTCTCATACTTGAATCCAGATCACAGTTCTAGATGGCAGTCCCACAGTAAAGAGAAGAACTAGAACACCAGAGCTTGTGGTGACAACTGGACAAGGAATCCCCTCAGTTTCAGGAGAAAAACAAGTGTACAGTCCATAAGAGTAGCTGACACCTTTCTTTAGATCACAGCTTTTTGGGAGAACTGAAAATGTATTGGTCCCTAGAAGAATTCCTGAAAACAGCTACACAAAAATTGAAGCCTGGAACAATGTGCTCTACCCAAAAAGCAGAGCTACAGTTTATTAAACAATTAAAAGACAAGCAATATGCTGGGGAAATAGAAAAAAAAAAGACAACAGATTCTGACCATAACAAGTTGCTATGATGAAAAAGGTCAAAACACAAACTGAGAAGCAGATAAGAAACTCATATTTTTTACATCCAAACTCTCCAAGAAAAAACTTTAATTGGTCTCAGGTCATGAAAGAGCTCTAAAAGGATTTTGAAAATCAAGTAAATGAAATATAGGAAAAATTACAAAAAGAAATGAGAGTTATGCAAGAAAATTGTGAAAAAGAACTGAACAGATTGATAAAGGTGAGATTTTTTTTTAAAAATACTGAAAAAATAGTACCTAAAAAAGAACTAGATGAAATGATAAAAGATGTACAAAAAATAAGGAAAAGAAAGACTTAAGAAGTATAATCAGCCAAATGTAGAGAAATAAAGTTGAATTGGCCAATGGAAAAAGAGATCCAAGAGGTCACTGAAGAAAATATATATATATATATATATATATATATATATATATATATATATTTATCATTTTTTTTTATTATAGTAACTTTTTATTGACAGAACCCATGCCAGGGTAATTTTTTTACAACATTATCCCTTGCACTCACTTCTGTTCCGATTTTTCCCTCCCACTCTTCACCCCCTCCCCTAGATGGCAAGCAGTCCTATATATGTTGAATATGTTGTAGTATATCCTAGATACAATGTATGTGTGCAGATCCAAACAGTTTTCTTGTTGCACAGGGAGAATTGGATTCAGAAGGTAAAAATAACCCGGGAAGAAAAACAAAAATTCAAACAGTTTACATTCATTTCCCAGTGTTTTTTCTTTGGGTATAGCTGCTTCTGTCCATCATTGATCAACTGAAACTGAATTAGGTCTCTTTGTCAAAGAAATCCACTTCCATCAGAATACATCTTCATACAGTATCATTGTTGACATATATAATGATCTCTTGGTTCTGCTCATTTCACTTAGCATCAGTTCATGTAATTCTCTCCAAGCCTCTCCGTATTCTTCTGCTGGTAATTTCTTACAGAACAATAATATTCCATAACATTCATATACCACAATTTACCCAACCATTCTCCAATTGATGGGCATCCATTCATTTTCCAGTTTCTAGCCACTACAAACAGGGCTGCCACAAACATTTTGGCACATACTGATCCCTTTCCCTTCTTTAGTATCTCCTTGGGGTATAAGCCCAGTAGAAACACTGCTGGATCAAAGGGTATGCACAGTTTGATAACTTTTGGGGCATAATTCCAGATTTCTCTCCAGAATGGTTGGATTCGTTCACAGCTCCACAAACAATGTATCAGTGTCCCAGTTTTCTCTCATCCCCTCCAACAATCATCATTATTTTTTTCTGTCATCTTAGCCAATCTGCCAGGTGTGTAGTGGTATCTCAGAGTTGTCTTAATTTGCATTTCTCTGATTAATAATGATTTGGAACATTTTCATATAAGTGATAATAATTTCAATTTCATCATCTGAAAATTGTCTGTTCATATCCTTTGACCATTTATCAATTGGAGAATGGCTTGGTTTCTTATAAATTAGAGTCAATTCTCTATATATTTTGGAAATGAGGCCTTTATCAGAACCTTTAACTGTGAAGATGTTTTCCCAGTTTGTTGCTTCCCTTCTAATCTTGTTTGCATTAGTTTTGTTTGTACAGAAGCTTTTTAATTTGATATAATCCAAATTTTCTATTTTGTGATCAATAATGGTCTCTAGTTCGTCTTTAGTCACACATTTCTTCCTCCTCCACAAGTCTGAGAGATAAACTATCTTATGTTCCTCTAATTTATTTATAATCTCATTCTTTATGCCTAAATCATGGACCCATTTTAATCTTATTTTGGTATACAGTGTTAAGTGTGGGTCCATGCCTAATTTCTGCCATACTAATTTCCAGTTATCCCAGCAGTTTTTGTCAAATAATGAATTCTTATCCCAAAAGTTAGGATCTTTGGGTTTGTCAAGCCCTAGATTGCTATAGCTGATTACTCTGTCTTGTGAACGTAACCTGTTCCACTGATCAACTAATCTATTTCTTAGCCAATACCAAATGGTTTTGGTGACTGCTGCTTTATAATATAGTTTTAGGTCAGGTACAGCTAGGCCACCTTCATTTATTTTTTTTTTCATTAATTCTTTTGAGATTCTTGACCTTTTATTTTTTATATGAATTTTGTTGTTATTTTTTCTAGATCATTAAAATATTTTCTTGGAAGTCTGATTGGTATAGCACGAAATAGATAGATTAGTTTAAGGAGTATTGTCATCTTTATTATATTCACTTGACCTATCCAGGAGCACTTAATATTTTTCCAATTGTTTAAGTCTGACTTTATTTGTGTGGAAAGTTTTTTGTAATTTAGCTCATATAATTCCTGACTTTCCTTTGGTAGATAGATTCCCAAATATTTTATGCTGTCGCCAGTTATTCTGAATGGAATTTCTCTTTGTATCTTTTTCTGTTGGATTTTGTTGATGATGTATAAAAATGCTGAGGATTTATGGGGATTTATTTTATAACCTGCAACTTTGCTAAAGTTATGGATTATTTCTAATAGCTTTTTAATAGAATCTCTGGGGTTCTCTAAGTTTATCATCATATCATCTGCAAAGAGAAAATATTTTCTTAAGATTGCCCTATCTTAGAAATGGCCAAATGGAAGCAAATAACTATGAGAAATCAAAAGGCAATAAAATAGAAAATAGAAGACAATGTGAAATATGCCATTGGAAAAAAAACTGATCAGAAAAATAGATCCAGGAGAGAGAATTTAAAAAAAATATTAGATGACTTAAAGGCCATGATTTGAAAAAAAAGAGTTTAATATCATCTTTCAAGAAGTTATCAGTGAAAAACAACTTTATATCCTAAAGTCAGAAGACAAATTAGAATTGAAAGAATCCACCAATCACCTCCTGACAAAGATTCCAAAATGAAAACTCCCAAGAATATTGTAGTCAAATTTCATAAATTCCAGTTAAGAACAAATATTACAAGCAGGCAGAATTTTAGAATAATATATTATTTAGCAGCTTCTGCATTAAAGGATTGGAGTGCTTGAAATATGTTATTGTGGAGAGCAAAGAAGCAAGGATTATAACTAAAAATCAGCTACTGAGCAAAATTGAGTGTAATTCTTCAGGGGAAAACAGATACTCAGTGAAATAGAAGACTTTCAAGAATTCATGATGAACAATCCAGAGGTACATAGAAAAGTTGACATTCAAATATAAGACTCAAGAGATGCATCAAAAGAAGAGAAATAATAAAGAACCTAATAAAGTTCAACTGTTCATATGCCTACATGGGAAGATTATTATATTATAATTATAACTCATAAGAATTTTCTCACTATCAGAGCAGTATATTAGAAAGTAGTAGAGTAATATATATTAGAAAAAGTATATACAGAAGGGACAGGTATTTATTAGACAGACAGATAGAGTATACAGGCAGACGGACAGATAGGGGTAGAGCTAAGATGGTGGAGCATAGACAGGTGTTTGTCTGAGCTTTTCCTGGTTTCCATCAGATCAACACCAGATCAAGTCTCTGAACTAGTTGTAGAGTGACAGAACCTATAAATATTTGAAATGTAACAAACTTTCAGCAGAAGATATTTTGGAAGAATTTCAGAAAAAGTTTGTTTCAATCAGGTTTGGGGTTGAGTGGAGGCAGCCAAGCACAGGCACAGCAAAGGACCCAGGGCAATGTGGTATATACATGTCAGGGAAATCTACCAGGAGGCTTTTAGTCAAAATATAGCAGTATTGGTTAATTTGTCCTGGTTCAAAATCCAATGTATCAGCAGTCTTGTTTTGAGACATCCAACACAATTACACAAGGCAAATAGTGAGCTTCTGAACCCCAGAATAGTAAGAGTCTTAGCCATGTCCACCAAGTATGGGGAGGAAGTCAGCATCACCAGCCCAAGGGCAGCATGAAGCTATTGTCTCAATAGTGGAAGCTTGGAACAATCTCCCCTTTGCCCTATGAACAGACCCCAATCTTTAAAAATGAACAAAAAAGCAGTAAGAGCTCTGATTATATATCTTTTACAGTGACGGAAAAGAACAAACCTCAAAACCTAAGGACACTAAAGGCAAAATGTCTCCAAATGAAGCCCCAAAAGGTGATATGAGTTGGTCTCCATTTCACAAGGGTCTCTTTGAAGAATTCAAAAACTATCTTAAAAAGGTTAGAAAAAAATGGGGAAAGGAAATGAGAACTTTGCAGGATAGTTTAGAGTAGGAAACACAGAAATTATCTGAAGATAACTCCTTACAAAATGGAAAACAAAACAAAACAAACAAACAAACAAATAAACAAAAAAATAACTAAATGAAAAACAGAATTTGTGAAATGGGAAAAAAATCCTAAGAACAAAACAACTCATTTAAAAGTTCAATTGATCAATTGATCAAATGCAAAAGGAAATTAAGAAAAAGTTAACTGAAGAAAATAATTGACTAACAATTAGAATCGAACAAATACTAAGTAATAACTCAAGAAAACATCAAGAATCAGTCAAACAACCCCCCGAAACAAAAAAAAAAATTAAAAGAAAATATAGTATATATAATATACTATAATATAGTATATAATATACTATATACTTTATATGTATATATATTTATATTTATATACTATAACATGGTATATAAAATATACTTTATTGGAAAAGTAACTGACATGGAAAATAGATCCAGGAGAAACAATGTCAAAATATTGGACTATCAGACAGACAGATGGACAGAGGTCACAGATGTGAGTTGGATGTGAAAGAATGATATTTAAAAAACTAAAATTAAGGGGTGAGAGAGGAATGAATTGAGAGAAGGGGAAAGGGAGAGGCAGAACATGATACATTTTCGTGTATGAAAGAGGTAAGAAAAAACTCTTACCCTGGAGAGGAAGACAGGAGCATGGAGGGTAGGTGAGTAATTCTTACTCTCATCAGAATTGGTGAAAAGAATTATATATAATTCTTATGTATATTTATATATATATATATTATTCATATATATGCATATATAATACATAATGGAATATATATATAATTAATACATAATGGAGTATATATATACTTCATTATGTATAGAATTCTATCTTACCTCACATGAAAGTAGGGGGGGCATAAAATAAGAGAAATTAGGGGCTGACATAAGGGAAGGAAGGTTTAAGAAGATTTAGTCAGAAGCAGATTTTTGAGGTGGGAACAAGTGAAAGGAGAGAGAGAATAGAATAAACTGGGATATCATGGAATATAGGCATATACAATTAGCAATGGTAATTATGAAAAGAGTTTGAGGCAGTTTTCTCTGATAAAGGCATCATTTCTCAAACATATATAGAACTGAGTAAAATTTATAAAAAGATGTATCATATCAGGGATTGTTTGTATTATATCTTTGCTCATTCTATGCACTCTTACAATTGTATTATTTTAGAACTCCTTTCCCTTGGGGGAGAGGGAAAATAGCATATAGCAAAATTTCTAAATATAGCAACAATTCAAGAAATATTCAATATGTCTATTACTCATTAAGGCCTAGAGCTTTAACTTCAGAATTTTTTTAAAAAGTTAAACGTATGCAATTTTAATTTGTATGGTTTCTTTTGTAATAGTCTTCCCTTAGAGGTACAGTGGAGACAGCACTAGTTCTTGATTTGAGAGGGTCTGAATTCAAATTTGACCCCCACACATATACTAGCTATGTGACAGTAAGCAATCTTGCCCCAGTTCCCTTAGCTGACAAGTGAAGTCAATAACATTACCCAATTTGCAAAATTGCTGTGAGGATCAAATGAGTTAATTGTTGTAAAATTATTAACAATGTGCCTGAAATATAATAGGCATCATATAAATCGTTATCACTTTTTTTAAACCCCAAATTAGATGGAAAGGACTTTGATATTAGGAATTATATTATTAATTGTTACTTCTCCTGGATAGTGACTTAAAACAGTTTTTTTTAACTATAGATGTCCATTTTCAGTGGTTATTTGCAATTTCCATACAAGAAATCAATTTATTATAGCACTCAGCTTTATTCCAGAAATTCTAAATAATCTAGTGGGACACTGAGAAGTTGTGAATTGGAATTTAGGATTTTCTAATTCTAAGACTGTCTTGATAACCTTTATAACATGCTGCCTCTAAGCATGCAAACTTTTATTTTAACTCTTTTAAATAAAAAATAATTTAATTTAATTTAACTTTTAAAAGCTATGATTTTTATTTGTAGAGGAAATTGCTGTGATAAAACTCCTTTTGTCAATCCATAATTAATTTTTCAACTGATCATCTTATAGAGTTATCTAAAGCTAAATAAATAAGTAGCAAAGGTCACAATATCATTGTGTGTTGTAAGTTTCACTTGAACACACATCTTTCTGATTCTGAAGATGATTCTCTTTTTAGGCAAAACTGTCATTTTATCTTATAAGTAATAGCTGAATGGTTTATGCTCATGAATTAGAAATAAACTACAAACACTTTTTTTCCTGAACTTATACAAAAATTTTAGAAACTCAAAGGTATTCTAGACCAAAAGCAACTAGTGAGTTGGCTTTTTTGCCTTATTAGGAGGATTATTAGAATTTTATTCCTCTAGAACTAAATAAAACTGTACATGCTCCAGAAAAAAAATCTTTATACTTTCTTTTGACTTGATGCTCAATGAAGCCAGAACCAGTTTTATTTCCAAAAATACATTCTTAACATCCTTAGAGTTAATTATTTAGAAGTAAGCCATAAGACTAGAGATTGAGGTGACAAGAAAATTTCAGAATAGCTCTTCCTCATTGATTCTGAGAACAAAGAAGAAAACAATCATTTAATTTGCCTATTTCTATAATAATAGTGCTTAAAATGGCTTTCTTATATCAACTAATTCCAAGTTTTTTTTTCCTATTTGCCTCAAAGAAATGACCAAGAAGAAGGAAATCATGAAATAAGTGGAAAGAGAAATCTATTTTATTAATGGAATATTCCCAAACCAGCTTTTCATTTTGCAGTTTTGATGCTAATGAGGAAAGAACCACTTATATATCATCCCAGCATTTCATCCTATTTTGAAATGGAAAAAATGAAACAAAAATAATCCTTTTTAAAAAGTCAAGTTGAATTATTTTTTTGGGTTATTATCATTGCCACTTTATTATTAATTTATATTTAGATATCAAGAATGCAATTCTTTTTTTATTTAATTAATTAATTTATTTATTTAATAGTCTTTTATTTACAGGTTATATGCATGGGTAACTTTACAGCATTAACAACTGCCAAAACTCTTGTTCCAATTTTTCACCTCTTACCCCCCACCGCCTCCCCCAGATGGCAGGATGACCAGTAGATGTTAAATATATTAAAATATAAATTAGATACACAATAAGTATGCATAATCAAACACTTATTTTGCTGTAAAAAAGAATCAGACTCTGAAATATTATACAATTAGCTTGTGAAGGAAATCAAAAATGCAGGTGGGCATAAATATAGCGATTGGGAATTCAATGTAATGGTTTTTAGTCATCACCGAGAGTTCTTTCTCTGGGCGTAGCTGGTTCAGTTCATTACTGCTCCATTGGAAATGATTTGGTTGATCTCGTTGCTGAGGATGGCCAGGTCCATGAGAACTGGTCATCATATAGTATTGTTGTTGAAGTATATAATGATCTCCTGGTCCTGCTCATTTCACTCAGCATCAGTTCATGTAAGTCTCTCCAGGCCTTTCTGAAATCATTCTGTTGGTCATTTCTTACTGAACAATAATATTCCATAACATTCATATACCACAATTTATTCAGCCATTCTCCAAATGATGGGCATCCATTCTGTTTCCAGTTTCCAGTTTCTGGCTGGATACTGGATACTGGATACTGGATACTGGATACTGGCCACTACAAAGAGGGCTACCACAAACATTCCTGCACATACAGGTCCCTTTCCCTTCTTTATAATCTCTTTGGGATATAAGCCCAGTGGTATTACTGCTGGATCAAAGGGTATGCACAGTTTGATAACTTTTTGAGCATAGTTCCAAACTACTCTCCAGAATGGTTGGATTTGTTCACAACTCCACCAACAATGCATCAATGTCCCAGTTTTCCCGCATCCCCTCCAACACTCATCATTATTTTTTCCTGTCATCTTAGCCAATCTGACAGGTGTGTAGTGGTATCTTAAAATTATCTTAATTTGCATTTCTCTGATTAATAATGACTTGGAGCATCTTTTCATATGACTAGAAATAGTTTCAATTTCTTCATCTGAGAATTGTCTGTTCATATCCTTTGACCATTTTTCAATTGGAGAATGGCTTGATTTTTTATAAATTAGAGTTAATTCTCTATATATTTTAGAAATGAGGCCTTTATCAGAACCTTTGACTGTAAAAATATTTTCCCAGTTTATTGCTTCCCTTCTAATCTTGTCTGCATTAGTTTTGTTTGTACAAAAACTTTTCAGTTTGGTATAATCGAAATTTTCTATTTTGTGATCAGTAATGATCTCTAGTTCTTCTTTGGTCATAAAGTCCTTCCCCTTCCACAGGTCTGAGAGGTAAACTATCCTGTGTTCCTCTAACTTATTAATAATTTCATTCTTTATGCCTAGGTCATGAACCCATTTTGACCTTATCTTGGTGTACGGTGTTAAGTGTGGATCAATGCCTAGTTTCTGCCATATTAGTTTCCAATTTTCCCAGCAATTTTTATCAAACAGTAAGTTCTTATTCCAAAAGCTGGGGTCTTTGGGTTTGTCAAAGACTAGGTTGCTATATTTGTTGACTGTTTTATCCCTTGAACCTAATCTATTTCACTGATCAACTAATCTATTCCTTAGCCAATACCAAATTGTTTTGGTAACTGCTGCTTTATAATATAGTTTTAGATCTGGTACAGCTAAGCCACCTTCATTTGATTTTTTTTTCATTAATTCCCTTAAAATTCTTGGTCAAGTTGAAATATAAAGGTGGAGAAATCAAGATGAAAGAAGATCATAAAAACAGAATTCAGGTAAATTGCATCATAGTTTTCATATTTACAATTTTTGAGAATTAATTAATTCTTAGAAATACCCTGATCACCAGGAAAGATGAAAAACAATTAAAAAGAGAATTTCAAGATATTAGTCTCTGATATCATGGGGAAATGTATTATTTGATCCTTTTATATATTTAAACTTCTCCAGGAACTGCATAGAAGAGGTAAATTTGTTCTCTTAGCATAGAGACTTCCTGCCCAGTATCCCATTCAGAACACTAGGAATTCCCAATATATATGTGGTAATTAGACACAGATTTTCCAAAGCTTCATGATTTTAAAATAAATGTGTTGATCAGAAACTAAATTAAGCATTTTAAATATATACAGATATGTTTTTTTTAATTGCAGTAGGAATGATGAGTTTTCAATTTTATGCTGAGATATTTCAATAGCTCTTAGATTACTTCTACTGTGGAGTTAATTATGATATTGGAAGCTAATATTTTCTCTCTGGTATAGCTCAAGAGAAGATGTGGGATAATCACTCATCTACCCCAAAGGAACATCAAAGTATGATGCATCTTTATAGGATTTCATCTAGTTGCCTCTCTTGGGTGACATATTCATGCAATGCATCTTTTTTTGAAAATGTGCTTTCAGTTAACTATATGCTATTCTCTATTGGTTTATGTAACCTAGACCAATACTTTCCCTTCTATCAACATTCTCTGTGAGTGAAAATTAAAGCACAGAATATATTTCCCAGCTTGTTTCATAGAAATTGCTATCTTGAGATGATTTATAGAACCATGTATTATATGGGATGAAAAATATTTTGATGAACACCTTCATTTTACAGTTCAGAAAATGTAGTCTCATTGTAGTAAAATGACTAAGGGAATTACAGGAAGAGTTGGAGGTAGAACCTTGATGTTTTGATTAACAGTGCATTAGTATTTCTGTTACATCATATAGTTCATTTATTACATTAACAATTAGAAGGAAAATGTGTATGAATTATATGAGTCAATGATATATTATTTATTTGAACAAGCAATGCATAAAATTTGACTTTCTATATCCCAAATGTTTGAGAACAGAAAGAGATAATTTAATGCCATTAGTTAGAGACCCCACTGGTATGCTTCTTCTCAACCCTTCCTAAAAGCTTTAATTAGTCAGCCAAAAATCATTTAGATAACCTATCTAAAGTAGTTTCTAGAAAGGTTTTTCTTGTTGTTGTGGCTATTGTTGTTCATGCTGTTGTTCAATTGTTTCAGTCGTTTTTGACCATTTGTGACTCCATTTTTTGACAAATTTAGACAAAGTGTGGAAAATGAGACAAATCTTTGACTAACTTGATAGGGGTTGCACAACTGGTAAGTGTCTGATGTTGGATTTGAACTCATGTCTTTCTGACTACAGTACTCTATCTATTACACTACTGCCTTATTTGAAGGTGGTATAATAAAAAATATTTGGTACAAGCCCCATCCCCATTTCACTCCCCAAATCTGTAACTCACAAGTATATAAAGATTCAAAGAGTAAACAGGGTCAAACTTAAATAGCACATATATCAAAAAAGTAACTCACAGCTATTGGTTGTTATAAGTCCTTTTGTTTTCTATTTCATGGTAACTAATAAAGATGTCTTTTTCCATGAAGAAGGGTCCCCCCCTCCTGCCAATATTCTTAATTTTATATTCTTAAGAATCCATGAGATTATGCATAATTATTGACTACCAATAACATCATCACTGCTGCTAGCTGCTCTGGAGAACTATGTTGAATGATTTCTTTATTTTGTTTTCACTTAATAGGTTTTTCCCAATTACATATGAAGATAGTTTAATACATAATATTTTGTAAAATTTTGAGTTAGAGTTTTTTTTCTCTCCAATTTTTTCTTCCTGCTTTCCTCCTCAAGATTAAAAGCAATAGGATATACGTTATACATGCAAAATAACTAAATATATTTACATATTAATCATATTAAAGAAAAATCAGAACAAAAGAGAAAAAACACAAGAAAAAAAAAAAAGATTGAATATAGTATGCTTCAATTGGGATGAAATTTCCATAGTTAGTTCTCAAGATGAGTATGGCATTTTCCATCCCAAGTCCAATGGAATTATCTTGGATCATTGGGTTGTCAAGTCTATCATAGTTGATCATCACAAAATCTTGCTTTTATTGTATATAAGATTCTTTTGGTTGTGCTTATTTCACTCAGCATTAATTCATGCAAGTCTTTCCAGTCTTTTTTGCTCAATACTTTTTATAGAATAATGTATATATATATATATATATATATAATAAAATAATATAATTTATATTTATTATAGTATAATTTAATTTCATTTAATACAATAAAAATGATAAATTTTGCATTTCATGACATTCTTTGCTTTTTCTTTGGCCATAAATTCCTCTCATATTTAAAATCTGACAGATAAACCATCTTTTGTTCTTATAATTTGCTTACTGCATTGCCTTTTATTTCTAAATAATTAATTCATTTTGATATTCTCAATATATATGGGCTACGAAATGTTGCTCTATGCCTAGATTCTGTTATTCTATTTTTTTATTCTTCCCAGAAATTAGTTTTTGTCAGATACTAAAATTTATCCCAGAAGGTGGAATATTTGGATTTATAAAATAATAAATTCTCTCAACTGTCATTGACTACCATGTCTTCTGTACCTAACTTATTCTACTGATCCATCACGCTATGTCTTAGCCAGTACCAAATGTTTTTATGAATAATCTTGTTTTCTGTTTTAGAAGTTTCACTGATTATTTAAGGTGTATTAACTGCTGATCCATGATGAAGCAAGTACCTCAGACTAGAGGATATCACTAGGATACCCTCCCTTTTTATCCAAGTGAGACCTTTCCAGAAGCCCAAGTTATATTAAACTGAAAAATTTTCTGCATTTTTGGTGGATTTGTGAAATGATCCAACCATTCTGGAGTGCAATTTGGAATTATGCTCAAAGGACTATAAAGCTGTGCATACTTTTTTTAACGAGCAGTGACCCCATAAAGAAGGGGAAAGAACCCACATGCACAAAAATGTTTGTAGCAGTTTTTTTTTTTTTTGGGGGGGAGCAGCAAAGAATTGGGAAGTTAGTAAATTTCTATCAGTTGGGGAATGACTGAATAAGTTGTGGTATAAAAAGGTAATGGAATATTATTTTTCCATAAAAATAACAAACAACTTGATTTTAGAAAGTCCTGGAGAGATTTACACGAACTGAAGCTGATCAAAAAAAGCAGAATCAAAAAGGGAAGCAATAAACTAGGAAAACATTTTTATAGTCAAAGGTTCTGATAAAGGTCTCATTTCCAAAATATATAGGGAACTGACTCTAATTTGTAAGAAATCAAGGCATTCACCAATTAATAAACGCTCAAAGGATATGAACAGACAATTTTCAGAGGAAGAAATTGAAACCGTATGAAAAGATGCTCCAAGTCATTATTAATCAGAGAAATGCAAATTAAGACAATTCTGAGATACCACTACACACCTTTCAGATTGGCTAGGATAACAGGAAAAGATAATTATTGATGTTGGAGGGGATGTGGGAAAACTGGGACACTGATACATTGTTGTGGAATTGTGAATACATCCAGCCATTCTGAAGAGCAATTTGGAACTATGCTCAAAAAGTTATCAAACTGAGCATACCCTTTGATCCAGCAGTGTTACTACTAGGCTTATATTCCAGAGAGATACTAAAGAAGGGAAAGGAATCTGTATGTGCAAGAATGTTTGTGGCAGCCCTCTTTGTAGTGACCAGAAACTGGAAACTGAGTGCATGCCTATCAATTGGAGAATGGATGAATAAATTGTGGTATATGAATGTTATGGAATATTATGTTTTCTGTAAGAAATGACTAGCATGGGAAAATTAGAAACTAGTATGGCAGAAACTAGGCACTGACCCACACTTAACACCATACACCAAGATAATGTCAAAATGGCTTCATGACCTAGGCATAAAGAATGAGATTATAAATAAATTAGAGGAACACAGGATAGTTTACCTCTCAGACCTGTGGAAAAGGTAGGAATTTATGACCAAAGAAGAACTAGAGATCATTACTGATCACAAAACAGAAAATTTTGATTATATCAAAGTGAAAAGTTTTTGTACAAACAAAGCTAATGTAGACAAGATTAGAAGGGAAGCAATAAACTGGGAAAACATTTTTATAGTCAAAGGTTCTGATAAAGGCTTCGTTTCTAAAATATATAGAGAACTGACTCTAATTTATAAGAAATCAAGCCATTCTCCAATTGATAAATGGTCAAAGAATATGAACAGACAATTTTCAGACAAAAAAATTGAAACTATTTCTAGCCATATGAGAAGATCTCCAAGACATTATTAATCAGAGGAATGCAAATTAACACTACACACCTGTCAGACTGGCTGGAATGACAGGGAAAAATAATGCGGAATGTTAGAGGGGGTATTGGAAAACAGGAACACTAATACATTGTTGCTGGAATTGTGAATACATCCAACCATTCTGGAGAGCAATTTGGAACTATGCTCAAAAAGCTATCAAACTGTGTATACCCTTTGACCCAGCAGTGTTACTACTGGGCTTATATCCCAAAGAGATCTTAAAGAAGAGAAAGGGACCTGTATGTGCAAGAATGTCTGTGGCAGCCCTCTTTGTAGTGACCAGAAACTGGAAACAGAGTGGATGCCCATCAACTGGAGAATGGCTGAATAAATTGTGGTATATGAATATTATGGAATATTATTGTTCGGTAAGAAATGACCAACAGGATGATTTCAGAAAGGCCTGGAGAGACTTACAGGAACTGATGCTGAGTGAAATGAGCAGGGCCAGGAGATCATTATATACTTTAACAACAATACTATATGATGATCAATTCTGATGGACCTGGCCATCTTCAGCAATGAGATGAAGCAAATCAGTTCCACTGGAGTACAAATGAACTGAACCAGCTACGCCCAGCGAAAGAACTCTGGGAGATGACTAAGATTACATTGAATTCCCAATCCCTATATTTTTGCCTGCCTGCATTATGGATTTTCTTCACAGGCTAATTGTACAGTATTTCAGAGTCTGATTCTTTTTGTACAGCAAAATAATGGTTTGGTTGTGTATACTTATTTTGTATTTAATTTATATTTTAATATATTTAACATGTATTGGTCATCCTGCTATCTAGGGGAGTGGGTTGGAGGAAAGAGGGGAAAAATTGGAACAAAAGGTTTGGCAATTGTCAATGCTGTAAAATTACCCATGCATATAAGTTGTAAATAAAAAGCTATTAAAAAAAAAAGAAAGAAATGACCAGCAGGATGATTTCAGAAAGGCCTGGAGAGATATGAACTGATGCCAAGTGAAATGTGCAGGACCAGGTTATCATTATATACTTCAATAACAATGCTATATGATTATTAATCCTGATTGACTTGGCTCTCTTCAACAAGGAGATGAACCAAATTAGTTCTATTTGTTCAATAATGAATAGAACCAGCTACACCCAGCAAAAGAACTCTGGGAAATGAGTGTGAACCACTGCATAGAATTCCCAATTCCTCTATTTTCGTCCACCTGCATTTTTTATTTCTTTCCTTTTCAAAGTTTGATTCTTCTTGTGCAGCAAAATAACTGTATGGATATATATACATATATTGTATTTGACATATACTTTAATATATTTAACATGTATTGGTCTACCTGACATCTGGGGAAAGAAATAGGGGGAAGGAGGGGAAAAATTGGAATAAAAGTTTTTGCCTTTGTCAATGCTGAAAAATTACCCATGCATATATCTTGTAAATATAAAGCTATAATAATTTTTTAAAAATAAAAAAAGCAGAATCAGATACATTGAACACAATATCAGAAAGAATGTGCAAAGATCAACTATGAAATGTTTGGTTCTTCTCAGTGATTCAATATCAAAGGAATTTCCAATAGACTTTTGACAGAAAATGCCATCTGCATCCAGAAAAAAAAAATGAAAAAATATCTCATTCTGTATTTTTGTGGATTCTGACTTTCTAGAATCCATTTAGAGGCTTATTTTAGCATTGTTTCTAATGCTAAAAACTGGGGAGAGCTTAGATAGCTTTCTGACTTCTTTCCACCATCTATGTACTTCATATGTCAAATGGTTTCAATATCAATCCAGTAGGGTTTTTTTATATTTGTTTTTTTTTTCAAACTTTACCTAAGTTGCTTTTCCCAAGTTGTCTACAGTGACTCCAATTCCCATGACAAAAATCCTTTTTTTAATTCTTACATTGATCCTCACTAAAAATTGTTATTTTTCAGTTGTTCATTCATGTTTTGACTATAGCACACCAGGCCCTTCTATCCTCCACTGTCTTCCAGTCTCTCCAAGACCATGTATTTTGCTTCCATAACACTATCTATCAGTCTCATTCTCTGCCATCTTTTTCTCTTTTTGCTTTCAATCCTTTTCAACATCAGGCATTGTCAAATGAGTCCTATTTTCTCATTATGTGGCCAAATATGTAAGATTCAGTTTTGGTATTTGTTTTTCTAAGGAGTATCCTCAATTAAATTTTCAAGTATTTTCTGATTTGTTTCCTTTGTTGTCCAAGGGTTCTTAAAATTTTTTCTCCTGTGCCACAATCTAAAAATGTTAATTCTGCACCCAGAATTCCTTATAATTCAAATCTCAGAGTCATACATTGAGACTGGAGTCAGAGGGGATATATACTTTTGGCTCCATGGACCTCTGACAACAAGGTGATGTCCCCACTTTTTAGTATCCTATTTAGCTTTCCCATCTTTTTCCTTTCAAGGAACAAGTATCTTTTACTTTTGTTTCTATAGTGTTTTTCTGCAGTGATCTTTGAGCAAAGGAATATAAAAATCTAATACTACCTGTATTTCTTCTATCTCTATTTCCCAGGAAATTATGGCACCAATTATCAGAATCTTAAGGGTTTTTTCACCTAATGTTAAGCTTCAAATTAGTTTTTACATTCTTATTTTTCTTTCATCAAGAAACTTTTTAAAACTACTTTCTGCCATCAAAGTATAATTATCTACATGATGTAGCTTCTGCCAGCCATAATTCCATCTTTTGATTCATCCAGTCTGACATGATTCATGGTACTCTGCATATAAGTTAAATAAATAAAGTGACAGCATACAACCTTGTCAAACTACTTTCCCAATTTAAAATTAATCATTTATTTCATGCTCATTTATAAATATTTTTTTCTTGGCCTGCATAGAAGTTCCTCAGGAAATATAAAAGATAAAGATTTGTCAGAGTTGGGATTTGCACTGTCAAAATTTTAGTCTAGGTAACAAAACAGTAATTGATGTTTTCTTGTATTTTTCCCAAGACTTACTTATTGTTTCCATAATCCAGAGGGTACTCACACATTGGTCTATAGTTCATCTTCCTCTTTCAAAACCATCCTTCATTTCTATTAAATTTGTTTGTAAATTGCTAAAAGTTAGTTTGCTCCTTCAATTTCCCTCTTATTTAATGGTCTCCCTTCACATACATGCATCTTTAGTTTGTGAAGCAAAATTTAATATGCATTTGGCCCATATTTCAATCAAGAGATCAAGCCTCAATTTTAATAGACATCCACATGCAGAAAGAAAATTGGAGAGACTGACTATGGATAAAATATAGCATTTTCACCTTTTGTTGTTTGGGTTTGCTTTTATTTTTAGTGAGTTCTTTTCCCAGTTGATCTGATTTTTCTTGCACAGCATGACAAATATGGAAATATGTTTAGAAGAACTATGCAATGTTTAATCTATAGCTATTTTATATTCCTTGCTCTCTTGGGGAGTGGGAAGGAAAGATATGAAAATTTGGAGCAAAAATTTCATCAAAGTGAATGCTAACAACTATCATTGCATATATTTGGAAAAAATAAAATACTATTAAAAGTAGAAGTCAAACCTCACAGAATCTTAGTGATATTCATGAGTTCAGACTTCTGTCTTTACTTTGTGAGTTCTATTTTTAAATTTTTGGTATAATAGTATATTTTGTCCATCGAGGCCCATGATTGTCTCCTTAGTTGTTATCTCTTCATAATACTGTGG
Organism: Sarcophilus harrisii; assembly: GCF_902635505.1. Taxonomy (NCBI): domain Eukaryota; kingdom Metazoa; phylum Chordata; class Mammalia; order Dasyuromorphia; family Dasyuridae; genus Sarcophilus; species Sarcophilus harrisii. The sequence continues at coordinate 175,865,377 of NC_045427.1, forward strand.
AAGAATACTAGATATTTAGGTCAATAGCTCTTCTTGTAAAGGAGAACGATAGAATTTGTATGAAAATAGTTCCTTGAGCCCTGAGGAATTATAATGTGGATCCATAGAATTATGAATTAACTACCAGAAGAATCCTAAGTCATATAACTAGTGATACATTCAGGGACAAATTCTATACTGGAAGAAATATAACAAAGATTAAAAAAAAGATTATATTCTGATTTAAAAGGAAAACTATCTAGTGAATTTGAATATGCAGCTGTTGTTTAAGTCAGTACTTCTTTTGAAAATGGAAGATTCAAAAGAAAAAGAAAAAAATGTGAATAAACAGTAAATGAGGTTTTTCATATCTATTTCTTTATGTGTGTGTGTGTGTTCATGTTTCCCTCTCTCTCTCTCTCTCATACACAAAACCTTCATCCTTATTTTCCAACCTTCTTTTCCTCAACAAGGAACCTATACTGGAGGTTGGGAGGGAGGAATGGAAAATTCCAATGTGAACCAGTTAAGTACATAAAAGAGGAGCCAAGATGGCGAAGAAGACACACGCGACTTTCTAAGCTCTTCTCTTACCCTCTTTATCAATATTATATCGAGCCTCAAAAATAGTCTTGACTGCTACAATTCGTAAAGATAAGAAGTAGAACAACTCACCGGCCGAAGAAAATCTGCAGTCTCGGCAAAAAGGTTGGTGCCGGGGCCAGGGGAAGGGCCAGACTGGGAGAAAATTAGGTTCGAGGAGATTCAAAAAGGGGTGAAGGGAAGTCTCAGCACAAGCCCAACCCCAACCCGCAGTGGGGGCTTTTTCCTTGGGCAGGGACCCACGGCAGGAACACAGCCCGGAGCCCAATCGCACAGTGGGGGAGCCCGGCTTGGGGCCAGGCTTTTCCAGGGCCGAGCACAGGCAAGACTCAGAGTTTTTGGGGGTCGCGGTCCGGGTCAGCTGCAACTCACAGTCCCACAAGGGCTCCGGCCTGGGGGGAATTTTACCCCTTAGTCTCTGGCCGAGGGGTTAACCCCTCAGCCCCTGTTTTTATGCTCCCAGTTGAATCCACCTCCTGTTGGGGGAAGGGAAAACCCTCACCAGAGCACCCCAAATCGGACCGAAATGGTTTACATCTTTCCCTGCCTGCGAGGGCTAACCCCAGCCTGGGAGACCTACCCTAAAGGCTTTTAAACATGAATAAAAAGATGAAAAGAACTATGGACAGCTTTATGCAGAAAAAGAGCAGGTCGAAACCTGAAGAGATAAACAGCAAAAAAGATCAGACTGTCCTCCTTACATAATGCCTTGAAGAGACCATTAAAGTCCAAAAAGAGGTTAGAAGATAAATGGGGAAAGGAAAGAGAAGCCTTACAAAGACAACAACTTCCTGAAATACAATTGGAAAAAAAAAATTCACTAGAAAGTAGGTTTGTGAATGGGAAAGAAAAGAACCTTTGAAAGTAGGATCCGTGTTGGAAAACACAAAGAACACCAAGAAAGTAGGATCCGAATTGAAAAAACAAAGAACACCCCAAGAAAGTGGATCGGAATTGAAAAAGAAAATAATTCACTAAAAAAAAAAAAAAATTAGTGAAATGGAAAAAATTCCAAGACCAAAACAATACTTAAAAAACTCAATTGGACATATACAGAAAGAAGTAAAAAAAGCTAATGAAGAAAATAATTCTTTAAAATTGAACTGAACAAATAGAAACTAATGATTCATTGAGAAGCAAGAATCAGTCAACAAAACAAAAAAATAAACAAAAACCAATTATCTATTCAAAAAAACCACAGACTTGGAAAATAGATCTGGAGAATAATCCGGATTATTGGACTTTCTGAAAACTGTGATGAAAAAAGAGCCTGATACTATTTTCGAAACATCAAAGAGAACTGCCCAGATGTAATAGAATCAGAAGGTAAAATAGGCATTGAAAGAACATCGAACACCTTCTGAAAGAAACCCCAAAATAAAAACCCCAAGGAATATTGTAAAATTTTGAACATCAGATCAAGGAAAAAATTTTTAAAGCAGCCAAAAAAAAACATTTAAATAGGGTGCCACAATAAGTACACCCAAGATCTCGTCTACATTAAAGGAAAGGGGCCTGGAATATTTTCCGAAAGGCACAAGAACTTGAGATGCAACCAAGAATAAACTACCCATTGGAGATTTTCTTCCAGGAAGAAATGGACATTTAATGAAACAAATGAATTTCCATTTGTTTCTGAAGAAAAACCAGAACTAAACAAAAAATTTGATTCCAAGAAAGAACTCAAGAGATGCAGAAAAGGTAAAAATAACTTTGAAATTGTATTTCTGTTGTGGATATACAAAAGAATACATGTATAATTTGATTGTACTGATATAAATAAAAAGGGAAGAGATATGGAAAAGGGATGATGGCAGAATAAGGTGGGAAGGAGGAAAAAAGAGGGCCACATCCCACAAAGGGCTAAGGAAACTTATCATATCTGAGGGAATTTAGAGGGGGAGGAAATTTGGTGAATCTTACCCATCAGAGTTGGCCAAAGAAAAAATAATTGACATTTGTTTTAGAAAAATTCTCTCGCCCATTAAAAAACGGGGGAGGAAAAGGGAAAAAAAAGAGTTATAAGGGAAGGAAGGGGGAAAGACCAAAGGGGGGGGAGGGAAATTTAAAGAGGATAAGATTGTGACAAAGAGGGGCTAAGTTTAAAAAAGGGAGGGGGGGAGGCAAGAAAAGGGCACAATCTGGGGTTATTAGGATGGCAGGAAATACAGATTTATAAAACCGTAAATGGGAATGGGATGAACCCAAAAGAGGAGGCAGAAGCAGACGGATCAAAAGTGAACCCCCAAATGTTGTTTACAAGAAACACATTTAAAGCAGGGGGATACATAAGGTAAAACAAAAGGCTGGAGCAAAATCTTTAAGCTTCAGGTGAAGTCAAAAAAGGATACATCCTTTCTCAATCAAGCAAAGTAAAAACTGATCTAATTAAAAGAGATAAGGAAGGTAACTACATCCACAAAAGGTAACATAAACAACGGAAGCAATATCAATAAAAATATATGCAAATGGTATGGAACTAACTTCCTAAAGAAGAAAGAGAGTTTGGAAGAAATGACAACAAAACTGTAAAGTGAGATCTCAACCCACCTGAATTGACAAATCAAACCAAAAACAAAAGAAAGAAATTAAAAAGTAAATGAATATTAGAAAATTGGTATTTGGGATCTTTGGAGAAAATTGAATGGAGATGAAGGGAATATCTTTCCTCCAGCAGTTCATGGAACCTAAAAAAATTGACCATATATTAGGACATAAAGACTCAAATTAAATTCAAGAAAGCAGAAAAGTAAAGCTTTCAGACAGATGCAATAAAACTAATTCAAAAAAAAGTTAGGAAAAAAAAAGTAATTGGAAACTAAATAATCTCATCTTAAAGAATGATTGGGGAAGCAGCAAAATTATAGATACAATTAATAATTTCCTAAGATAATGACAATGATGAGACATCATACCAAAATTTGTGGATGCAGCCAAAGCAGTAATAAGAGGGAATTTTAATCCTTAGACACTTGAATAAAAAGAAAAGAAAAGATTAATGAATTGGGCTTGAACTAAAAAAAACTAAAAAAGACAAAATTAAAACCCCCAATCAAATATAAATTGGAAATTCAAAATTAAAAGGAGAAATTAAAAATTTGAAAGTAAAAAAAACTATTGAACTAATTAATAAAAAATTGGTTCATGAAAAAATAAAATGATAGCCTTTGGTATCGTTGGAAAAAGGGGAGGAAAAGAAATTAGTGCTTAAAAAGAAAAAGGGGAACTTTTACCAAAAGGGAAATTGGAAATAATAAGGGTTATTTTGCCAACTTTTGCCAATAAATTTGATAACCTAAGGAAATGGATTACCTAAAAATAAGACTTCCCAGATAAAGGGAGGAAGTAAATTGTTGAATATTCCCATTTCAGAAAAAAAAATAGAAAGAAAAACAACCCCCTAAGAAAAACCCCAGGACCAGATGGTTTAATGTAATTTACCCAAAATTTAAAAAAAATTGGCCCAAAGCTATATAAATTATTTAATAAAATAGGGAATGAAGGAGTCCTACAAATTTTCTATGACAAGACATGGTACTGTTCCCAAAGAGGTGGGGAAAACAGAGAAAGAAAATTATTAACCAATCTCCTTAATATTGATGCTAAAATCTTAAATAAGATATTAGCAAAAAAGACTACAGAAAATCATCTAAGATAATACACTATGATCAATAGGTTTATAAAATCAGGGGTGGTTAATTAAAAATTTTTCAATATAATTGGCCAGAATAACCAAATTAAAAAAAACCATATGATCATCTCAATAGATGCAGAAAGCATTTGATAAAATCCAAAATCCACCTATTAAAAAACCGAGAGTATGGGAATAAATGGATTTTCCTTAAAATAATCAGCACATCTATTTAAAACCATCAGTAAGCATCAATTAATGGAACAAACCGCAACCATTCCCAAGATCTGGGAAACAAGGTTGCCCACCATCACCCGTTACTATTTAATATTGTATTGAAACGCTATATGAATAAGAGCTGAGAAAGAGATTAAAGGAATAAGAATAGGCAATGAGGGCCAAATTATCACCTTTGCCGATGACAATTATCTTAAAAAAGTTCTGCAAAAAATTATTGAAATAATCCACAACTTTAGAAAGCTGCTGGTTATAAAATAAACCCTAAGTCATAGCATTCTTTTATCAAACAAAATCCAAAAGTCAGGTTACAAAGGAAATTCCATTTAAAGTAACTCTGTAATATAAAAATTTGGGAATCTATCCCCAAGGAAAATCAGAAACATGAGCAAAATTACAGACCACTTTTCACAAAATTAAGTCTGATCTAACCAATTGGAAAAATATTAAATGCTCTTGATAGGGGAGAAATATAATAAAGATGAAAATTATAAACTAATCTATTTATTTAGCGTTACCAACGATCCCAAAAAACTTTTAATGACCTAGAAAAATAAAACAAAGTTATATGGAAAAACAAAAGGTAAGAATTTTAAGGAATTAATGAAAAAATCAAATGATGGTGGTTTAGCTGCCAGATCTAAAAATTATATTATAGAGAGCAGTTACCAAAACTATTTGGTATTGGCTAAGGAATAATTAGTTGATCAGTGGAATAATTAGGTTCAGGGATAAAAATAAAAATATAGCAACCTAGTCTTTGAAAACCCAAAGATCCCAGCTTTTGGGATAAGAACACTGTTTGATAAAATTGCTGGGAAAATTGGAAACCAATATCAGAAACAGGCATTGATCCATTTAAGCAACCAAGATAAGGTCAAAATGGGTTCATGACCTAGGCATAAAGAATAAATATTTAAATTAGAGGAAATAGGATGTTTACCTCTCAGACCTTGAAGGGAAGGTCTTTAACCAAAAGAACTAGAACTTATGATCACAAAATAGAAAATTTGATTATACCAAACTGAAAAAGTTTTTACAAACAAAACTAATGCAGACAAGATTAGAAGGGAAGCAAAGGTTCGATAAAGGTCATTTCCAAAATATATGAAATTAACTTAATTTATAAAAAAAATCGCCATTCTCCAATTGAAAAAAATGGCAAAAGGATATGAACAGACAACTCAGATGAAAAATTGAAACTATTTCCTAGTCAATGAAAAGATGCCCAAGTCATTATTAATCAGAGAAAAAAATTAAGACAATCAAGATACCACTACACACCTGTGATTGTCTAAGATGACGGAAAAATAAGTGATTGTTGGGGATGGGCAACTGGGAATTGATATTGTTGGTGGAGTTTGGAACGAATCCAACCATTTTGGAATAGTTTGGAACATGCTCAAAGTTATCAACCGGATACCGATCCAGATTTACTATGATTTAATCCCAAAAATTATAAAGAAGGAAAGGGACCTGTTGTGCACGAATGTTTTGAGCCCTTTTGTAGTGGTAGAAACTGGAAACGTGGATGTCCACGTTGGAGAATGGCTGAATAAATTGTGGTATATGAATATTAGGAATATTACTGTTCTGTAAGAAATGACCAACAGGATGATTTGAAAGGCCTGGAGAGACTTACACGAACGATGCTGAGTGAAATGGAGGACCAGGAGATCATTATATCTTCAAAAAATACTAGATGATGACCAGCTGATGGATAAAATCCTCAGCAACGAGATCAACCAAATCATTTCTAATGGAGCAGTAATGAACTGAACTAGCTATGCCCAGAAAAAGAACTCTGGGAGATGACTAAAAACCATTACATTGAATTCCCAATCCCTATATTTATGCACACATGCATTTTTGATTTCCTTCACAAGCTAATTGTTCAATAATTCAGAGTCTGATTCTTTTTGTACAGCAAAATAATGTTTTGGTCATGTATACTTATTGTGTATCTAAGTTATATTTTAATATATTTAACATCTACTGGTCATCCTGCCATCTAGGGGAGGGGGTGGGGGGGGTAAGAGGTGAAAAATTGGAACAAGAGGTTTGGCAATTGTTAATCCTGTAAAGTTACCCATGTATATATCCTGTAAATAAAAGGCTATTAAATAAAAAATTTAAAAAAAAAGTACATAAAAGATAGTTAAGTAAAAACGAGATAATCAATGGTAAGATAATGCAATAGTTATTGGGGATCCAGAAAGATGTCATAATAATTCACATATAAGCTGATGAAAGGAAGATCAACATGATGAATCAAATAAAATACATACTGAAATAACCAAAAAAAAATAAAAAAGATTAAATAATAGCTAAAAGACAAGTATTTGTGTTTTTCCTATTGTTTTAGTGAAATTGGTAGGACCTCTGGTCAGGGATGATATAATAAATGAAGTAAAGAAACATCACACAAATATCATCAGGATAAGATTTTCTGAATTATATAGTTGGGGATGGTAAGTAAAATAGAAAAGCATTTAGCCAACCTCTCACAAATCACCCTTTAAACAATACTACTAAAATAATTCCTGAAGTCAAATTTTAGAGTAGCAAAACCAGCAAAATATTAGGTAAAATTATTTTCTAGCCCAAGAATGTAGAGTACAGGCTAGTTCCCTGGAGGTCCTTGGGGTCAGCCAGAGTCAGAATAAATTAAAGTCTTTGGTCTTTAGTGGGAGAAGTGAAGGAGGCAGTCAAACTGTCATGAGACTTGTCAAAGATGTATCCTGGATCCTGGAGTCCAGAATCACCAACTTTTCTCCTCCTTGTCCTGTTGCCAAGTGCCTCTGGCCTCTTTCCCTTTGCCCTCCAATCCTGCCTAAGATTATCTTAACACTAAGCATTTAGCAAGCACTAATGGTGAAAAGAGCCATTTATCCAAATATATGCTATAGAGTCTTTGTCTAACATTGAATAGTTAATTAGCCCCGAGTGCTCAATTGTCTGATTCAAGCACACTTTTTTGGAGTTTCAACTCTCTACATAGGACAATTTAGGAGGTCAGTTAAAAAAATGTCTTTCCCTGAAGTAGTAGGTTAGGCCTAGAGAGTTATTTGTGTAACACAAGCTACAGGGTCAAAAGCAGTCTGGAGGTGGCTGCATTTTCTGTACTAGCAACTTCAGAGGTTCAGCCCATAGATTGTATGGGGATTAAGCAATTGGTCTGAAGTAGATTACAGGAAACCTTTTTTGGTATTGGATTCAGTACTCTGTAGCATTCCCATCACAGTTCAGGATCCTAGGCCCAAAGGAAAATGTTATGATAACTTTTGTGGCCACAGGGAAGTAGGAACCTATATCAAGGCTCCAAGACAGAGAAGAATCTTTGTGATTACTTCGAGGAGAGTAGATACACTAAATTCAATTCTCATATGAATAGGAAATGCTAGGCATTGGATTTCCAGGAGAGTGGGGGATCTGACCAGGAACAAGTAGAAACAAGATAACTTCTGAGTAAAGATTACAGTATAGGCCAAGAGAGCAGTTATCACACTTCTTCTTAGATTATATGACTTTGGAGGTACCAAAATCTTATAGAACACCAGCGATACATCTGTAAAAAACCAGCAAGAAAGCTCTGGAGCTTTGTACAGTGTGCCTGGCACTATGGAAGCAGAGTCAAACTTTAATATAAAGTTAAAAGTTAAGAAATAGGCTGGTAATGTGCATAAACAGTAACAGAAAGAATCTGATCATAGCAGTTAATATGGTGACAGGAAAGATGAAGATTCAAATGGAGAAGAAGGAAATATGGCAAAGAAGTTAAAAGCAAAGCCTCAAATAAAAATGCATGTTAGATATAAATCAAATGAAAAATTAAAAAAAAAACTTGAAAAATATTTAAAAATCAGTAAGAGAGGAAGAGGTAAAAATCAAGAAAAGAAATCAGATAAATACAAGAAATTATGAAAATATAGTCAAAATAATCAAAGCAGCACAAAAATAATAGAAGAAAATAACATCTTAAAAAGAATTGGACAAATAATAAAAGAGGTACAAAAATTCATTGAAGAAAAGAAGTAGAATTGCTCAGATGAAAAAAAGAGGTACAAAATCTCAATGAAAAAATTCCTTAAAAATGTGAATTGGGCAAATGGATGCTAATGACTATGAAACACCATCAGTCATTTCTTTTAAATAAAAAAGAACATGTGAAATAACTCATTGAAAAAAATAATTGATCTAGAAAACAGGTTAAGTAGATGATTTAATAATTATCGAATTGTATGAAGCTATAATCCAAAAAGAGACTAAATATCATCCTTTAATAAATTATCAAAGAAAATTTGCCTGATATCCTAGAATCAGATAGTAAAATAAAAATTGAAAAAATCCACTTGTCACCAACTGAGATTCCAAAATGAAAATCTAAGGAATATTTTAGTCAAACTCCAGAACTCTCAGATGAACAAGAAAAGATTGAAAGAAGTCAGAAGGAAACAATTCAAATACCACCGACACATAGTCAGGATGAAACAAGATTTATAAGTTTCATACACACACACACACACACATACCACAAGAATTAAGGGGCTTATAATATAAGATTATAGAAAACAAAAGTGCCAGGCTCCAGCAAAGTGAATATAATTCTTGGGAGTGGAGAATGGATATTTAATAAAATAAAATACTTTCAAGCTTTCCTATTGAAAAAAATGAGAGATAAATAGAAAATCTGGCTTTCAAATACAAAACTCATGGGGAAAGGATAAGCATAAAAGAGAAATTACTATGAAATCAAATTAAAATGTTTACTATTTCTGTAGGGGAAGATGAAACTCTAGAGAACTTTATCATTGGAGCAGTTAGAAGGAATATACAAAAAAAGCATATATGTGAGTTGACTGTGATAATATGATTTAAAGAGAAATAAAAGAATATGTAACAAAAGTGTGCATGACAGACAGAAAAGTTGATATCATGAATAAATTAGGGGAGCATGAAGTATTTTACTAGTAAAATCTATGGATGTTGGAAAATTTTGTGAAGAAATGAAATACAAAGAATTTATTGAATATAAAATTGATAGATTGATTAAATCGAATTTAAAAATTTTGAGCAGACAAAATCCATGTAGTCAAAATTAAAAAGGAAAATAGAAAATTGGCAGGGGGAGGGTTCACAGCAAATTTCTCTAATAAAAGCTTCATTTCTAAAAAAAAAAATAGAGACCTGATATAAGATTATGAGTTATTTCACAATTGATAGTCAAATGAAGAAAACATCAAAACTATAATCATATTTAATATATATAGAAATCAAAATGATTTAACCATATTTTTAAAAATATCTAATCACTATTGACTAGAGAAATGCAAATTTAAAAAAATTAACATATCACCTCAAACCTGTCAGATTGGTGATTATGAAGAAAATAACAATGATAAATGTTGAAAGAGATGTGGAAAAACAAGGACACTAATGAGTGATAGGGTAAAATGATACAACCATTCTGGAGAACACTTTGAAACAATGCTCAAAGTGTTACAAAACTTTACATATTTTTGACTCAGCAAAAACTCTACTAATTTTGAACCCCAAAGAAATGAACTAAAATCAAAAGGATTTATATGTAAAAAATAACAGCTTTTTTTGGTAGCAAAGCGTTGAAGAAATACCCATCAATTGAAGAATAGAGAACTAGCTGTGACTATATAATTGTGATGGAATACATTTGCACTATAAAAAATATTGAACAGCATGGTTTCAGGAAAAACAAAAACGAAAAAAAATGAAAGAATTAAATGAACTTATGCAAAGTGAAGTAAGCAGGACTAGAAACTTATGTGCAGTTGATACATACATTTAAAGAAGGGAAAAGGGAAAAGAAGAATGAGGAAGATTTTATATTGTAAAAAAGGCACACAAGGAAAAGCTTTTATAGTCCATGGGAAAATAGGAGATGGCTAAATAAAGTATCATACATAGATACAAGAGAATATTATTGTTCTAAAAGAAACAATCAGCAGGATGGTTTCAGAAATGTCTGGAAAGATTTATGTGAACTGATGCTAAATAAAGTGAGTAGAACCAAAAGAACATTGTACATAGTAACAATTAGATTATACAATAATCAACTCTGCTGGACTTGGCTCTTTTCAACTATGAAGTAATTCAGATAAATTGCAATAGACTTGTGATGGAGAGAACCATATGCTTCCAAAAAGAGGACTGTGGGTGAGGATGGATCACAATATATTATTTTCACCATTTTTGTTGTTTGCTTGCTTCTTTTCATTTTTGTAGATGTAGGTGTAGGCAACATTCAAATTTCCCTCTATTCTAACCTTGTTCAAAGAAAGAAATGTGTAAATCAATTTGACTATCCATCCATCCATCTATCTAATTATCCTTAAGCACACACACAATTTGGTCAAGAAACACACACACACACACACACACTCAATTAGATTAAGAAATCTATTTTATTCGACAGGAAAATAGAATGGAAATGGGATAAGAAAAATGGAAGTAGGAATAAATAGGAGTGCAAATAAAGGAAAGACTGTTCAAAAGAAAAACAAGCTTCAGCACTCTATATATTTTATTCTTGCTTTGGAAGATATAAAATAGATTTTCTGTTTAATTTATCAAGGTCATTTCCTAGATTCTCTGCTTTATCTACATATGTAAAAATGGGATCTTAAAAAAATATTTTGGTCCAGATCAAAGACTTTATTGGCTACAGGAAATTTTAGCCCCTGAGAGTACTATGAGGTTAGATGTTTGGCTCATGATCACATTTCTAGTATTTGTCAGTGACAGGATTTGACTCAGCTCTTCAGAATTTTAAGGCAAATTCTATGTCCACATTGTGTGATGCTGCCTACAACTGTGATCGCAACAATGAAATAAAATAAAAACCTTGACCTCAACTTGCTAAATGATATAAAGAGGCCAAATGGAGATAAAATGAAGACACACACAGTACTTTTTTGACAGGATCTTTGAAAGGAAAATACTTTGTAAGATCTAAAGCACTAGATAAAATTGAGCATTTATTCCTATTTTATGAACAGATGGAATGTTTGGATTATATGAAAGGAATAGTAGAAATGCAGTCAGATGAAAATTGGCTCTGTGCTCCTGTCATACCTGGATTGAGAAACCATTGAAGAGTAACTCCCATGAATTTCAGATAAAGCCCTTGCTAAAAAGGGTGAGCAGTCTTTTTATCAGGTCCTCAAAATATGTTTTTTCTTAGCCAATGAGAAGCAATCTCAAACTCAACTAGGCAAAGATGAGTTTCACTGTTCTTTCTTTGCAGGAAAAAAAAATCCAGGTAATCTGACAACAACAAAAAAGTAGAACGGAAGGGATTTATTGGAAAAGGATGGGAAGAAATGACAGTTTCTTATTATTCTTTTTTTGTTTGTTTGTTTTTGCTGTTAAGTAAACTGAATTCTCAAGATGACCTGGGAAACTAAAATCTTATTCTAACCAGTAAAGGCAAAAACAATCTAGAGGCAGCCAAACTTGTTCTATATCTTTGGGCTCAAAGTCAATTCTGGGAGAAAAAAGGAAAGAAAAGACTGAGAAAATAGTCCTTATTCTTCAAAGCACTCAAATTCCTTTGTCATTATGTATTTCTCATTTTTCATGTTTCTTTCCTGCTTTCTCTCCAGTTTTCTACTGTCCTTACACTGGCTTTCAAGTTTCCTCATCTGTTGTCAATATGTAGTTGATTTTGTGGGCAGATAGATGTCACTGTGAATAGGGCACCATGCCTGAATTCAAATCTTATTGCAGACACAATCCTCTCCAAATTTTTTTTTCCTATTTTCATGTTCCTTTCTCATTTAAATTTTCTATTTTTCTATTGTCTTTATCTTGTCTTTCATGTTTTTCCTCTTTTGCCATTTTTTTACATTTACAAATTTTATTATTCCAAATCAATGATTAAATTGACTTCATTAAGTTCTATCTATTGAAATTTGTCTAGGGCACTAAGAAATTGGATGATTTGTCCAAGCTCCTATTTCTAGTATGTGCCAGGGGTGCATGATTTAATCTCACCTCTTCTTAATTTTAAGGCTGTATATAAAATAAATCTACATAAATTATCAGTATTTTTACATATTATCAACAAAGTCCAGGAGGAAGAAAAAAAGAGAAAAATGCAACTCAAATTATCTACAAACAAAATAAAACCTCTAGGAGGTTTATAAAGAGTGTCCTTTATTTCTTCAGAAAGAAAAAGATCATTTTCTTTCTTAACTCTCTCTTGTCAACTCTTGTCCTCAAACTAAGGAATTTTGATATGTGTGTTTATGTATTTGTCTATAGATATAGAATGACATATTAATAAATAGATAGAATAGATAGATGAATAGATACATTAATTTATTTATCTTTTTATTTGTCTTGATACTCCCTCAAGTATTGTACCATCAAAAATTATTAATAGTCCAGTCACATATAAAATAGTCATATACTTGATTTTAGAATAACCCATAAATATACCATTTATGAATTCCAAAATTCTTATATCTTAAATTTACCTTTTGTCATTTCACCTCTACCGCAGTCACACAATTCTATAATCTGGTTTTTTTTCACACTATGATCATAAAGTCTTTGACCTCTGAACAGTTTCAGAATTTATTACCTTGATATTAGCGTTTTTCTCCTCTCTTTTTTCATCTTGACCCCTTGGTAATTCAATTAAACACCATATTGTCCTCTTCTTTTGTGTTCCTTGGATCTTTATGCCTTTACCAATCTTTCCCTAGCAAGACACAGTTTTACCTCACTCAATATCTTTTGCCTTTGATCTTCCTCATGTACTGCTGAAGAAAACTGAATAAAAGGTATAGAATGATACCAACTCAATATACCACAATTTTTTGTTACATAACCCCATTAGGGCTCTCATAGCTGCAAAGTAGCATCTTTTCCATCTCTCTTACTCACTATACTTATTCACCATACATTGTCTTCAAAATCTTTCAACATTTTCAGAAATATTCAATGATCCTGTATACCCATTTTCTCAGATATGAAAACCTTGCTTCACATTTTAATAAGAAATATAAAGATTATTCATTAATAACTCTATCTGCTCTAACTCCTATTAATCTCATATTATCTATAAGCGTTCAATCAACCTCTTCTTTTGCCTTTATCTCATATGAAGAGGTAATCCTTCTTTTTAAGTCAAACCCTAATATGTAAAAAAGTGATCCCATTCCATCCTGTCTTAAATGTCACATGTTCCTCTCTATCATCCCTACTCTGTCACTTGCTTTCAATTTCTCCCTTTCTTCTGGCTTTTCTTCTATCTATAAACATATTTTAATTAATTATTCTTTAAATGTTTGGTAGAGTTAACATGTAAATCCATCTGGCCCTGAAGATTTTTTTTTCTTAGAGAGTTGATTAACAACTTGTTCTATTTCTTTTTCTAAAATGGGACTATTTAAATAATTTGTTTCCTCTTCTCTTAATCTGGAAAATCTATATTTTTGCAGGTATTCCTACAGTTCACTTAGATTATCAAATTTATTGACATGAAGGTGGGGAAAATAACTTCTAGTTATTGCTTTAATTTCCTCTTCATTGGTGGAAAATTCTCCCTTTTTCATTTTTGAGAATAAAAATTTGATTTTCCTCTTTACTTTTTCTAATCCAATTAACTAAAAGTGTATCTATTTTGCTGATTTTTATAAAAACAGCTCAGTTTCATTTATTAATTAAACAGTTTTCTTACTTTCAATTTTATTAATTTCCCCTTTTATTTTCTGAATTTCTAATTTGTTATTTGACTTGGTGGTTTTAATTTGTTCTTTTTTAAGCTTTTTTTTTCTTGTGAACCCCTTTCATTGATATTCTTTTTATTTTATGCAAGTAAGCATCCATAAATATACAATTTCCCCTACTAACCACTTTGCTTGCATCCCATAAATTCTGGTATGTTGTTGTCTCATTGTTGTCATTCTCTTGGAAGAAATCATTTATTGTGTCTGTGATTTGTTGTTTCACCCATTCATTCTTCAGGATTAGATTGCTTCATTTTCAATTAATTTTTGCTCTGTTTTACCCTGGCCTTTTATTGCATATGGTTTCATTGTATTGTGATCTGAAAAATATATATTTACTATTTTTGCATTTCTTCATTTGATTTTGTGGTCTTTATGTCCTAATAAATATTCAATTTTTGTATAGATCCATGAACTACTGGGAAAAAAATGTGTACTCCTTCCTCTCTCCATTCAATTTTCTTCAAATAGCTATTATACCTAATGATTCTAGAATTCTATTTACCTCATTAATTTCTTTCTAATTTATTTTGTGGTTCAAGTTATATGTTTCTGAGAGAGTAAGGTTGAGACCTCCCACTAGTATAGTTTTGATCTCTATTTCTTCCTACAGCTCTTTTAACTTCTCTTCTAATAATTTGGATGTCATATCATTTGGTATATATATATATAGGTTTAGTATTGATATTGCTTCATTATCTATGTTACCCTTTAGCAAGATATAGTTTTCTTCCTTATCTCTTTTAATTGCATCTATTTTGCTTTTTCTTGATCTGAAATCAAGATCACTAACCCTGCTTTTTTACTTCACTTGAAGCATAATAGATTCTGCTCCATCTTTTTATCTTTACTCTGAATATATCACTCTGCTTTAAATGTGTGTTTTTTTTGTTTTTTTTTTTTTGGTAAACAATATATTGCAGCATTCTGGCTTTTAATCCAGTTTGCTATCTGCTTCTGTTTTATGGGAGAGTTCATCCCATTCCCATTCACAGTTAAAATGACTAATCCTGTATTTCCTGCCATCTTATTTAACACAAGTAATGCTTTTATCTTTCCTTTCTCCCTCTCCCTCCTCCCTAATATTTTATTTCTGACTACCCTCTCCTTCAAAAAGCTCTTCCCTTTTACAGACTCTAACCCTTTCATACACCTTTTTCCTTCTACTTCTGTTTTCCCCTCTATTAGTCTTTTTTACTTTTCCCTTTCCCCTACCACTTTCCTATAAAATGAGACAAATTTCTCTCTGAAAACAAATATATTTAATACTCTCTCTTGGAGGCAAATGTGATGAAAATAAGATTGACACAATATTTGTCCCCCTTCCTTCTTTCCTTCAGTTATAATAAGTCTTCTTTGCCTCTTCATAATATGTAATTTCCCTCATTTTATTTCTATTTTTCTCTTTTTCCAGTGCCATCCCTAATCCATCTCTAGTTTTTTTATATTATCACAAAAAATTCAAATTATACCTGCACACTCTAAGTATACACATAACAGAAAAATAGTTCTCAAGATGTCTTTCCTTTTCACCTTTTTATGATTCTGTTGAGTTATGTATTTGAAGATCAATTTTTTTTTTGTTCAACTCTGGTCTTTTCATCAGACATAAATGAAATTCACATTGAAAGTCCATTTTTTCCCTGAAAAATAATGCTCAATTTAGCTGCATAGTTGATTCTAAGTTTCAATCCAAATTCCTTTGCCTTTCTCAATATCAGATTCCAAGCCTTTCAATCCTTTAAGGTGGAAATTGCTTCTAGGTCCTGGGTAATCCTGATTGTGCCTCCTCAGTATTTGAATTGTGTCTTTCTGACTACTTGCAATATTGTTTCCTTGATATGATAATCCTGAAATGTAGCTATAATATTCTTTGGAATTTACATGTTGGGGTCTCTTTCAGGAGGTAACAGGTGAATTCTTTCAATGGCTATTTTACCTTCTGATTCTTGGATATCAAGGTAATTTTTCTTGATAATTTCCTGAAAATAATGTCTAGGCTCTTTTTCTACATCATGGTTTTCAGGAAGTTTAATTATCTTTATATTATCTCTTCATGATCTCTTTTTCAGATCAGTTATTTTTCCAGTGAGGTATTTTACATTTTAATCTATTTTTCTTTCTTTTTTGTTTGATGGATTCTTGATATCTCATTCAATCATTAATTTCCATTTGTTAAGTTCTAATTTTTAGTGAATAATTTTCTTCAGTTACTTTTTTATATCATTTTGCATTTGGTGAATTGAATTTTTAAATGAATTTTATTGATGTTTTTCATTTTACAAATTCTGTTTTTCTTTTTTTTTTTTAATTTAATAGCCTTTTATTTACAGGATATATGCATGGGTAACTTTACAGCATTAACAATTGCCAAACCTCTTATTCCAATTTTTCACCTCTTAACCCCCACCCCCTCCCCAGATGGCATGATGACCAGTAGATGTTAAATATATTAAAATATAAATTAGATACACAATAAGTATACATGACCAAAACGTTATTTTGCTGTACAAAAAGAATCAGACTCTGAAATATTGTACAATTAGCTTGTGAAGGAAATCAAAAATGCAGGTGTGCATAAATATAGGGATTGGGAATTCAATGTAATGGTTTTTAGTCATCTCCCAGAGTTCTTTTTCTGGGCATAGCTAGTTCAGTTCATTACTGCTCCATTAGAAATGATTTGGTTGATCTCGTTGCTGAGGATGGCCTGATCCATCAGAACTGGTCATCATCTAGTATTGTTGTTGAAGTATATAATGATCTCCTGGTCCTGCTCATTTCACTCAGCATCAGTTCGTGTAAGTCTCTCCAGGCCTTTCTGAAATCATCCTGTTGGTCATTTCTTACAGAACAGTAATATTCCATAATATTCATATACCACAATTTATTCAGCCATTCTCCAACTGATGGACATCCATTCAGTTTCCAGTTTCTAGCCACTACAAAAAGGGCTGCCACAAACATTCGTGCACATACAGGTCCCTTTCCCTTCTTTATAATCTCTTTGGGATATAATCCCAGTAGTAACACTGCTGGATCAAAGGGTATGCACAGTTTGATAACTTTTTGAGCATAGTTCCAAACTACTCTCCAAAATGGTTGGATTCGTTCACAACTCCACCAACAATGCATCAATGTCCCAGTTTGCCTGCATCCCCTCCAACAATCATCATTATTTTTTCCTGTCATCTTAGCCAATCTGATAGGTGTGTAGTGCTATCTTAGAGTTGTCTTAATTTGCATTTCTCTGATTAATAATGACTTGGAGCATCTTTTCATATGACTAGAAATAGTTTCAATTTCTTCATCTGAGAATTGTCTGTTCATATCCTTTGACCATTTTTCAATTGGAGAATGGCTTGATTTTTTATAAATTAGAGTTAATTCTCTATATATTTTGGAAATGAGGCCTTTATCAGAACCTTTGACTGTAAAAATATTTTCCCAGTTTATTGCTTCCCTTCTAATCTTGTCTGCATTAGTTTTGTTTGTACAAAAACTTTTCAGTTTGGTATAATCGAAATTTTCTATTTTGTGATCAGTAATGATCTCTAGTTCTGCTTTGGTCATAAAGACCTTCCCCTTCCACAGGTCTGAGAGGTAAACTATCCTATGTTCCTCTAATTTATTAATAATTTCATTCTTTATGCCTAGGTCATGAACCCATTTTGACCTTATCTTGGTGTACGGCGTTAAGTATGGATCAATGCCTAGTTTCTGCCATATTAGTTTCCAATTTTCCCAGCAATTTTTATCAAACAGTAAGTTCTTATCCCAAAAGCTGGGATCTTTGGGTTTGTCAAAGACTAGATTGCTATATTTGTTGACTGTTGATTGCTATATTTGTTGATTATCCCTTGAACCTAATCTATTCCACTGATCAACTAATCTATTCCTTAGCCAATACCAAATAGTTTTGGTAACTGCTGCTCTATAATATAATTTTAGATCTGGTACAGCTAAGCCACCATCATTTGATTTTTTTTTCATTAATTCCCTTGAAATTCTTGACCTTTTGTTTTTCCATATGAACTTTGTTGTTATTTTTTCTAGGTCATTAAAATAGTTTTTTGGGAGTCTGATTGGTATAGCGCTAAATAAATAGATTAGTTTAGGTAATATTGTCATCTTTATTATATTTGCTCGCCCTATCCAAGAGCATTTAATATTTTTCCAATTGGTTAGATCAGACTTAATTTGTGTGAAAAGTGGTCTGTAATTTTGCTCATAAAGTTTCTGATTTTCCCTTGGCAGATAGATTCCTAAATATTTTATATTATCAGTAGTTACTTTAAATGGAATTTCTCTTTGTAACTCTGACTGTTGGATTTTGTTAGTGATATATAAGAATGCTGATGACTTATGTGGGTTTATTTTATAACCAGCAACTTTGCTAAAGTTGTGGATTATTTCTAATAACTTTTTAGCAGAATCTCTTGGGTTCTCTAAGTATACCATCATGTCAACGGCAAAGAGTGATAATTTGGTTTCCTCATTGCCTATTCTTATCCCTTTAATCTCTTTCTCAGCTCTTATTGCTATAGCTAGCGTTTCTAATACAATATTAAATAGTAACGGTGATAGTGGGCAACCTTGTTTCACTCCAGATCTTATTGGGAATGGTTGCAGTTTGTCTCCATTACATATGATGCTTACTGATGGTTTTAAATAGATGCTGCTGATTATTTTAAGGAAAAGTCCATTTATTCCTATACTCTCAAGTGTTTTTAATAGGAATGGATGTTGGATTTTATCAAATGCTTTTTCTGCATCTATTGAGATGATCATATGGTTTTTGTTAATTTGGTTATTAACATGGCCAATTATATTGATAGTTTTCCTAATATTGAACCAGCCCTGCATTCCTGGTATAAATCCTACTTGATCATAGTGTATTATCTTGGAGATGATTTTCTGTAGTCTTTTTGCTAATATCTTATTTAAGATTTTAGCATCAATATTCATTAGGGAGATTGGTCTATAATTTTCTTTCTCTGTTTTCAGCCTACCTGGTTTAGGTATCAGTACCATGTCTGTGTCATAGAAGGAATTTGGTAGGACTCCTTCATTCCCTATTTTATCAAATAATTTATATAGCATTGGGGCCAATTGTTCTTTAAATGTTTGGTAAAATTCACATGTAAATCCATCTGGTCCTGGGGATTTTTTCTTAGGGAGTTGTTTAATTGCCTGTTCTATTTCTTTTTCTGAAATGGGACTATTCAAGCAATTTACTTCCTCCTCTGTTAGTCTGGGAAGTCTATATTTTTGGAGGTAGTCATCCATTTCACTTAGGTTATCAAATTTATTGGCATAAAGTTGAGCAAAATAACTCCTTATTATTTCTCTAATTTCCTCTTCATTGGTGGAAAGTTCTCCCTTTTCATTTTTAAGACTACTAATTTCATTTTCCTCCCTCCTTTTTCTAATCAGATTTACCAAAGGCTTATCTATTTTATTGGCTTTTTCATAGACAACTCTTAGTTTTATTAATTAGTTCAATAGTTTTTTTACTTTCAATATTTTTAATTTCTCCTTTTAATTTTAGAATTTCCAATTTAGTATTTGATTGGGGGTTTTTAATTTGGTCTTTTTTTAGTTTTTTTAGTTGCAAGCCCAATTCATTAATCTTTTCTTTCTCTGTTTTATTCAAGTAAGCCTCTAAGGATATAAAATTCCCTCTTATTACCACTTTGGCTGCATCCCACAAATTTTGGTATGACGTCTCATCATTGTCATTATCTTGAGTGAAATTATTAATTGTATCCATAATTTGCTGCTTCACCCAATCATTCTTTAAGATGAGATTGTTTAGTTTCCAATTATTTTTTGGTCTATTTCCCCCTAACTTTTTGTTGAATGTAGTTTTTATTGCATCATGATCTGAAAAGAAATCATTTACTATTTCTTCTTTCTTGCATTTAATTTTGAGGTCTTTATGTCCTAATATATGGTCAATTTTTGAATAGGTTCCATGAACTGCTGAGAAGAAAGTATATTCCTTTCTTGGATGGTAGAAAACTTCCATGGATTCCATTATCATTTCTTTTCTAATGATTCTCAGATTTATTCAGCCATATATTCTTGGGTGAACTCCAGTTTTATATCTCCAAGATTGTATTGGACATCTCAAACTCAATGACTCATGGGAATGACTCATAGAAATACTAAAATGAACATATCCCAAGCTAAATTCACTATGTTTCCTTTCTTCCCACTTTTTGTATTAAGAACATCATCATTCATTTTGTCAGTGACTTAGGTTCATAAACATTTTGCTCTTATGTTTTCTTGAATCTTTAGATAATCCTGCTCATTTTACCTTCATAAAATCACTTGCATATACCTTCTTATTTCTTATGATAATGCTACCATCTTGTTGTAGGCACTTATCTCATTCCCAGATTATTCCAATAGCCAACTAGTTGTTCTCACTGTCACAGTTCTTTCTCTACTCTTGCTCATTCTTCAATCACATGTCAGAGTAATCTTCCTAAATCATAGTTACAATCTTGTCATTCACTTTGCCCAGTACAGTTTATTTTTTATCTTCCCACTATGCCCTGCAGAGTCATATAGTATCCATTGTCCTCCAAAGCTCTTTTCATGCTAACACCCTGACCATTATCTTTTCTGTTTTATCATAGCTTATTCATCTCCATATACACTGAAATTCAGTGACAGTGGTCTCCTTGTTTCTGAAAGAAGATATTAACTTATCAGACTCCAGACATTTTGACTTATTATCCCACATGCCTGGAAATATCTCTTTTCTCTTCTTTGCCTACTGAATTCTTTTAAGTTCTTGATGAAACCATATATTATTTAATATGCTTTTTCAATACTTTTCCAATATTCCTTAATTTCAATGTCTTCTCTCTGTATGTCCAATCTATCTTGTGTATATCTTTTTTATAAAAAGCTGTTTATACACACAGTCTCCCCCAATAAACTGTAAGCTACTTAAGGAAAGGAAATGTCTTTTTCATAGTACTTGCTGCATAGATGTTTCATAACTATCTGTTGATCAACTGACTGATTAATAACTACTATTCCTAGTCCTTAGCATAATTCCTGGAATATAAGAAGTGTTCTAGATGCTCTGCATGCTCTTTTGTTCCATGTGTAACTTTCTCTTAGAATATTTATAAATAAAACATACAACTTAAATTCTGCCAAAAATGTATTATACCTGAAATATAAATATATCTACAGGAACATATAACTAAATTTATGGCAGATTATAAGCACATTCAAATATAAGCTTAGTACCATGAATCTTTGTCAAAATAATTTCATGTAACTTGGAGACAAATTCACTTGGAGTCGGAGGGAAATCTATGGTAATACAGAAAACTCACCACTGTCTACATATATCCATGATTGAGGAAAGAAATTGATCTGGAAGCAGAGAATAACTTTTTCAGCACCAATTGGTGATGCGACAAAGAATCTGGAGAGTAATAACTCTCTCAAGATCATTTTTCCTCCCTTTAGCTCTCTTCCAAGTAACCCATGGGAAAAAAATGTAGCTGAAAATTGCTTACTAGTCATTCTGAGAGTATGAGAGAATAAAATTTTTTACAATATATTTTTACATTTTAAAAATTGCTCAGTATCATAAATTGATATGATTTTATCAGTGGAAATGACATGAAAGATTTTGTATTATCAGATGCTTTCATGCTACACCATAAAGACTACCAGAAGTTCCTTCGCTGACTTGCAGCTGAAACATTCAATGTGTGTTGTTTCCTCCAATAGAATGAGAACTTTGTGAAAGCAAAAATTGTTTTATATTTATCTTTGTAATTCACCCCTACAATTTAACACATTGCTTTGTACTTTTTTCATCCATCCATTATCAAAAATCATTCATTAGAAAGTATGAGTGATCCAGGAAAGGGTGGGTAGGTAGAGGAATCCCCCAAGAGGAGACAGCCTTGACAGCCTCAGAAATTATTATTATCATGAGAAGAAATTGAATAGGAAAGATGAGGATTCCCTGAAAAAGAAAAGGGCATACATAACTAAGGACTATTCTCTGAGGGAAAGCAGAGAGATATATTGATTATAGAGTCAACGAATCTGAGTTCAAAGCCTTGCCTATTCTACTTATTAACTGTGATCTTGGACTAGTAGTTTTTGGTTCTGTGCATGTTATTTTTTTTATGTGAAAAATTAGGGGTGAGAATAATTAATCTCTAAAAAACATCCTATCTCTCTCTGTTCCTTCCAGGCATTTCAAAATATCCAAGGCTGTAACAAATGTGGCAGAACAAGTTATGTATCCTTAATTTTCCTTGAAGTTTGATAAAGTTCACCTAATTGCATATTCCTCTCCCCAACTCTGTCAATAATCAATAAGCATCTATTAAGCATTGAGAGTAAAAATAAATGTGAAAGACCCTTACACAAGAAGCTCATAATATCATAGGAGAGTCATACTTCCCCTAACCTGATAAGAGTCAATATCCTTAAAAGAAAAAAGAACATTCTTTCATCTTTCTGCAATGGCCTGCTAAGCCTTAAAAATGAAACAACATCATCTCTGCTAGTGACTCCAAGGCAGCTATTTGGAGGCTGCATTTCAGCCCAGAGAGTTTTTAAGTGGGTCACAGAGCTCATGAGGAAACACCTGCAGACCTCCTTAAACAATTTAGCTGTTAGTGGGTGATGGCACTTTCATTTCATAGTGTCACCATTGGGGGTATGGTCACTACCTTAGAAACAAACTAGAAAATTATCATTGTAACTAGCTCTACTGTTAAAAAGAAAAAAAAAAGGACAATTCTAAGAAAATACCTAGTTACTATAGCAACAAGAACCTGAAAAGTAGTTAAAGAAAACATGGATTTTTTTCCCCACTATATATAGCCCAATGCTAAATTCTAAAACTGGACAGATTTATTTTGCTATTCCAGTTTTTATAATTCCAAGAAAATTAACATAATGAGAAATAGGAAAATTTAGTTCATTTTTAATAATAGCACAGATATAAGGAATGCTTTTAAATTTAAAAGTGCTCTTTACAGTACCAAGTCTTTAAGAAAGATAAAATATATGTGTTATCATCATTGCACTGTTCAAGAAACTGAGATTCAGAGATCCTATACCATAAGGATCACATCACAAGAAGTTCTGTTTCTGGCTTGCACTCTAAAACATTCAGTGTGTCTTCTCTCCCCCAATAAAATGAGAGCCTTTTGAAACAAAGAATGCAAATGAAAAGAGTTCTTCTCCTTAAGATATGAGGGGCCAATCCTGTCTCTGATGCAGAATTTCACAAAATCTCATATTTGTCAGGGCATGTCTGCAAGTCATTTATATAAAATTCATAGAGATAAATTTTAAGGTCTCATACACGTCTAATCAATTTATCTTACATATGATCTCATAGTAATCTAGTCCTATTAACCAGAAATTGTTATTGTAACATACCTAAAATGGAGATCAGCCAGTCTTAGAGATTTTTTCTCATGAAAAATTCACTACCAAGTGAAACAGTTTTTCCTACTTTGAGGCTTTAAATATGTGTGTGTGTGTGTGTGTATTGTGAACTATATTATATCTATATCTTTATATATGCATATATATATGTATATATGTGTATACACATACATACACACACTCCAAACCAGATGTCTCTTTGAACTTTATTACACATAGAAAAAGTACTAGCAATGTTATGCAGATCCATATTTTTAGCTGTGAATTAATCATATTTCAAAACACAAGGATTATTTCAAAGCGAAGCATTAAATTAGCACCTAAATAACTTACATTTGTATTTTTTAATTTTACAAAGCACTTTCTTTATAACCCAATATGTAACACAAGTATTATTTCAGTTTTATAGATGAAGAAATGAAACTCAAAGATGAGATGAATTTGCCCAGGATAACCCAGCTAGAATCAGAGGCTTCAAATCCTGTGGTCTTTCCACTATAGTACGTATAATTTGTATACACAAACCACATTGTCTCTCAGATAGAAAATTTAGTTAGGATAATGTGGCTACCTGACCTCATAGAGCATACCAGAGAATTATAATACAAACACAAATAATGAATGTGATGTAATATTAGAGCACAAGAGCATGATACAGATAAAGGACTATCGGGATCTGAAGTGGAGAAAG
Source organism: Sarcophilus harrisii (assembly GCF_902635505.1). Classification (NCBI taxonomy): domain Eukaryota; kingdom Metazoa; phylum Chordata; class Mammalia; order Dasyuromorphia; family Dasyuridae; genus Sarcophilus; species Sarcophilus harrisii. The sequence continues at coordinate 175,889,744 of NC_045427.1, forward strand.
CCTCTACCAACTGGAAAGAATTTCTGGAAAAATTGTCATTCGAATTGAGTTTTAAAAGGTGCACAGAAATTGGAAGTCAGAAGAGGAAGAGGAGAGCATTCAAATGTGAATAAAAGCATTCATATTCTTTTATTTTTATGGTTTTGCCTCCTCACCTAGATTGTACCCTCTGTAAGTAAACAATTTTTGTGTTCCTTACAAAAATTATCTTGCACTGTCTTGCAAAATAAATATTTGTGGGTGATTTTATGTGCATGGCAATTTCAATACTTATAAAAATGGACATAAAACACCTCTGGTAATTTTAATACTGATAAAAAGTTAAATTGCAAAGCTAAAACTCACTTCTAGGAACAGGCATAATACAGACTTGTTTAATACTGTCTTTCTATCTACCAAATACAAACCTAATCTGATGGATGAATGACTTGAGAGTTCAGAAAGAAATTTTTTCTAATGCTTTGAGTGGTAAAGGTTCTAAAATGTTGACTTCATGGAAAAGAATCACAGAATATTTATCATCAAAAGAGTATTAAGTAGTGAAAATATTTTTTCTTTATTTTTGGTCTTAGCTAGCAAAAACCTTAGAAGAACAAATGCATCAGACTATCCCTTTAAAAAAATTCAAAAATGTAAATAGTTTAACTAGTAATGCCTATATAAGAGAGAACACAAAACAAAAGTCAAGAAACAAAAACAAGTTTTGCTTTTGCCTTTAATTAGCCATTACCTCTATGGCTGGTTAAATTTCATTATCTGTAATATGATAGGGTTGAAATAAATGATTTCTAGAATTCTTTCTAGATCTATGTTAGAGGCAAACATTTAAGCATGAATATTCTACATTTAATACAAGTCCTTGTGTCTATCTTTTATTATTATAAAAAGCTAAACATTAAATTTCTTTTTCTTATTTCCCTTTTAACTGACATAATAGATTTTAATTCTTAAAATACATGCAATGATAATTATCAACATTAATACTTGCAAAACCTTGTGTTCCAAATTTTTCTCCCTTCCACCCTATCCCCCCACTCTAATATAGATTAAATATGTTCAATTTCACAGAACTAGAACTAACTTATCATACAAAGTCAAGTCTAAACAATTGGAAAAATATCAATTGCTCATGGGTAGAATGTGCTAAAATAATTAAAATGATAATTCTACCCGAATTGATATACTTGGTCACTGTCATAACAATCAAACTGCCAAAATTATTTTATAGAAGTAGAAAAAATGATAAAATTTATCTGGAAGAAAATGTCAAAAAGTTAATGAAAACATATGAAGAATGGTGACTTAGCAGTATTAGACGTAAAACTATATTAAAAAGCAGCAGTCATCAAAACTATTTGGTACTGACTAAGAAATAAAGTGGTGAATCAGTGGAATAGGTTAGATATACATGACATAATAATCAATGACTAGAATAATTTAGTATTTGATAAACCCTCAAAATGAATCTTCTGGGATGAGTACTCACTATTTTAAAATATTGCTGGGAAAGGATGAATACAGAGAGGCTTGGAGAGACTTACATGAATTCATGCTAAGTGAAATGAACAGAACCAGGAGATCATTATATACTTCAACAACGATACTGTATGAGGATGTATTCTGATGGAAGTGGATTTCTTCGATAAAGAGATCTAACCCAGTTTCAATTATGGACAGAAGCAGCTACACCCAAAGAAAGAACACTGGGAAATGAATGTACTATTGGCATTTTTGTTTTTCTTCCCAGGTTATTTTTACATTGTGACTCCAATTCTTCTTGTGCAACAAGTGAACTGTTTCGTTCTGCACACATATATTTTATCTAGGATATACTGTGCCATATTTAACATGTATAGGACTGCTTGCCATCTGGGGGAGGGGTTAGAGGGAGGGAGGGGAAAAGTCAGAACAGAAGTCAGTGCAAGGGATAATGTTGTAAAAAATTACCCAGATATGGGTTCTGTCAATAAAAAGTTATAATTGTGAAAAAATTAAAAAATATTGCCGGGAAAACTAGAAAATAATATATCAGAAATTTGGCATAGATTGACATCTCACATCCTATAGGAAAATAAGGTCAAAATACATACATGATTGGGGCATACAGGGTGATACCATAAGCAAATTAGGATTCATCCAGTACCTTTATATATCTATGCAGGCCTAGCTACACCCAGCAAAAGAACTCTGGGTGATGACAATGAACCTGACAATTTATTTATATTCATGGGTAACTTTTCAGCATTGACAATTACAAGACCCTTTTTCCAACTTTTCCCCTTCTTCCCCCCACCCCTTCCCCCAGATGTCAGATTGAGCAATACATGTTAAATATGTTGAAGTAAAAGTTAAATACAATATATGTATACGTGTCCAAACAGTTATTTTGCTGTACAGAAAGAATCAGACTTTGAAATGGTGTACAATTAGCCTGTGAAAGAAATCAAAGTTGCAAGCGGACAAAAATAGAGCGATCGGGAATTCTATGTAGTGGTTCATAGTCATCACCCAGAGTTCTTTCACTGGGTGTAGCTGGTTCAGTTCATTACTGCTCCAGTAGAACTGATTTGGTTCATCTCATTGCTGAAGATAGCCAGGTCCATCAGAATTGATCATCATATAGTATTGTTAAAGTATATAATGATCTCCTGGCCCTGCTCATTTCACTCAGCATCAGTTCGTATAAGTCTCTCCAGGCCTTTTTGAAATCATCCCGCTGGTCATTTCTTACAGAACAATAATATTCCATAATATTCAGATACCGCAATTTATTCAGTCATTCTCCAATTGATGTGCATCCACTTAGTTTCCAGTTTCTAGCCACTACTAAAAGGACTGTCACAAACATTCTTGCACATACAGGTCCCTTTCCCTTCTTTTAAAATCTCTTTGGGATATAAGACCAGCAGTAACGCTGCTGGATCAAAAGGTATGCCCAGTTTGATAACTTTTTGAGCATAGTTCCAAATTGCTCTCCAGAATGGCTGGATGTATTCACAATTCCACCAACAATGTATCAGTGTCCCTGTTTTCCCACATCCCCTCTAGCATTGCACACTATCTTTCCCTGTAATTCTAGCCAATATGACAAGTGTGTAGTGGTATCTCAGAGTTGTTTTAATTTGCATTTCTCTGATTAATAATGATTTGGACAACTTTTCATATGGCTAGAAATAGTTTCAATTTCTTCATCTGAGAATTGTTTATTCATATCCTTTGACCATTTATCAACTGGAGAATGGCTTGATTAGAAATAAGGTATTTATCAGAACCCTTAAATATAAAAAAGATTTCTCAAGTTATTGCTTCCCTTCTAATCTTGTCTGTATTAGTTTTGTTTGTACCAAAAAAATTAGCTTAATGTAATAAAAATTAACTATCTGGTGTTCAATTATGAGTTTCAGTTCTTCTCTGGACACAAATTCCTTCCTGCTCCACAGATCTGAGAGGCAGTCTTCTATGTTCATCTAATTTGCTTATAATATCACTCTTTTTTATTTCCAAAGCATATGCATGGGTAATATTTCAAACATTGAATCTTGCATAACATTTTGTTGCGAATTGTCTCCTCCTTCCCTCCCACCCTTTTCCCTAGCTGCCAATATATTGTCCATTGCTTCCCATGTCAGATAATCCAATGATTCCCCCCAAGTTTTTGAAATCCTGCAACAATCCTTTTGTGTGTTAGGGAATCCAACGATTCCAGCAGATTTTGAAGTCCTGCAACAGTCTTATCATTTCTCAGAAAATCCAATGATTCCTGAGGGCTTTCAAGTCTTACAACAGTTTTATGTCTCAGAGAATTCAGTGACTCCTGAGGGTTTTGAAGTCCAACAAGTTTCGATGTCCATAAGTCAAACGCCATAACTACCATGCTCTTTCAGTGGTGAACACAATCAGCAACAGAACCACCCAATATTTCTTGGGTCTTCTCCTTCGTTTCAAGGGTCTGCTCCATCTCTCTGTGATGGACAAGGCAAATATGGCTCGTTGGCACCCATCTGATTCCTTCTCCACCTGTAGAGATAGAAGCAAACCCTCTCCCCCAAGCAGTTAACCTATCTGGCCCCTTCCATTTACCACTTTCTGTGTCTCTCACCTGGCAATTATCTAAAGATAGTGGAGCCACTTGCACTGGACACTGACCTTCCGGTGGGTTATAAAATCTGTCTGCCAAAGCCATCAGATCAAGAAGGAAGAAAAATAAAAACTGAGAAAGAAAACAAAATGCAAGCAAATAACATCAGAGAGTGAGAATGCTATGTTATGGTCCACATTTTTTTCCTATGGTTCTCTTTCTGGGTGTAGATAGCTCTCTCCATCATTGACCAAGTAGAATTGGTTTGAATCATCTTAACATTGAAGAGAGCCATATCCATCAGAATTGATTGCCATATAGTCTTGTTTTTTCTGTGTATAATAAGCTCCTGGTTCTGCTCATTGCACTTAGCATCAGTACATGTAGGTCTCTCTAAGCCTCTCTGAAATCATCCTGCTGGTCATTTATTAGAGAACAATAGTATTCCAAAGCATTCATACACCATAATTTATTCAGTCATTCTCCAATTCATGGGCATCCACTCAGTTTCCAGTTTCTTGTCACTACAAATAGAGCTGACACAGACAATTTTGCACATGTGGGTCTCTTTCCCTCCTTTAGGATCTCTTTGGGATATAATCCCAAAAGAAACATTGATGGATCAAATGGTATGCACAATTTGATAACTTTTTGAGCACAGTTCCAAATGCTCTCCAAGACGGTTGGAGCCATTTGCAATTCCACCAACAATATCAGTGTCCCAGTTTTCCCACATCCCCTGCAATATTCATAAGCTTTTCCTGTCATTTTAGGTAATCTAACAGGTGTGTAGTGGTATCTCAGAGTTGTCTTAATTTGCATTTCTCTGATAAATACAGGTTTGGCTTTTCATGTGGCTACAAATAGTTTCAATTTCTTCTCCTGAAATTTGTCTGTTCATATTCTTTGACCATTTATAAATTGGAGAATGGATTGAACTATATAATTTCATTCTTTATGTCTAAATAATGAACCTATTTGGCTTTTATCTTGGTATGTGTTGTTAGGTATTGATCGAGCCCTAATTTCTTGCATACTAGATTCCAATTTTCCCAGAAATTTTTGTTACATATTGAGGTCCTGTGCTATAGTTATTGACTATTTTGTTCTGTGATCCTAAACTATTCCACTGATCAACTACTCTATGTCTTAGCCAGTATCAAATGTTTTTAATGATCACTGCTTTATAATATATTTTTTAGGTTTGGTACAGTGAGACCTCTTTCATTAGTATTTTTTCCATTGATTCCCTTGAAATGATTGACCTTTTGTTCTTCTAGAAGAACTTTGTTACTATTTTTCTAGGTTTACAAAATAATGTCTTGGGTGTTTGATTTGCATAGCACTAAATAAGTAGATTAATTTAGGCAGTATTGTCATTTTTATTATATTCATTTGGCTTACCCATCAATACTTGATGTTTTTTCAACTTATTAGATCTGACTTTATTTGTATGGAAAGTGTTTTGTAGTTGTGTTCATACACCGTAGAGGGCTGAAAATCAGATAGATTATTTGAATCTAAGACAGCAGAGCACTTAAGGCTAATTATCTATTCAAGGTGTGATAATGATACTATAAACATATGTGATGTGAAGGCCTTCTCACAACTGGCACTTGGTGAATATGTTGTGATGAGGTAATCAGAGGCAAGGATTGTAGGGCTGAGGGAAAAGGTCAGAGTCTCTCTAACCCAGAGGGGAGAGGATTTCAGGCTCCAAACTTCCGAGTCCAGGATTCATTTTTGACAAGCCACATGGAAGCTTGCCTGCCTTCTTCACTTCTTCTCCTTTAGACCAAAGACTTTGATGATCCTGACTGTAGCTGATCCTGAGGCCCCCTAGAGAGCTAGCCCAGACATTACATATTGGCAGCAATGTGAACTAAGGGCCTGTACACAGCTTGATCATAATTTCAGTGAAGAAGTCCCTGTGACCTGTAAATAGGGAGAGTATTAAAATAGGCAAGCAGCAAACTTTTTTAAGAGCTAAACTAGTAAATTTTGTATTCTAGCTGAAATGGTGAAGATACTAGAAAAAGAACCTCTGCCACCCCCATCCCCACCTCTACCCAAAGGGAAGTCTATAGAAAGCATACTTAAGCTAATAAACAGGCAAGATTTGCTTGGAACTTGGAAGCAGATTACTGGAATCTTAGAAGCATTAGAATGTACATCCTCTTGGTACTCCAAGGAAGATTAGAGGCAGATAAGTGGAAACTGATAGGAGAATAAATAATTGAATATTACAATGATAATGGTCTTAATTGAATTTCTAAGGAAATATTCTATATATACAACATAATGCAATTGGCCTTAAAGAATCCCACAAATTCATAAAAAAGGACAAGTTTTAAGCCAGACAAAGAAGTGTGAAGAGAAAGAAGAGGAGAAGGGAGGATGGTATTGAAAAAAAATTCTGAAAGGCATGGAGAGTGAACTTAAAGGATATGTTGATTCTCACTCTCACAGCTCAATTTCATCTCCACCTACATCCTAGTAGATTCTTGACCCTCCCTCATCATTTTCAACTTCCTGGGTGGAGGGAGGAGGAGGAGGAGTGAGAAGGACAGTGATACCACCAGTACTACCTACCCAGCAACTAACCCTCCCATGACTAGATTACAAAAGGCACTACTTAAAGCCCAAGAAGAAGGACAGAATACAGCTGATTTAAAAATAGAAGCATACCCTGTGATTGAAGAGCTTAACTCTTCAGGTCAAGAAAAAAGAAGATATACTATTTTTGATCTACAAATTATCAAATATCTGAAAAAAGTGTACACTCTTTATGGATCTACATCATCTTATATTAAGATGTTATTAGAGAACTTGTCTTTTGGAGTTTTAACCCCTAATTATTTGAAATCTATAGCAAAAACATGTTTAGAACCTGGACAAAACTTGTTGTGGATTTCTGAGTAAAGTGAACTCTGTAGGATACAAGCCCAATGAAAAAGGCAACCTGGAGTTAATATACCAATCACCTGTGACCAACTAACAGGTATAGGTTCTTATGCAGACATTTCAGCACAGATTAATTACCCCATGATAGCATATGAGCAATTTGCCATTGCTGCTATCAAAGTATGTAGCACCCTTTCAGGAAGGCAAGATGGAAGGGAAGCCTTTGTGAAAATAGCATAAGGCCAAATGAAGCCTTTTCTGATTTTGTGGGACATCTGCACACAGCTGTCATATAAATATTGGTGAAAATGAAGCAACAGAAATTATGATAAGACAACTTGCTAAAAAAAATTCTAATGAGGTTTGTAGAAAAATTGTACAAGGACTACACAAGGATGTTCCTTTAAATTAGATCATAAGACTTTGTGTCACAGTGGGCACAAAGACCTCTTATACCCAGGCTCTGATTCAGACTTCCCAAGATCCAAACATGAAAAGACAGGGTTCTTTTTGGCAAGGGGGTTCCAGAGAGACTCATCAATGCTTTCAATGTGGTAAGGCAGGGCACCTGAAAGGTCAATGTTGGCATAATAGCAAAGTGAGAAAACAGAGTGAAAGAACAAGACCCAGAACCGCATATCCAAAATGTAACAGAAGCTTCCATTGGGTATCAGAATGTAGATTGATTCAAGGAAATAGGATAGGGGATCCAGCTTTAGGACCCCAGGCAAAAAACACTTGGGCATTATTGCAGCTGAAGCTACACCCAGAGAGTCTTTATAAGTTCAATACTCAGACATGACCAATCAGCCAAGAAGCAATCTGATGGGAGAAAGAGATTACAATTAGGAAGAACAGAGTTGTATGCAGTTGGGACTACTGAGTTATCCTCTAGAAATATGATATATGTCACTGTTCAGCCTTTAGATCCTTTGCATCCACACACAGTAGGCTTGACCATTTCACCTCCTGAGAGTGCTTGCAAAACAGTGTCCATCAATACAATGATATGGAAAAATGGGGAATGCGCAGATAATATCCTAATCACTAATACAGATAGACAATATGTGACTTATCAACCAGGAGAAGTAGTAAAATCAGGTTTACTGGCACATAGTTCAGTATGTATCTGGTGCTATCTGATGATATTTGCTCAGATTTTAACTCCCAGCAACAGAATTCAGGAATAATCTGGACTGCAGCTGTTACAGCTGACCAACCTATGCTCACTATTTATGTAAATGCATACTATTGGAAGGGTTGTAGACACAGGTGCAGATTGTACAGTCATTAGAGGTGCCAGCTGGCCCATTCATTGGCCAAAGTTTAAGGCAGACACCTCCATGTCTGGCATAGGAGGATCAATAAGAGCTGTAGTTAGTACTATACTTTTGAGATGGACATTTGAAAGTGAAAGAGAAGATTTTACACCTTTGGTAGTTGAAAAGATCCCCATCAATCTGTGGGGAAGAGACATCTTACAATAGGATTACAAATAAGTATTTTGGCATTTTAGGCAGGGCTGCTGCTGAAGGCCTGCCAACATTCTCACCTGTTCCTATTTAATAAAAAACTGATACCCCAGTGTGGATAGAACAGTGGCCCTTGGCTAGTGACAAAATCCAGGCCTTATTGGATGTATTACAGGAACAACTTTGCCAAGGACACTTACAACCTTCTCTAACTCCTTGGAATTCCCCTGTATTTGTTGTGAGAAAGAAATCTGGAAAATGGAGGATATTAACTGATTTAAGAAAAGTAAATGAACAGATTGAAACTATGGGGATTCTGCAGCTTGTACTTCCATCTCCTATTCAATTGAGTAAAGTATTACCTCTTTGGGTTATAGACATTAAGATTTGTTTCTATTCTATCCCTATAGATAAGGAAGATATGAAAAGATTTGCCTTTTCAGTGTCCAGTGTTACCTTAGCTGATCCTTATAAAAGATAACGATGGACAGTTTTGTCACAGGGAATGAAAAATAGCTCAATATGTGTCAAATGCAAGTACTCTTACTCCAATAAGAAAATAATTTCCAAAAGTTATCTTGTTACATTACATGAATGATATCTTGGGTTGTGCACCTGAGAAGCAAATGTTAGAATCATTTCTATAAAAGACCATAGAAAAAATAAGGAACTACAAATTGCACATACCTCCAGAAAAAATTCAAGGGCACACTCCTTTTCAGTATTTAGGATATGAAGTACACCCTAAGGTGCTTACAATTTAAAAACTTTCCTTAAGAACAGAGAAGCTAAACACCTTAAATGACTTTCAGAAATTGAGATCTACAATAGATGTAGATCTTTGCTACAATCTTTGCTAAAGGTATGGATTATTTGTAATAGCTTTTTAGTAGAATCTCTGGGATTCTCTAAGTATACCATCATATTATCTGCAAAGAGTGATAATTTGGTTTCCTCATTATCTTCCCTAATTCCTTTAATCTCCTTCTCAACTCTTTTTTGCTGAAGCTAACATTTCTAATACAATATTGAATAGTAATGGTGATAGTGGGCAACCTTGCTTCACTCCTGATCTTATTGGGAATGGTTCTAGTTTATCCCCATTACATCTGATGCTTACTGATGGTTTTAATTAAATGCTCCTGATTATTTTCAGGAAAAGTCCATTTATGCTTATACTCTCATGTGTTTTTAATAGGAATGGATATTGGATTTTATCAAATGCTTTTTCTGCATCTGTTGAGATGACCATATGGTTTTTGTTAATTAGGTTTTTGATATGGTCAATTATACTAGTAGTTTTCTTAATATTAAACCAGTCTTGCATTCCTCATATAAATCCTACTTGGTCATGGTGTATTATCCTGGGGATGATTTTTTGTAGTCTTTTTGGTAAAATTTTGTTTAAGATTTTAGCATCAATATTCATGAGGGTGATTTGTCTATAATTTTCTTTTTGTTTTCAACCTACCTGGTTTAAGTATCAGCCTCATATCTGTGTCATAAAAGAAATTTGTTAGGACTCCTTAAATCCCTATTTTTTTCAAATAGTTTATATAGCATTGGGGTTAATTGTTCTTTAAATGTTTGATAGAATTCACATGTCATGGATTTATGTATATCTGTTTCAAGTAAGACCCTTCAGCCCAGAAACCCATTAACAATATCTTTTCCTTGATGCTATAATTTTGAAATTTAGTCACAATATTTCTTGGGGATTTAATTTTGGGATCTTTTCCAGGAGATGATCTGTGAATTATTTCAATGGCTATTTTACATTCTCATTCTAAGATATCAGGGCAGTTTTCCTTTATGATTTCCTGTAAGATAATGTTTAGGTTCTTTTTTTTTTATTATTACGGCTTTTAAGAAGTCTAACAATCTTTAGAGTCTTTCTTCTAAATCTATTTTCTAGGACAGGTGTTTTGTCTAGTAAGTATTTCATATATTCTTTTTTTCAGTTTTTTTTGACTGATTCTTAAAGTATTATTGAGTTATTCAGCTGCATTTGTTCCATGCTAATTTTTAGTGTATTATTTTCTTCAGTTATCCTTTTTAGCCCTTTGGTAATTGGCTAATTGAATTGTTTTGTTAATTGCATTTTTTTCCATTTCACAAATTTTGTTTTTAAATTAATTAGTTTCTTTTTCATATCTATTTTGTAGGGCATTATATGCTTTTTTCCCCCATTCCTTTTTGAAATGATTTCATTTCCTTTCTCCATTTTTCTTCTGAATCTCTTTTATGACTCTTTAATGCAATCTTCCATGAAAGCCTTTTCTAATAGGGGCCAACTTAGATATATCTCTCTTTGGGCTTCATCTGGAGTTGTTTTGCTTTTAGGACCCTCAGGATTTGAGTGTCTGTTCTCTCTCTCCACAAAAGCTATCTATAGTGAGAGTTCTTTTTGTTTTTTTGTTCATCATTTTTTTAGACTTGAGGTCTTCTCAGTACAATAAGGAAACAGTTGCTTTAGTTTTCCCTGGGATAGTTCTGCTGATTAATTTCTGGTACTGGGCAATCGTGGCTAGGTCTGGCATTCTTTCACAACTCAGTCATTTACAATTTACTTTTTGTAGCAAATCTGCCCAACCACCTGCTCGAAACCAGCACATTGTAGCCTAAGAGGCTCACAGAAGATTCCCAGGTTTCTGGAAGCTGAAATACTCTGACTCCCTGCCTCAATCCTTTCCACGGTCTCCCTGTGCTGTGGTCTGTGCTTGGCAGACTGTCCAGCTGCCCATTTGAAGCAGATCTATTCTGAAATTATGTCAATGTATCTTCTGGGAATGTGTTGTACTCCAAATAACTGTAGGTTCTTTGGCTCCAAAACCAGTTTAGAGGCTTAGTCTGCTTTTGGTTTGAGAGAAAATTAGAGGAAGTTGCAGAAATTTGTAACTGCTATCTGCCATCTTGCACATGACTCTTTTCAACAATAAGAGGAGTCAGACTGGTCCCAATGGTCTTAAAATGAAGAGATCCATCTGCATAAAGAAAGAACACTATAGGAAGTGAATGTGGATCACAACATAGTATTTTCATATATGCATAGCTGTTTGCTTGCATTTTTTGTCTTTCCCATTTTTTCCCTTTTTGATCTGATTTGTTTTTGTGCAGTACAATAATTGTGGAAATATGTATGGAAGAATTTCATAGGTTTAACATATATTGGATTTCTTGTAATCTGTGGAAAAAGAGTTCTGGGATAGAGATGAAAACAATTTGAAATACAAGGTTTTGCAAGGGTGAATGTTGAAAATTTATCTATGTATTTATTTTGGAAATAAAAACTTTAATAAAAATAGCATTGATATTCTTTCCTTTTCTCTTTTAATTAGATATATTTTTGCTTTTGCTTAATTTGAGACCAAGATTCTTACCCTTCTTTTTTTTTAATTTAGCTGAAGTATAATATATTCTGCTCCAGCCTTTTCCTTTTACTCTTCATTTATCACTCTACTCTAAATCTGTTTCTTGTAAACAACATATTGTAGAATTCTGGCTTTTAATTCATTTTTCTATCTGCTTCTGTTTTATATGACAATTCATGTCATTTCCATTCACACTTAAAGTGATTGACTATATTTTCTGCCATCTTGTCTTCCCAAAATTATTTTTTTCTCTTTCCTTCCCCCATTTCCCTCCTCCCCATTGTGTTGCTTCTGACCACCTTTTCTTTCAATCAGTCCTTCACTTTTGCAGCACCACCTCCCCTTTTTTATCCTTTATCCCTTCTACTTCTATTTTCTACTTCTGTTAGATTCCCTTTTTCCTTTCTGTTTTCTCCTCTTACTTCCCTGTTGATTGAGACAGGTTTCTCTATCAAACTAAATACGACTGATATTCTTTCTTTGAGCCAAGTTCAATGAGATTAAAGTTCAAACAATTTTCATTCATCTTCCTTTTTTTCCATTAATAGGTCTCTTTTGCCTTCTTATGTGATGTAATTTACCTCATTTTCTTCCTCTTTCCTCTTTTTGCAGTACAATCCATTTTCCACCTGTTTCTTTCTTATATTATTATAATAAAGTCATATTATACTACCCCTTCTAAGTATTCCCCTGAACAGAGACAATTCTCAAGAATTAAACATATGATCTTGTCATCTAGGGATGTAAAGTTTTTAAATTTTTTTTTTTCCTTTTTACATTTTTATGTTTCTTTTGTGTTCTGGATTTTGGTTGCGCACTGATGTTTTATCAAAATACATGAAATTCAACTATTTTAATGAATGTCCATCTTTTCCCCTAAAAGATAATGCATAATTTTGCTGGATAATTTATTCTTACCTGCAGTTGAAGCTCTTTTGCTCTACAGAATACCATATTCCACATACTTTGATCCTTTAAAGTAGAAGCAGATAGCTCCTGGGTAATGCTGATTGTGGCTCCTTCACATTTGAAATGTTTCTTTCTGGTATTCTGGCAGTATTTTCACCTTGATCTGATAATTCTGAAATTTGGATTCTTTTGGATTTTGCTGTTGGGGTCTCCTTCAAGAGATGACCAGTGTATTCTTCCAATGGCTATTTTACTCTCTGGTTCTAGAAAATTGGAGTGCTTTTATTTGATGATTTTTTGAAAGATATTGTCTATGCTTTTTTAAAATCATGCTTTTCAGGTAGTCAAATAATTATTATTTTATCTTTCCTGGATCTATTTTCCATATCAGTTCTTTTTCCATTTTTTTGTTAAAGTTTTTTTTCAAAACAAATACACGGATAATTTTTTAATATTGACTTTTGCAAAGCCTTGTTCTCCAAAATTTCCCCTACTTCTCCCCATCCCCTCCATTGTGCATATTAGAATATTAAATGTTTAATATTTAATAAATGTTAACATTTATACAATTATATTGCTACAAAAGAAAAATCAGATCAAAAAGGAAATTAAATAATAAAGTAAACAAAATGCAAGTGAACTACAAAAAGAGTGAGCATATTATGTTGTGAGTCAACCTCAGTTTCCACAGTACTCTCTCTGGGTGTAGATAGTTCTCTTCATCACAAGATCATTAGAATTGACCTCAATCACCTCATTGTTGGAAAGAACTATGTCCATAAGGGGAGATCATTTTAAAATATTGCTATTGCTGGGTAAAATGATCTCCTGGTTCTGCACATTTCACTTAGCATCAGTTCATGCAAGTCTCTCCAGGACTCTGAAATCACCATGCTGATCATTTCTTAGAGAACAATAATATTCCATAACATTCATATATCATGACATATGTAACCATTCTTCAACTGATGAGGATCCAATGAGTTTCCAACATAGATTTGCTGTATGTTGTTTTTTGTGTCTCTCTTAACTTCTTCTCTAGGAATTTGGATGCTATAATTCATATATATATTTAGTATTGATATTGCTTCATTATCTATGGTACCCTTTAGTAAGATACAATTTCCTTCCTTTTCTCTTTTAATTAGATCTATCTTTGCTTTTACTTGATCTGAGATCAGGATTGCTATCTCTCCTTTTTTTATTTCACATGAAGCATAATATATTCTGCTCCAGCCCTTTACCATCTCTCTTTATGTACCACTGTGCTTTAAATGTGTTTCTTGTAAACAACATATTGTAGGAATCTGACTTTTAATCCAGTCTGCTATCCATTCACATTCACAATTAATTCTCTATTTCTTGCCTGTAGAGAGCCAGAACTCTGGAGAAGTATACTTGAAACAGGTGTTAATTCAGTGGAATTGATGAGATAATGGTTCTTTAGTACATATATATACTTAGTATGATGATTCTCTAGTTCACACATATTCAGTATGCTATAATGGTATAATTACAGTAAGGTATATAAGGGCTAAGAAGGACTGGAAGATAGACATTCTATCTTTGACCAGCATCATGGTGGCTCTCCTGCCTCCTGCACTGTGGGGAGACTGGTTCAGACTGGGAGACTGAAGGATATAGTGTTCTTCTTTCCTAAAATATGTTCTCTGGGAGCAGATTTCTTGGAGGGCTTCTGGAGGCAGCCTTAGTTTTCATTCTGTTCAATAATCATTCCAAATGAAGCCAGCTGTTAAAAGTTCAGTCCTTTATTTTCTCTTCCAAAATAGCCGGTTAGTTTTCTTAGAGGCCTATCTCCCTCCTTGGTTCCAAGAGTTCTTGCAGCTTCTTTTTTGTCTCTTCCAGCTTCAGCTTCAGGTTCCAGCTCCCTCTGAATTCTGGCTCTGAATCTCCCGACTGAATTCTGGCTCTAAATCTCCTAAACTGACTCCTGCTTTCTCCATCTCTCAAAGTCTCTAGTGCTTTTCCTTTTATATGCCCTTTTAGAGGTGTGAACTTAAAGGTTGATTCTTTTTCCTCTGAGAGAGTGGGATTGTGGATTCCTGACTTGTGAATCTCCTTCACTGAACTTGTGAATCTCCTCTACTGAACTTGTGAATCTCATATTGAATCCTGACTTGTGAATCTTGAACGCTAATGTGTGAACTAGTGTGTGAACTTTTAAAGTGTGAAAGGTGTGAACTCTGAAATAGAGAACTGCTAAGCATGATGCTAAAATTAGACATCTGACATCACTTTGTAAAAATCCTAACAGAAGGAGAAAATAAAGACTTTGGACTTTATTCTTGTCTATTCTCATGATGTTTATTCTGCGGAGACCAAGGCTGGTCCCAAGGCCCTCCAGAAAGTTAGCCCAGACATTACACCTCGCATCTTATTTACCCTAAGTTATGTTTTTCTTTTTCTTTCCCTCCTTCTCTCCTCCGCAATATTTTGCTTCTTATCAGCACCTCCTCAAATAGCTCTCCCCCTTTGGTCCCCTTCCCCCTCCCACTTTCCTATAATGTGAGATAAGTTTCTCTGTGAAAATATTTTATGTCGGATATTCTCTCTTTGAGCCAAATCTGCTGAGAGTAAGATTCACACAACACTCATCCACTCCCTTCTTTCCCTCAATTATAATGGGTCTTTTTTTCCTCGTTGTGAGTTGTAATTTCATTTATTTTACCTCCTTTTTTTTTCTTTATTCCAATATGATTCCTTTTTCACCTCTTGTTTCTTAATTACCCACACTCTCTAAGTATACCCATAATAGAAATATTATTCTCAAGATTTCTTTCATTTTTACTTTTTATGTTACTCTTGAGTTCTGTGTTTGGAGATCATTTTTTTTCAGTTCTTGTCTTTTCATTAGAAATAGTTGAAATTCATTTATAACAGTGAATATCCATCTTCTTCCCTGAAAGTTAATGTTCATTTTAGCTGATTAGCTTATTCCTGACTGTGATCCAAGTTCCTATGCCTTTCAGAATATTAGATGCCAAGCCGCTTGATACTTTAAGATGAAAACTGCTAAGTTCTGAGTAATCCTGATTGTGGCTCTTCAGTATTAAACTTGTTTCTTTCTGGCTGCTTGCAATATTTTTCCTCAGTGCAATAGTTCTGAAATTTACCCATGATATTCTTTGGAGTTTTAATTTTGGTGTCTCTTTTAGAAGATGATCAGTGAATTTGTTTAATGGCTATTTTATTTCCTGATTCTAAAACATCAAGGCAGTTTTTCTTTATAAATCCTATTAGATAATGTCTAGGTTCTTTTTATCATCATTGTTTTTAGGAAGTCCAACAATCCTTAGATTGTCTCTGCTAGCGCTATTTTCCAGGTCAGTTGTTCTTAGGAGGTATTTCATATTTTGTTTTGTTTTTGTTTTTTTTCATTTTTTGGCTCTGTTTGACTGATTCTGGAAGTCTTATTGAGCCATTGACTTCCATTTGTTCAATTCTGATTGTTAGTGTTTTTTTTTTTTTTTCAGTTACCTTTTTTTTGCTCCTTTTATATTTTCTCAATTGAAGTGTTTTGTTTATTTGCATTTTTTTTCATTTCATAAATTATGTTTTTTAATGAATTGGTATCTTTCATATCTATTTTTTAAGTAATTATATATTTTTTTACCTTTTCATCAAATGTATTTTCTTGGGAATTATATGCTTTTCCCATTCCTTCTTGCAAAGATCTCATTTCCTCTCCCCATTTTTCTAATAATTCTTTTTTAAGATCCTTTATGAAATCATCTAAGAAAGCCTTGTGAAATGGGTACCAGCTCATATCTCCCTTTGGGACTTTATCTGGAGTTGATTTTCCTTTAAGAACTTCAGAATTTAAGATCTGTTCTTCTCTCTATCCATAAAAGCTGTCTATGATGAGAGGTTTGTGTATTTGTGTGTGTGTGTGTGTGTTGTTGTTGTTATTGTTATTGTTGTTGTTTTAAGTTTGTTGTTGGTTATCCCTATATTTATGCACACCTGCATTTTTGATTTCCTTCACAAGCTAATTGTACAATAATTCAGAGTCTGATTCTTTTTGTACAGCAAAATAATGTTTTGGTCATGTATACTTATTGTTGTATCTAAGTTATATTTTAATATATTTAACATCTACTTGGTCATCCTGCCATTTAGGGGAGGGGGTGGGGGGGGTAAGAGGTGAAAAATTGGAACAAGAGGTTTGGCAATTGTTAATGCTGTAAAGTTACCCATGTATATATCCTGTAAATAAAAGGCTATTAAATTAAAAAAAATAAATAAATAAATCCAGCCTTATGTTCTAGTTCAAAAAAAAAAAAAAAAAAAAAAGTTTGTTGTTGGTTTAAGTTGTCTGCTTTTAATCCAAAGGAGGGACAGCTGGTTAATTTTGCCCTGGAGCAGTTCTGCTGATTGACTTCTGGCATTAGGTAATTGTGGTTAGGTTCCCCCCTTTTTCAGGGCTCAGTAGTTTACAATCTGCCTTTTGTAGCAAATTTGCCAAACCACTTACTTGCAAACAGGATAGAGTAGCTTAAGAGGCTCAAAGTAGCTTCCCAGGTAAGTGGAAGCTACAATGCTCTGACCCACTGCAATTTGGCCTGGGCTACTTGTGTTGTGGTCTGGGCTCAAAAGACTTGTCCTTGTCCCCTTTGAAACAGACCTGTTCTGAAGTTATTCCAAGGTGTCTTTTTCTGGGAATGTGTTGTACTCCAGATATTTGTGGATTCTTTCACTCCAAAACAGTTTAGAGGCATAATCTACTGTTCCTTTGAGAAAAGGTCAGAGAAGGTCACAGGAAGTCCTGTCCTCTCTCTGCTATCTTGGCTCCTAAATCTCAGTTCTTTTTCCAATGAGGTATTTTACATTTTCTATTTTTTTCTTTTCTTTTTTTTTTTTCTTGGTTTTGTTCACTTGATTCTTGATATTTCATTTAGTCATTCACTTCCATTTGTTCAATTTTAATATTTAATGAATTATTTTCTTCAGTTAACTTTTTTTAACCTTTGCATTAGGCCAATTCAACTTTTAATTGAGTTGTTTTGCTCATTGTTTTTTTTTCCCATTTCACAATTTCTGTTTCTCAATGAGTTGTTTTTCTTTTCCACTTCACCAAATCTATTTTTAAAAAGTTCTATTTGTTTTTCTTTTCACCAAATCTTTTTAAGGAGTTTTCTTCAGATAATTTCTATTTCATTTTCCAAATATTCCTATGACACTTCATTTTCTTTCCCCATTTTTCTTATAATTGCCTTTTAAATACTTTTTAAAAATTTTTCGAAGAGAATGTTTAAAGATGAAGACCAGCTCATAACAGCCTTTGAGGCTTTGTCTGGAGAGAGTTTGCCTTTTGTGGTCTTAGGTTTTGATGTCTGTTCTTCCCCATCTCCAAAAAAATTCTGTATATGTTCAGAGCCCTTTTTGGGTTTTTTGCTCATTTTTAAAGATTAAAGTTTGTTCTTAGGACAAAGGAGAGATTTTTGCAAGCATTGTCTATAAGGGACAGTGGCTTCAAGCTCCCTTGTTGCCATTACTGTTAGCTTTCTTGTGATGGATGGGCATGACAAATTTCCGTCTTATGCTAGAGTCCAAGGGCTCACTCTTTGCCTTATGAATTTGGGTTGGAGGTCTCACATCTATGTTTTCTTATTCACTGGCTTTTGAACCAGGACTGAGTAGCCAATCCTGCTGTATTCTGGCTAATTCCCCAGTGCATAGAATCTACTCCAACCTGGTTTACTGCATTGAACCTACACTGTGACAACACCCCCCACCCCTACCTGATTGAGACAGAAGTTCTTTTAAATTTCTTCCAAAAATATTCCTCAGGAAATTTATTACTCTACAAATGTTTGTGGAGTTTTTTTTTCACTCCTAAAGCACTTCAGAACCTCGATTTGGTATTGATATGAGAAAAGCCAGAAAGAACTCAGATAAAAATCTAAACAGGTTTTTTGACTTGTAAACACACTGAAATCATCTTGGCTCTGCCCTTCCATGTGATGATATTAAATCCATCTATAGTTATGAGAAAAAATGCTCTAAATTACTATTGATCAGAGAAAAGCACATTAATAGAACTCTGAAATCACCTCACATCTCTCAGATTAGATAAGATGTCAGGAAAAGATAATAGATAAATTTTGAAGAGGATAATGGAAAAATGGGATACGAATGCAATGTGTGTGGAGTTTTGAACTGATCCAATCATAATGAAGAGCAATTTGTAATTATGCCCAAAGAGCTCTAAAACTGCATACCCTTTGACCCAGCCATGCCACTACTGGTGCTTTATCCCAAGGAAACCATAAAGGAGGGAAAAGAATGCATGTGTGCAAAAATATTTGTAGCAGCTCTTTTTGCAATAGAACTGGAAAATAGTAGATGATTATCAATTGAAGAATAAGTTATGATATATAAAAGTAATTGAATATCATTGTTGTATAAAGAATGATATACAAGCTGATTTTAGAAAGACCTGGAAAGATTTACATAAACTGATGCTGAGGGAAACAAGCAGAACAAGCAATATAGTGTACACAATAACAGCAAAATTGTGTTATTATCATATATGAAAGACTTGTTTCTCAATATTTTAGTGTTCCAAGACAACTCCAATAAACTTTGGATAGAAAATATCATTTGCATTCAGTAAAAGAAGTATGGAATTTGAATGTAAATCAACACATGCTATGTTCACTTTTTTCCTGTTTTTTTTGTAGTCATGTTTTTCTCTTTGTCTAATTTTTCTCACCTAATATGTTTCACAAATAAAGTTGTATTAAATATTAATGCATATGTATTACAAGGAAATTAAAACACTTAAATAAAATTGATATTTTGTTTTCATGATTTCTTTTATCCTGTATTTTCTTAATTCTTTCCCCTATCCAATGCCCCTCTCATTTATGAAACTTATTACTTCATGTTATCCTTTAAAAAAAAAATTTAGATTTAACAGTCCTATCTTCTCATATTCCTATTATGTATCCATTGGAAAGTATTTTTCTATGCAGTGTAAGAAGCTAGAATAACCCTAAAATTTATTAAACTGATGATTAGTGTTATTTTTAAAGGTGCTTTTTAATGTGCTTCAGGAAATTTTAGGAATTTTTCAAGTGCAAAGAGTACTTGTCCTTAAGACCTGAAAGTCCAACATTAATTCTGACACAGAATTTCACAAACCATGTCAATGGTCTCAAGCACAGTTTATAAACAACATACATCCTTCTTTTTTTTTTTTTTTCTTTAATGGCCTTTTATTTACATGATATATACATGGGTAATTTTACAGCATTAACAATTGCCAAACCTCTTGTTCCAATTTTCACCTCTTACCCCCTCCCACCCCCCCCTAGATGGCAGGATGACCAGTAGATGTTAAATATATTAAAATATAAATTAGATACACAATAAGTATACCTGACCAAAACGTTATTTTTGCTGTACAAAAAAATCAACTCTGAAATATTGTACAATTAGCTTGTGAAGGGAATCAAAAACAGGTGTGCATAAATAAGGATTGGGAATTCAATGTAATGGTTTTAGTCATCTCCCAGAGTTCTTTTCTGGGCATAGCTAGTTCAGTTCATTACTGCTCCATTAGAAATGATTTGGTTGATCTTGTTGTGAGGATGGCCTGATCCATCAGAACTGGTCATCATATAGTATTGTTGTTGAAGTATATAATGATCTCCTGGTCCTGCTCATTTCACTCAGCATCAGTTCATGTAAGTCTCTCCAGGCCTTCTGAAATTATCCTGTTGGTCATTTCTTACAAGAACAGTAATATTCCATAATATTCATATAACCACAATTTATTCAACATTCTCCCAACTGATGGACATCCATTCAGTTTCAAGTTTTAACCACTACAAAAGGGCTGCCACAAACATTCGTGCAATACGGTCCCTTTCCTTCTTTATAATCTCTTTGGGATATAATCCAGTAGTAACACTGCTGGATCAAAGGGTATGCACAGTTTGATAACTTTTTGAGCATAGTTCCAAACTACTCTCCAAAATGGTGGATTCGTTCACAACTCCACCAACAATGCATCAATGTCCCAGTTTTCCCGCATCCCCTCCAACAATCATCATTATTTTCCTGTCATCTTAGCCAATCTGACAGGTGTGTGTGGTATCTTAGAGTTGTCTTAATTTGCATTTCTGATTAATAATGACTTGGAGCATCTTTTCATATGACTAGAATAGTTTCAATTTCTTCATCTGAGAATTGTCTGTTCATATCCTTTGACCATTTTTCAATTGGAGAATAGGCGATTTTTATAAATTAGAGTTAATTCTCTATATATTTTGGAAATGAGGCCTTTATCAGAACCTTTGACTGTAAAATATTTTCCCAGTTTATTGCTTCCCTTCTAATCTTGTCTGCATTAGTTTTGTTTGTACAAAAACTTTTCAGTTTGGTATAATCGAAATTTTCTATTTTGTGATCGAATGATCTCTAGTTCTGCTTTGGTCATAAAGACCTTCCCCTTCGACAGGTCTGAGAGGTAAACTATCCTATGTTCCTCTAATTTATTACTAATTTCATTCTTTATGCCTAGGTCATTGAACCATTTTGACCTTATCTTGGTGTAGGCGTTAAGTATGGATCAATGCTAGTTTCTGCCATATTAGTTTCCAATTTTCCCAGCATTTATCAAACAGTAAGTTCTTATCCCAAAAGCTGGGATCTTTGGGTTTATTTCAAAGACTAGGTTCCTATATTTGTTGACTGTTTTGTCCTTGAACCTAATCTATTCCACTGATCAACTAATCTATTCCTTAGCCAATACCAAATAGTTTTGGTAACTGCTGCTCTATAATATAATTTTAGATCTGGTACAGCTAAGCCACCATCATTTGATTTTTTTCATTAATTCCTTGAAATTCTTGACCATTTGTTTTCCATATGAACTTTGTTTTATTTTTTCTGGGTCATTAAAATAGTTTTTGGGGAGTCAGATTGGTATAGGCTAAATAAATAGATTAGTTTAGGTAATTGTCATCTTTATTATATTTGCTCGCCCTATCCAAGAGCATTTAATATTTTCAATTGGTTAGATCAGACTTAATTTTGTGAAAAGTGGTCTGTAATTTTGCTCATAAAGTTTCTGATTTTCCCTTGGCAGATAGATTCCTAAATATTTTTATATTATCAGTAGTTACTTTAAATGGAATTTCTCTTTGTAACTCTGACTTTTGGATTTGTTAGTGATATATAAGAATGCTGATGACTTATGTGGGTTTATTTTATAACCAGCAACTTTGCTAAAGTTGTGGATTATTTCTAATAACTTTTAGCAGAATCTCTGGGGTTCTCTAAGTATACCATCATGTCATCGGCAAAGAGTGATAATTTGCCCTCATTGCCTATTCTTATTCTTTAATCTTTTCTCAGCTCTTATTGCTATAGCTAGCATTTCTAATACAATATTAAATAGTAATGGTGATAGTGGGCAACCTTGTTTCACTCAGATCTTATTGGAATGGTTGCAGTTTGTCTCCATTACATATGATGCTACTGATGGTTTTAAATAGATGCTGCTGATTATTTTTAAGGGAAAAGTCCATTTATTCCTATACCTCAAGTGTTTTTAATAGGAATGGATGTTGGATTTTATCAAATGCTTTTTCTGCATCTATTGAGAGATATTGGTTTTTGTTAATTTGGTTATTAACATGGCCAATTATATTGATAGTTTTCCTAATATTGAACCAGCCCTGCATTCCTGGTATAAATCCTACTTGATCATAGTGTATTATCTTGGAGATGATTTTTTGTAGTCTTTTTGCTAATATCTTATTTAAGATTTTAGCATCAATATTCATTAGGAGATTGGTCTATAATTTTCTTTCTCTGTTTTCAAGCCTACCTGGTTTAGGTATCAGTCCCATGTCTGTGTCATAGAAGGAATTTGGTAGGACTCCTTCATTCCCTATTTTATCAAATAATTTATATAGCATTGGCCAATTGTTCTTTAAATGTTTGGTAAAATTCACATGTAAATCCATCAGGTCCTGGGTTTTTCTTAGGGAGTTGTTTAATTGCCTGTTCTGTTTCTTTCTGAAATGGGACTATTCAAGCAATTTACTTCCTCCTCTGTTAGTCTGGAAGTCTGTATTTTTGGAGGTAGTCATCCATTTCACTTAGGTTATCAAATTTATTGGCATAAAAGTTGAGCAAAATAATTTCTTTATTATTTCTCTAATTTCCTCTTCATTGGTGGAAAGTTCTCCTTTTCATTTTAAGACTACTAATTTCATTTCCTCCCTCCTTTTTCTAATCAGATTTACAAAGGCTTATCTATTTTATTGGCTTTTTATAGAACCAACTCTTAGTTTTATTAATTAGTTCAATAGTTTTTTTACTTTCAATATTTTTAATTTCTCCTTTTAATTTTAAATTTCCAATTTAGTATTTGATTGGGGTTTTTAATTTGGTCTTTTTTAGTTTTTAGTTCCAAGCCAATTCATTAATCTTTTCTTTCTCTGTTTTATTCAAGTAAGCCTCTAAGGATATAAAATTCCTCTTATTACTGCTTTGGCTGCATCCCACAAATTTGGTATGATGTCTCATCATTGTCATTATCTTGAGTGAAATTATTAATTGTATCTATAATTTGCTGCTTCACCCAATCATTCTTTAAGATGAGATTGTTTAGTTTCCAATTACTTTTTGGTCTATTTCCCACTAACTTTTTGTTGAATGTAGTTTTTATTGCATCATGATCTGAAAAGAAAGCATTTACTATTTCTGCTTTCTTGCATTTTAATTTTGAGGTCTTTATGTCTAATATATGGTCAATTTTTGAATAGGTTCCATGAACTGCTGAGAAGAAAGTATATTCCCTTCTATCTCCATTCAATTTTCTCCAAAGATCCAACATACCTAATTTCTAATATTCTATTTACTTCTTTAATTTCTTTCTTATTTGTTTTGTGGTTTGGTTTGTCTAATTCTGAGGTGCAAGGTTGAGATCTCCCTACTATTACAGTTTTGTTGTCTATTTCTTCTTGCAACTCTCTTAACTTCTCCTTTAGGAGGTTGGTCATACCACTTGGTGCATATATGTTTAATATTGATATTGCTTCGTTGTTTTATGCTACCCTTTAGCAAGATGTAGTTTCCTTCCTTATCTCTTTTTAATTAGATCAACTTTTACTTTTGCTTGATCTGAATAAGGATGCTACCCTTTTTTTGACTTCACCTGAAGCATAATAGATTTTGCTCAGCCTTTTACCTTTACTCTATATGTATCCTGCTTTAAATGTGTTTCTTGTAAACAACATATTGTAGGGTTCTGACTTTTGATCCAGTCTGCTATCTGCCTCCTCTTTATGGGGGGAGTTCATCCCATTCACATTTACGGTTAGAATTACTAAATCTGTATTTCCTGCTATCCTAATAACCCCAGATTGTGCTTTACTTATTTCTTGCCTCTAACCCTCTTTCCACCTTTAAAACTTACGTACCCCTCTTGTATCACGATATTATCCTCTTTATAATCCCTCCCTCCCCCTTTAGGTCTTTCCCCTTCCTTCCCTTATTACTCTTTTTCTTTTCCCTTCCTCTCCCCGTTTTTAATGAGGCGAGGAGAGAATTTTCTCTAAAACAAATGTCAATTATTTTTTCTTTGAGCCAACTCTGATGGGAGTAAGATTCACACAATGTTCCTCCCCCTCTCTAAATTCCCTCAGATATGATAAGTTTCCTTAGCCTCTTTGTGGGATGTGGTTTCCCTCTTTTTATTCCTCCTTCGCACCTTATTCTGCCATCATCCCTTTTCCATATCTACTTCCCTTTTTTATGTTATCTCAGTACAATCAAATTTTACATGTATTCTTTTTGTATATCCACAACAAAAATACAATTCTCAAGAGTTATTTCTACCTTTTCTGCATCTCTTGAGTTCTATGCTTGGAGATCAAATTTTTTGTTTAGTTCTGGTTTTTTCTTTCAGAAACAAATGGAATTCATTTGTTTCATTAAATTCCATTTCTTCTCTGGAAGAAAATGCTCAGCTTAGCTGGGTAGTTTATTCTTGGTTGCATCTCAAGTTCTTGTGCCTTTCGGAATATCATATTCCAGGACCTTCTTTCCTTTAATGTAGAGGCAGCCAGATCTTGGGTGATCCTTATTGTGGCACCTCGGTATTTAAATGGTTTTTTTTTGGCTGCTTGTAAAATTTTTTCCTTAATCTAACATAGATCCTTCTTTTGTATTTACTAAATTCAAACCAGTGGATGCAAGTGAATTACAATGGATATGCATTCCAATGGAATGGAATTAGAATGGAAAATGTAAATATTTTATAGCTTTCTTCATTTTAATAATTTGTGCTATGCTGTGCCTCGTGTGTATGTGTGTGTGTGTGTGTGTGTGTGTGTGTGTGTGTGTGTGTTTAAAATAATCAACATTGTTAACTAATGGAGAGAATAATAGTCCTGGATGTCATGAAGTCACAATTTGAATCTCACCTCAGTGACATATGGGCTCTACAATCATTTTTGGTTGTTTGTAATGAATAGTAATAATAGTTATATTATAGAGATATTATAAGTATAAATTGAAATAAAATATGAAAAGCACTTTACAAGTGTTAAAACTCTAAAGAGCTATATATATTTGAACTATTATTATTAATGAAATTTTAACATGAAAATAATTGGAAGCCTGCAGATCATTATGTTGACCACTCAAATAAGCTTAAGATATGTAAATAGAATTGTCCTAAATATAAATTTCCTTTTCCCCTATATTTTAATGTCAATGTTTCACTGATCATATTTAAAATGAGCACACCACATTTACACTAATGGGAATGGGAAGAGAAAAAATTAACATGGTTATTAAATGTCTTATTTCTTCTAGAACAATAGGATTAGAGGATCCTGGGCTGATAAATAAAATCATTTGAGTCAATCTCCTTACTGACATATTTTAGCATTATTCAGAGACTTTTTGCTTAAGTATTATTTAAACAAGATAAATATATTATGAAAATAATTGGGGGGATCAAAAAAAGAAACATGAAACATAGAAACAGTGTGTTTCTAGTGTATAAAATTTCCTACAGATAAAAAGTAACCACATTTCTTGAATAGAGGAAAGGGTATTTCCAGAATTAAGACTGTCTGCAAATATATATACATATATATATATATATATATATATATATATATATATATATGTGTGTGTGTGAATATGTATATATATATATATATATATATATATATATATATACATATATATACGCACACACACACACACACACACACACTTTGGTAGACTTTGGTAGACACTTTCCTATTTGTACACCTTATAAGCAAGGTGCTTTGTAAACTTTAAAGTACTATGTATATTTTTAAAAAATGTATACATTTTAATTAGGTAATAGTAATGCTAGCAGCAGCAATAGCAATAGTAATGGAAGCAGCAGTAACATGAGTAGGAGTAGGAACAGAAGTAGGAGTAGTTTCACAAATAATGACCTGCATTTAATTAGCAGCCTATGGATCTTCTCTATAAATCAATAAATAATAAATGAATTGTGTCTCAATCTATGAATTTATTTCCTTGAGAATACTTCCTCCAGTTATATAGAATGCAACATATTCATATTTATCTATCCTGTGTGTTTATGCTCTTCCATAAATCTGGCTAAAAGGTATTATCGATTATTTCTTGACATTACAATAGTTCCTCGTCTACTTGGAGACTGATAGGAAGGGAATTGTGCATGGTGGAAGCTGAGTGTGATGGAAGAAACCCCAAAACTTTTTAGTTCCATGAACAAAAGATTAGAAGAGTGCTAGCATTTGCCAGCCAGTAGTAATCTGGTTGCAAATGAAGGGTGTCATTCTCCTAAACTGAACATAATAATGAGCAGCTGAACACACTGACTCACTTAATGAGTGATATAATTTTCCTGACTGTGTTTGCCTTGCCATTACTGACACCTGGTGAATTTATCATATATATATATATATATATATATATATATATATATAATTTTTTTTCCTTTACTACCTCATTGCTATCTGGCAAATCACAGTGTTTACTCTCAAAACATTTCTCCTCTCTTTAAAACTTGATTTTTTTTTTGTTGTTTGTAATTTTCAGATAAATTTTGTCAAGAGATAATGCTGAGATGATTTTACTGCATTATGAATACTTGTTTGCAACAAACCAGTGGAAATTGTTGGGGGTGGGGAAGAAAGGGCAATAGGGAACCTGTGAGTAATAAACTTAATTTTATCTGCAAATCCGTATTAAACTCTTTGTGACAAGACAAAGAAATTATATAATTTCTCAAGGTTTCTGATAGCTCTCTGATACTTATTCAATAAATTAAACATAGAGTGAGATCTGTTCTGATGTACTATGGGAATAGATTTTTCATATATTGATAAAATGCATATGGAAATCTTGAGTTTCAGTTCTATGCAACAAACATTTATTGCAAAACTACGATATACTTGTGTCAGGAAATATAAAGACAAAATGCAATTACCAAGTCCAAATCTTTGAGGAGCTCACATTCAACTGGGGATAAATAAAGTGCATAAAACTTTAGAAACTCAGGTAATTTGGGGAAAGAGAAAACACTAAAAAAAATTGAATAAGCAGAAAAGATTTTTCAGAAAATTTGGTAACTGAGCTAATCCTTGATGAAGATATAGAATTTAAAAAAGAGATATAAAGGAACTCATTCTAGGCATCACTTTTTTCCAGTGTAATTATGATAATTACAATAATAAATTCAACTAGGATGAATCCTTGTTCAGTCATTTTGCAATCTACTTTTAAAATCAACTAAGATAGGACGAGAAATATTAAGGAACAATTAGGTTAGAAAAGTTATAAACAGCTGGATAATTTGTTTCCTGAATCATACGTGATATTGGAACTCTTTATTATCATGTTGTTTTTAAAGATTAATAAGGGATCCAGCAACAATTGGACTCTGTCCTTTAATCTGCTACTAAGTAAATTGTGAAATTGAGTAAATCACTTCTTCTGTCTTTTCTTCAGTTTTCATTTGAGCAAATTAATGGATTTAAATTGAAGTATTTTCTAGCTCAAATACTCTAGGAGAAGAATCATAATATCTTCTTCAAAGATTTCTATAAAGAAAATGGTATCTTAAAGTATTTATTAATAATAATAAGTATTAGCATAAATTTTACCACTACAAACTCAAAACCATAAGAACGTTCCAGCTAATTTTCAGCTGAAATCTTTCAAGTGAACTGTCGTCATTTTTTCTTTGTTCTTCATCACAAAACACAATATTATAACATAGTAAATATTTAATAAGTACTTTTTCACTTATTCAAATGACTATATACTAATTCAAAACTAATTTTCTTATAATTTTATAAAATAATTACTCAATTAACTTAAATTTTTACTTTCTACGCAAAAACTTTCATTAACAATAACAAAAACAGAACAAGAAAGAAGAAAAAATACTTGTCCACTATATTATATATGAAATTCTATTTATGAAACATAACTCTAATTATAAGATATAAGTAAAATGTTTCTTTCAAGAATGATTTATGCTTTAATGCACCAACCAAGAATCCTAGGACAATTTAAAACATACAATTAATTATGAGAAACTCTAGAGGAGTCAAAAACAGCTCAAGGGTTTTTCCTTAACATTCAAAGGAAAATTCACCTCTAAGCTGAGACCAGTTTGGAATATTTCAACCCCAAAGGACCATTTTTTTTACACAAAAAGCAAATCTGCAATGAAAATGTTGTTGTTACTGTAATAATAAAATTAATAGCTACAACTATGTGTTTGTGAAGATATCTCATGACTGTGTTGTGGTTCATTCATTTGCATTTGCAAAAGAACATCAAATTAGGTAAGTATGAGAAATTATATTTAAAAGTTGTAAAAGACAATTTCTCTTTTCCACCTTCTCTTAGGGAACAGACAGCTTTTCTCTGATCAGTCGATTATTTTGACAATACAGTTGCAATACCTCTGGGAGACAGTTGAATTGTTTGATACCCTGTGAGACAAAATAGCTTTAAAGAATCACTTGTTTTAAAGACTGCTAGGGAATTTTTTTAAAGCCTTGCTAATTAGTAACAGAACAGAAGAAAATTCAGGGGCATTTTTGAATGGCATGTCTATTTTGGCATTCCTAGAAAAGGTGTTACTTTATGTTCATCTAAGACTGGGGAATTAAAAATAAAAGTCAGACTTTATTTGGTCTTTAAATTAATACCCAGCAGTTTCATGATGATTGGTTAATATCATCAATATCACAAATCAAATTTCCTAAAGAAAAATGCCAATCATATGCTTTAATCATTTTCTGACACTATATCAGTAATAAAGTGGCACTAGCCATAAATGGCAGCATCTTTATATGGAAGTTGGGTTCCTTTGTTTAAATCTCCTTTGGAACTGTCTTCCTAATGAGAGCCTGCTACTTGACTGCAGACCCAGAAAGAGATAGTTTCTAAATTATAAACTAACTACATCATAATTTCAAAAAGATATAGATGGAATCTTAATCACATATACATATAAATATACTGTCACACATTTTTCATATGTTTTATAAATATTAATTCTTGAAAGCAAAATTTAATAATCTTTGACAAAGGACTAATAAGTTGGCATACATATTCATAAAACTGAATAGTTTTTATCATAACCCTTTTGCTATATATATAAAAAAATACAAGCCAAAATGAAAGAATGGCTCAGAGTTACATCTTGAGATAAAAAGTTAATAACATTGATTTTATCCATATTTAATTTAGTTATGCATGTGTGAAAAATAAGGACCATCATTTAATGGGACATGTTTGGCAATGAAGTATTCATGAAGAAAATTACATGGTGATCCCAATAAAAATAATTGTAGTTAATAGTCTAACATTTTATTAAAGTAGAGAAATTCTATGAACAACATCATACAATTTCTTTTTTCCTTTTTTTACACAATACACTGTTTCAAATTTAACATATATTAAGCTAATGTAAAGACGGGATTAGGGAAAGATGGTAAATAACTACTAAAATATGGTTCAAAAATAAAATGAGAGGCAGAAGGTCTAATATACTACAGAAGAAATTATTTTTCTGTTCATCTTTTGAGAAAAGTAATGGGAAGTACTAGGTATACTGGCCATCAGGGGAAATTGAACTTGAGTATATATATTTCTTTTAACAAGCATTTTTTTCTATAATTACATGTGAAGGTAATTTTTAGCTTCCATTTTTGCAAGATTTGGAGTTTCAATGTTTTCTCCCTCTCCTTCCTTCTTCTGAAAAGGGTAGACAATTTCATATAGGTTATACATGTACTATCATATAAAACCTACTTTCCTATTAGTCATAGTTGTGGAAGAAGAAACAGATCATAAAGAAAAAAATGAAAATAAAAAAAAATATTTTGATCTGCATCAGTTCTTTATTTGGATATGCATAGCATTTTCCTTCATGTGTTCTTTTATATTTGTCTTGGATCATTCTATTGTTGTGAAGAGGTATTTGATAATCACACAATGTTGCTGATACTTAGACATTTTTTCTTTTTTGCTTTGCTCATTTCATTTTGTATCACTTTGTATAAATCTTTCCAGGTTTTTCTGAAATCTATTTTCATCATTTCTACATTTCTCCAGTGTTTCCCTATTTGTGTTTCTGTCTGTACCCTTGTGTCCTGCCTTTTGGTTCTAGACAGGTTCCATTTCTAATCAGTGTTGAGTAGTTTGACCTCTACATGCTCCTCCCCCTATTCTTCCTTCTTTGTCTTCAGTCTCCATGTGTCTTTGAATTATGTGCCTATCTCCTTCCCACACTGGAACAGCTTATCTATTCATCTGCTTTCTTCCACCCCTTTCCCAAGTCCATAGCCAAATTTGCATTATGTAAAAATCTTTACTTAAAAGGGAAGGGACCCATCTATTCAAAAATGTTTATAGCACCTTTTTTTTTTTTTTTGTAGTGGCAAGGACTGGAAACTGAATGTATTTCCATCAACTGGGGAATGGCTCAATAAGTTATAGAATATGTATCTTATAGAATATTATTGTTGTATAAGAAACAATTATCAGGATGATTTCAGAAAATTCTAAAGAGACATATGAACTGATGTGAGTAGAACCAAAAAAACAGTATATTTAGTGGCAAAAAGATAATGTGATGATCATCTCTGGTGGACTTGGCTATTTTCAATGAGATGATTCAAGCTGATTCCAATGGATCTGTGATTAGCAAGAGCCATATCCATCCAGAAAAAAGACTGTGGAGACTGAATGTGGATCATAACGTGATATTTCCCCCTTTTTTATCCTTTTTTATTGTTGTTTGCTTGTTTTTTTTTCTTTCTCATTTTTTCCCTTTGTGATCTGATTTTTCTTGTGCAGCATGATAAATGTGGAAATATTTATAGAAGAATTGCACATTTAACATTTATTGGATTGCTTGCTGTCTAGGGAAAGGATGTGTAGGGAAAGTAGGGCCAAAAACTTGGAACATAAGATTTTGCAAGGATAAATGCTGAAAAATAACTTTGCATGCATTTTTTAAAACAAAAAGCTATTATTTAAAAATAATCTTTATTTAGAGGCCTATAGAACAGTCCATTTAAATAAAATGAAACCTTTCTGTTTACCTAAATATAGATAAATAAAGAGCATACACACACACACATCTATACAGGGATTAATAATTATATGGAGATAGCACAGAGATATATCTATTGTAATGTCTGGGCTAGGTTTCTGGAGGGCTATAGTCTCAGCCTTGGTCTCAGCAGAATATGAGAATAGTCAGGAATAAAGTCCAAAGCCTTTATTGTCTCCTTCAGGCTCCTAATCTGAACCAGTCTCCCCCATAGTACAGGAGGAAGGAGAGCCACCACGAGGCTGATCAATGATAGGATGTCTGTGACTGACTTTGTCCTCAGTTTAAATAACTTATTACAATTGAATCAATTGTAGAACTATTACATCACCATGCTAAGTACTAAGTATATGTAAAATATATATCCATTGCCATGCTGTAATGATGTAATTGCAGAAAGGTATATAAGGGCCAACAAGGACTGGAAGAAAGACATCCTATCTTTGATTAGCCTCATCATGGTGGCTCTTGTGCCTCATGCACTATGGGGGAGACTGGTTCAGACTGAGATGTGCAGACTGATGACTGGCTGAGAAAAACAGATGAGAGACTGTAGACTGGCTGACTTACTAATACTGCTGGAGACTGAAGATTTAAGGAGACTTTAATCCTGACTATTCTCATGATTATTATTCTCCTGAGACCAAGGCTGGTACAAAGGCCCTCCAGAAAGCTAGCCTAGATATTACATTTTGGGGTCCAATGTGGGGTGTGAGGATTTACATTCAGTAGTACAACTGACAAAATCAAGAGTTCAGTGGACAAGTCCCTGTGATCTGGAGATAGGGTGAGTACAAAAAATAGACAAGAAGGAAACTCTGGTGAGGGTTAAACTAGTGTTTCATTTGAAATGGGACAAATGCTTAGAAAAGAACCTTCCCCATCCCAAGGAAAGTGTGTAAAATGCATAGTTAAGCTAATAAAGAGCCAAGGTTTGATTGAAACCTGGAATCAAATCACTGGACTCTTTAATGCATTAAAATACATGTCTCCTTGGTTCTCTAAGGAAGAAAAATTAGAGCCAGGAGAAGTAGAAACTAGTGGGAGAGCAACTAATTGAATATTACAATGATAATGGTCCTGATTCAATTCCTAAGGAAAATTATATATATATATATATATACACAACATAATACAATTGACTTTAAGGAATTTCACAAATTTTAAAATAAGGAAAACAGAGAAAGAGCAGGAGGGGGGTGATAATGACAAAGCAGCTGGAAAGCATGAGAATTGGACAAGAAAGGAGTCAAGTGCAATACTGATGAAATTAAGGAGTATGGTGCTTCTAAATCAGCACTATCCATGCAGCAGCTTTGTCTACCCGCTATGATATGATAACAAAGATATACTGGCTCTGGCAGACAGGTTTTATAACCTGCTGGAAGGGCAGGGTCCAGTGCGAGCAGCTCCACTATCTTTAGATAATTGCCAGGTGATGGGAGAGATCTAGAAAGTGGTGAATGGAAGGTACCAGATAGGTTAACTGCTTGGGATAGAGGGTTTGCTTGTATCTCTACAAATGGAGAAGGAATCAGATAAATGCCAAAGAGCAATATTCGCCTTGTTCATTGGAGAGAGACAGAAAAAGGGAAGATTCTTGAAACAAAGGAAAAGACCCGAGACATATTGCATGGTTCTATCGCTGACTGTGCCCACCACTGTAAAAACATGACAGTGAACATCAAAAATTGTTGATGAGTCTGTTGCAGGACTTTAAAACCAACAGGTCTATCTTGGTTAGATTTTGAAAATGACCAGATCACCCTATAATTGAGTTACATAAGGACAGCCTAAATTGCCACTGAGAATTTGCAAACACACACACATACAGAGACACACACCCCATGACACATGCACATCATGTATATACAACTACATGCATATGTCAATATTCATACATAATTAATTGAATTATTTCAGAATGGTTTATCAGGTCTGTATGTTCAGTCATTTTTCAGCTGTGTTCAACTCCTAATTCTGTCTAGAATTTTGTTGGTGAAGGTTTTGAAATAGTTTGTCTTTTCTTTTTCCAGATCACCTTACAAATGAAGAACTAAGGCAAACATGGTTAAGTAATGTGTCCAGGGACACACATAGCAAATTTTTGAGGCCAAATTTGAACTGAGGAAGGTAAGTAAGCTTCCTGA
Source organism: Sarcophilus harrisii (assembly GCF_902635505.1). NCBI lineage: Eukaryota > Metazoa > Chordata > Mammalia > Dasyuromorphia > Dasyuridae > Sarcophilus > Sarcophilus harrisii. The sequence goes on from NC_045427.1 coordinate 175,923,280, forward strand.
GATTTTCTCCTCTGTGCCACATAGCTACCTAGTAATTAGTGAGATCTCACCAATTTTTGCTTTTCAAATCTTGTGAAGAAAATCTGAATAGAGTAAAACAATAATATTTAGAAAATAAGTCTGTTGAAAACTTGTCTTAAATCTTGTAAAAACTCTTAGCCAGTTGAAGAAAAAAAAGTTTCCTCTTTGTTTCTAGGAAATACTTAAATAGTAAAACCAAAGAATTTAAATAATTATGGATTTCTAATTTGAGAGCCTTCACAAAAAGATAAAGAAAGGATATCACCATTATTATTTAGAAATGTTATCTACAGAAAAAAGACGAAAAAAAAGAAATCTAGGTAATAAAAGTAGGCAATAAAGAAATAAAACTGATCCTTTATAGAATATATGATAGTATATCTAGGATAACCTAGAGAATCAATCAATCAAACAAACAAACAAACAAAAAAAACTTAAATGAACTGTTCTATAGACTTCTAAGTAAAACTGCATTATGTAAAATAAACATATATCAATCAGTAACAGCTCTTGATATAACCAACAAAACCCAAAAGCAATAGATAGAAAGGAAAATAACATATAGAATCTCTAAGAGGGAATCTATATGTCAAAACAATTACAGGGATTATGTGAACACATCACTTTTCATTCAGATAAACACTCAAGAAATATTGCTTATGAGTAGGCCAAGCCAATATAATAAAACAGATCATTTAATATAATTTATTTATTCAGTGATATATCAATGAAACTATTTAAAAAACTATTTTAATGGAAATAAAAAATAATAAAGAAATTTATCTAGAAGATCAAAAGGTCAAGAATATCAAGGGTAGCATTGAAGAACAAAAGGTTAGGAAGTCAGCCTAACAGTTCTAGATATCAAATTGTATCCCAAAGTGGTGATCATTACAACAATCTGACAGTGGTTAAGAAAAAGTGGTATATAAGTGCCATAGATTAGGTATATAATAAGAGTCATAAATAATCATCATAATTTAGTGCTTGATAAATACAAAGATCTGAGTTTTGTGAGTAAGAACTTGCTATTTGACAAAAGATATTGAGAAAAATGGAAAGCCACTTGAAAGAAATTAAGCATACTCAACATCATACAAGAGAAAATCAAAATCAGTAAATTAGAACATTGTACATAGTGACAGCAAAAGTGTAGAGATGATCAACTATGAAAGACTTAGCTACTCTGAAACAGTTTCTCTGATAAAGACAATGATCCAAGAAAATTTCAAAGACTATAATAAAAAATGTTATCTCCAAAGACAGAATTGATTTATTCTTTTTTAAAAAATAATTATAACTTTTTATTGACATACATATGCATGGGTAATTTTTTACAGCATTATCCCTTGCACTCTCTTCTGTTCCAACTTTTCCCTTACCTCCCTCCACCCCCTCCCCTAGATGGCAAGCAGTCTTATACATGTTAAATATGTTATAGTATATCCTAGATACAAAATATGTGTGCAATATCGAACAGTTCTCTTGTTGCACAGAACGAATTGGATTCAAAAGGTAAAAATAACCTGAGAAGAAAAACAAAAATGAAAGCATTTTTCATTCACTTCCCAGTGTTCCTTCTCTGGGTGTAGCTGATTCTGTCCATCATTGATCAATTGGAACTGAATTAGATCTTCTCTTTGTCAAAGATATCCATTTCCATCAGAATACATCCTCATATAGTATTGTTGTTGAAGTGTATAATGATCTCCTGGTTCTGCTCATTTCAGTCAGCATCATTTCATGTAAGTCTCTCCAAGCTTCTCTGTATTCATCCTGCTGGTCATTGCTTACAGAACACTAATATTTCATAACATTCATATTCCACAATTTACCCAACCATTCTCCAATTGTCGGGCATTCATTCATTTTCCAGTTTCTAGCCACTACAAAAAGGGTTTCCACAAACATTTTGGCACATACAGGTCCATTTTCAATCTTTAGTAATTCTTTGGGATATAAGCACAGTAGTAGCACTGCTGGATCAGTTTGCACAGTTTGATAACTTTTGGGGCATAATTCCAGATTGCTCTCCAGAATGGTTGGATTTGTTCAAAACTCCATCAATCATGGATCAATGTCGTTGTAAGTTTTCCTGCATCCGCTCCAATATTCATCATTATTTTTTCCTATCATCTTAGCTAATCTGACAGGTGTGTAGTGGTATCTCAGAGTTGTCTTAATTTGCATTTCTCTGCTCAATAGTTGTGAAGACCGTGTATTTTAAAATCAGCACGAGTCAGGAATTCAGGTTAGGGGAAAATCTTTAGTCTTTATTCTCAGTGAAGAAAAATCGGAGGTGGAAGAGAATGGACAATAGCAATGTGTGTAGCTGAGTCAAGAAGCTAGCTAAACCAGCAAATAGTGATTTGGAACACTTTTTCTTATGAATGGAAATAGCTTCAATTTCATCATCTGAAAATTGTCTATTCATATCCTTTGACCACTTATCAATTGGAGAATGGCTTGATTTCTTATAAATTAGAATCAATTCTCTCTGTATTTGGGAAATGAGGCCTTTATCAGAACCTTTAACTGTAAAAATGTTTTCCCACTTTGTTGCTTCCCTTCTAATCTTGTTTGCATTAGTTTTGTTTGTAAAAAGGCTTTTTAATTTGATGTAATAAAATTTTTTTGTTTTGTGATCAATAATAATCTCTTCTTTTTCTTTGTTCACAAATTCCTTCCTCCTCCGCAAGTCTGAGAAGTAAACTATCCTATGTTCCTATGATTTATTTATGATCTTGTTCTTTATGCCTAAATCATGGACCCATTTGGATCTTATCTTGGTATATTAGGTGTGTTAAGTATGGGTTTATGCCTAATTTCTGCCATACTAATTTCCAATTTTCCCAGTAGTTTTTGTCAAATAATGAATTCTTATCCCAAAAGTTTGGATCGCTGGGTTTGTCAAACACTAGATTACTATATTTATTTAGTATTTTGTCTTGTGAACCTAACCTATTCCACTGATCAACTAATCTATTTCTTAGCCAATATCAAATGGTTTTAGTGACTGCTGCTTTATAATATAGTTTTAGATCAGGTACAGCTAGGCCATCTTCATTTGCTTTTTTTTTTTTTTTCATTAATTCCCTTGAAATTCTCAACCTTTTGTTCTTCCATATGAATTTTGTTGTAATTTTTTCTTGTCATTAAAATAGTTTCTTAGGCGTCTGATTGGTATAGCACTAAATAAATAGATTAGTTTAGGAAGAATTGTCATATTTATTATATTCACTCAGCCTAGCCAAGAGCATTTAATATTTTTCAAATTATTTAAATCCGACTTTATTTGTGTGGAAAGTGTTGTGTAATTTTGCTCATATAGTTCCTGACTTTTCTTTGGTAGATAGATTTCCAAATATTTTATGCTATTGACAGTTATTTTGAATGGGATTTCTCTTTGTATTGCTTGCTGTTGGATTTTGTTGGTGTTGTATAAAAATGCTGAGGATTTATTTGGATTTATTTTGTATCCTGCAGCTTTGCTAAAGTTGTGAATAATTTCTAATAGATTTTTAGTAGAATCTTTGGGGTTCTCTAAGTATACCATCATATCCTCTGCTAAGAGTGGTAATTTGGTTTCCTCATTATGTACTCTAATTGCTTTAATCTCTTTCTCAACTCTTATGGCCTAGGCTAGCATTTATAATACAATATTGAATAATAATGGTGTTAGTGAGCAACCTTGTTTCACTCCTGATCTTACTGGGAAAGGTTCAAGTTTTTCCCCATTACCTATGATGCTTACTGATGGTTTTAAATATATGCTCCTGACTATTTTAAGGAACCATTTATTCCTATCTTCTCAAGTGTTTTTATTAGGAATGATGTTAGATTTCATCAAATGCTTTTTCTGCCTCTATTGAGATCTATAGCTATTGATATAATTAATTATGCTAATACTTTTCCTAATATTGAACCAGCCCTGAATCACTGGTATAAATCCTACTTGGTCATAGTGTATTATCCTGGGGGTGCTTTTCTGTAATCTTTTTGATAATATCTTATTTAAGATTTTAGCATCAATATTCATTAGGGAGATTTGTCTATAATTTTCTCTGTTTTCAACCTACCTGATTTAGTATCAGTACCATATCTGTGTCATAAAAGGAATTTGGTAGGACTCCTTCAATCCCTAATTTTTCAAATAGTTTATATAACATTGGGGCTAATTGTTCTTTAAATGTTTGTTAGAATTCACATGTAAATCCAACTGGTCCTGTGGATTTTTTCTTAGGGTGTTGGTTAATAGCTTGTTCTATTTCTTTTTCCTTTTTTTAATAGCTTTTTATTTACAAGTTATATACATAGGTAATTTTTACAGCATTAACAATTGCCAAACCATTTGTTCCAATTTTTTACCTCCTTCCCCCTACCCCCTCCCCTAGATGGCAGGATGAGCAGTAGATGTTAAATATATTAAAGTAAAATTAATTACAAAATAAGTATAGATGACGAAACAGTTATTTTGCTGTACAAAAAGAATCAGACTCTGAAATATTGTACAATTAGCCTGTGAAGGAAATCAAAAATGCTGGCAGGCAAAAATATACGGATTGGGAATTCAATATAATGGTTCTTAGTCACCTCCCAGAGTTCTTTTGCTGGGTATAGCTGGTTCAGTTCATTACTTCTCCATTGGAACTGATTTGGTTCATCGCATTGCTGAAGATGGCCAGGTCCATCAGAATTGATCATCATATACTACTGTTGTTGAAGTATATAACAATCTTCTGGTCTTGCTCATTTCACTCAACATCAATTGATGTAAGTCTCTCCAAGCCTTTCTGAAATCATACTGCTGGTCATTTCTTACAGAACAATAACATTCCATAATATTCATATATCAAAATTTATTCAACCATTCTCCAATTGATGGGCATCCATTCTGTTTCCAGTTTCTGGCCACTACAAAGAGGGCTGCCACAAACAGTCTTGTACATACAGGTCCTTTCTCTTCTTTAAGTTCTTTTTGGGATATAAGTCCAGTAGTAATACTGCTGGATCAAAGTGTATGTATAGTTTGATAACTTTTTAAGAATAGTTGCAAATCACTCTCCAGAATGGTTGGATGTGTTCACAATTTCACCAATAATGTATCAGTGTCCCAATTTTCCCATATCCCCTTCAACATTCTGCATTATTTTTCACTGTTATTCTAGCCAATCTGACAGGTGTATAGTGGTATCTCAGAGTTGTATTAATTTTCATTTCTTTCATTAATAATGACTTGGAGCATCTTTTCATATGGTTAGAAATAGTTTCAATTTCTTCATCTAAGAATTTTCTGTTCATATCCTTTGACCATTTGTCAATTGGAGAATGGCTTGATTTCTTATAAATTAGAGTCAATTCTCTATATATTTTAGAATTGAAGCCTTTATCAGAAACTTTAACTAATAAAGATGTTTTCCCAATTTAGGACTTTCCTTCTAATCTTGTCTAATTAGTTTTGTTTGTACAAAAGCTTAGTGGTGAGTTCTCCCTTTTCATTTTTAAAACTAACAATTTCATTTTCCTCTTTCCTTTTTAAATCAGATTTACTAACTGTCTATGTTGTTGGTTTTTTCATAGAACCAACACTTACTTTCATTAATTAATTCAGTTTTTTTACTTTCAATTTTATTAATCTATCCTTTTATTTTTTAGAATTTCAAGTGTAAATAAACTGGGAAAATATTTTTACAGTCAAGGGTTCTGATAAAGGCCCTCATTTCCAAAATATGTAGAGAATTGACTCTAATTTCTAAGAAATCAAGCCATTCTCCAATTGATAAATTAAAAAGGATTGAAAGACAATTTTCAGATGAGTGAAACTATTCCACCCAATGAAAAAGTTTCCAAATCACTTTTGTCAAAAACAAATTAAGACAACCGAGAACCACTATACACCCTGTAATTCTAAATACGGTAAAGATAATGTGGAATTTGGAGGGATGTGGGAAAACAGGGAATGTTAATTTATGGATTGAACACATCCAGTCTTCTGGAACAATTTGGAACTATCTCAAAGTTATCAAACTTCATACCCTTTATCCACAGTGTTTATCCATACCCCAAAGAGATACTAAAGAAGGGAAAGGGACCTGGGTGTGCCAAAATGTTTGTGGCAGCCCTGTTTGTAGTGGCTAGAAGCTGGAAAATGAATGGATGCCCATCAATTGAGAATGATTGAGTAAATTTTGGTATATGATGTTATGGAATATTATTGTTCTGTAAGATACAGAGAGGATTGGTGACATTTACATGAACTGATTCTGAGTCAAATGAACAGAGCCAGGAGATCATTATATACCTCAACAACGATACTGTATGAGGATGTATTCTGATGGAAATGGATTTCTTTGACAAAGAGAAGATCTAACTCAGTTTCAATTGATCAAGGATGGACAGAAGCAGCTACACCCAACGAAAGAACACTAGGAAATGAATGTAAACTGCTTGCATTTTTGTTTTTCTTCCTGGGTTATTTATACCTTCTAAATCCAATTTTCCCTGAGCAACAAGAGAACTGTTCAGTTCTGCACACATATATTGTATCTAAGATCTACTGTAACCTATTTAACATGTATAGGACTGCTTGCCATCTGGAGGAGAGGGTAGAGGGAGGGAGGGGAAAAATCAGAACAGAAGTGAGTGCAAGGGATAATGTTGTAAAACATTACCCTGGCATGGGTTCTGTCAATAAAAAATTAAAAAAAAAAGAATTTCAAGTTCAGTGTTTGACTGGGGGGGTTTAATTTGCTCCTTTTCTAGCATTTTTAGTTGCAAGCCCAATTCATTGATGTTCTCTTTCTCTATTTTATGCAAGTAGGCCTCTAGAGATATAAAATTTCCCCTTATTACTGCTTTGGCTGCATACCACACAGTTTGATATGATGTCTCATTATTGTCATTTTCTTGGGTGAAGTTATTACTTATGTTTATGATTTGCTGTTTCACCCAATCATTCTTTAGTATGAGATCATTTAGTTTCAGATTATGTTTCAGTCTATTTCCCCTGGATTTTTATTGAATGTAATTTTCATTGCATCATGGTCTGAAAAGGGTGCAATTACTATTTCTGCCTTACTGCATTTGAGTTTCAGGTTTTTATGTCCCAATATATGGTCAATTTTTGTATAGGTTTCATGAACTTCTGAGAAGAAAGCATACTCCTTTCTGCCTCTATTTAATTTTCTCCAGAGATTTATCATGTCTAACTTTTCTAGTATTCTATTTACCTCTTTGACTTCTTTCTTATTTATTTTATGGTTTGATTTATCTAATTCTAAGAGTACAAGGTTGAGATCTCCCACTCTTATAGTTTTGCTGTCTATTTCTTCTTGCAGCTCTCTTAATTTCTCTTTTAAGAATTTAGATGCTACACCACTTGATCCATATATGTTTAATATTGATATTACATCATTATCTATGCTACTCTTTGGCAAGATATAGTGCCCTTCCTTATATCCTTTAATTAGATCAATTTTTGATTTTGCTTGATCTGAGATAAGGATGGCTACCCCTGCTATTTTGACTTCACCTGAAGCAGAGTAGATTTTACTCCAACTTTTTATCTTTACTCTGTATGTATAGCTCTGTTTCAGGTGTGTTTCCTGTAAACAACATATTGTAGGATTATGGATTTTAATCCAGTCTGCTAACCAATTCCTTTTTATGGGGGAGTTTGCCCCATTCACATTTATGGTTAAAATGACCAATTCTATATTACTTGCCATTTTGTTAACCCCTGTTTATCCTTTTTTTTTCCTTTCCTTCCCCTTTATCCCCCCTCCCCAGTATTAAACTTGTGAGCACCACTTGCTTCTCACAGCCCTACCTTTTTAGTATCCCTCCTCTCACCTTAGAGTTCCTCCCCCTATCTTACCCTTTTTCTTTAAAAATTTCTGTATTCCCTTCCACTTAGCTTACTCCTTCCCTTTACACATTTCCCCTCCCATTTTTCAATGAGGTGGAAGAAGTTTCACCATAAATCGAATATGTCTAATATTTCTCTCTTTAAGCCAATTCTGACAAAAGTTTGATGCACACTATATTCATCTCCCTCCATTCTTTCTCTCAGATATAATAGATTTCCTTTGCCTCTTTGTGAAATGTAGTATCCCCATGTTATCCTTTTTCTGGAACAATTTCCTTTCTACCTCTACTTTCTACAGCAAATTATATATGTGTTCTTTATATATATTTACAGCAGAAATGAGATTTCTTTTTACCTTTTTAGGTATCTCTTGAGTTCTATATTTGGTGATCAAACTTATTGTTTAGTTCCAATTTTTTCATCAGAAATAGATAAAATCCATTTACTTCATTGAATGTTCATCTTCTTCCCTGGAAAAACAATGCTCATTTTGGCTGGCTAAGTTATTTTTGGCTGCATACCAAGTTCTTTAGCTTTTTGGAATATCAGATTCCAGGCCCTTCGATCCTTTAATATGGATGCTGCTAGATCCTGGGCAATCCTTATTGTGGCTCCTCTATATTTGAGTTTATTTTTTCTAGCAGCTTGTAATTGTTTTTCTTTGGTTTGATAGTTCTGTAATTTAGCCACTATATTTCTTGGAGTTTTGATTTTGGGGTCTCTTTCAGTATGTAATCAATGAATTCTTTCAATGTCTATTTTACCCTCTGTTTCTAACATCTGGACAGTTCTCTTTGATAAGTTCCTAGAAAATAGTGTCTACGCTCTTTTTTTTTTTTTTTCATCATAATTTTCAGGGAGTCCAATAATTCTCAGATTTTCTCTCCTAGATCTGTTTTCCAGGTCTGTTGTTTTCCCAAGACGGTATTTGATATTTTTTTCTATTGTTTCATTATTTTGGTTTTGCTTGACTGATTCTTGGTGTCTCCTTGAATCATTCAATTCCATTTGTTCAATTCTGATTTTCAATTAATTATTTTCTTCACTCACTTTTTATATCTTTTTCTAATTGTCCAAATGAGTTTTTAAGTGAGTTGTTTTGTTCTATGGAATTTTATTTTCCATTTCACAAATTGTATTTTTAGAGAGCTATTTTCTTTTTCCAATTCACTAATTCTGTTTTTCAAGGATTTGGTTTCTTTTCCCACTCTATCTTTAAATGAGTGGGATGACTTATACAGGCTCTCTTGCCAAGCTTCCCTTTCCTTTTCCCATTTTTCTTCTAGCTCTCTTGTGAGAGCCTTTTTGATTTCTTCTATGAGAGTCTTGTGTGTAGAGGAATAGATCATATCCCCTTTGGATCTGGAGACAGTCTGTTTTTAGTCTCCTCAGGTTTAAAGTTTGCTCTCCATCCATATAGAAGCTGACAATAGTTAGATTCCGTTTAAATTGTTTGCTCATTTTGTCAGAGAAGAATCAAAGAAGACAAAGTAGCAAAACAAAAACAAAAACAAAAACCAAATGTACTATGCTTTTTTTGGGGGGTGGGGACTGGATGGTATTATCGAGTTTTCTCTACAGACTGTGGGGAGGCAGCAGTGAGGCACTAGCAGGACTCTCTCTCTTGTAAAGGACTGAAAATATGAAAAGTTGTACTTGAATCAGAAAACCAAGTGCTTAAGTCTAATTACCTATTCTATATGAGACAATGACTCTATTAACATATGTTGGGATAAATGGCTCTTATCATAGCTGATGCTGGCTCAATGTTTGGAGTTAAGATAATCGTAGGCAAGGATTAGAGTTTGGGGTGAGATAGGCCAGTCACTTGGCCTTTGGCCTCTTTGGTAAAACTCCTGGAAGTTTGTCTGCTTCTTGTACTTTTCCCCCTAAAGACCAAGGACTTTTATTTTTCCTGACTCTGGCTGATCCTGAAGCCTCCAAGGAGCTAGCTTGGACTTAACTCTCTCTCTCTCTCTCTCTCTCTCCCTCTCTCTCTGTTTCTGTGTCTCTCTGTGTCTCTCACATAAACACAGAGTTTTACTTATTTAAATAAAAACACAATCATACACATATAAACCACACTCTGCATATAGACAGTGTCCTTTTTATTCATCCCTAGGAAAACCAAGAAATGAGAAAATACTGAAGTACTCAGAAATGAAGAATGGATATAAAACAAATATTTTGTAAAGAAAATATTATCAATTTTTGGCAATAATTTCTGAAAATCAAAGTGTCCATGGATAGTGATGGCTTAACCTAGATTTAAGCACAACATGATGTCCAACTTGAAACAAACATCTGGACACTTTGGACATTTCAATTATGCCATTTTACAGAAGGAATATAACTGCAATTTATATATATATATATATATAATCTCACACCTAAATGTCTCTCCATTGTCTACAGGATATAACACAATGGAAAGAACCCTGAACTTAAAATAATTCAATTTGGTTTCAAATCTCATTTCTTCTATTTCCTAGCTATTTGGCCTAGAGTAGGATACTGCACAATGAAATGTAAAGTGATTGAATTTAGGATCAAATGTCACTTTTTTCTACTTAACATTTTGTCTATTGGAAAACTACTTCCCTTCTTTCCTAATATTTTTATACATAAAATGAATAGTTAGCTACGAGGTGTAGTAACTAGCACTTTGGTCTCAAAGTAAGGAGGAACTGAGTTCAAGTCCAGTTTTTTGTAGCTTCATTTTTTCTTTTAACATTCTCCCTACCTATAATGTACTTCTCTTTCCATGTTCTAAGGTCCATATCTAATGCTTCTTTCTTTCTCCACAAGGTCTATTCTTATCTATACCCCAACTCCTTCCTGAAATGTCTTTTTCCTATAAACTCCTAAAGTACTATCTATATAATTACTTTCTCAACTAAAAATGTATTGCTTTTCTATATTATTTATATCATTGGCTCCAACCTTTATATAAGGTAGTGCTAGTTATCTTTCCAACTTTGTGTGCCTATTCTGACAAGATATGTTCCTTTTGGGCATGAGAGGGGTAATATGCCCTACTTCTTTGTATCCTTGACAACAATGAATATTATGTTGTTCACATTTAGCAATTTGGGAAATTTTGGACTCATGGTCCTTCCAGTATTTTTATGTGACAGGCAAGGTAAGTGAGTGAATCATAGGATCATAGATTTAGAGTTGAAATATTTTAGTCTATCTAATCTAATTCCCTTACTTTACATTTTAGAGTGGAGTCGCAAGAGTCGGGATGCAAACTACAGTCCAATCCAAATTCAGTATTCTTTTTTTTTTTTTTTTGTCTTATACTGTCCATAGTATTCCATAAATATGTGCGACTTCAAAGCATCACAGTATTCATTCTTTGATTTACTATTATGTCCACTTATTCATCCTTCCAAAAGGGGTGTGTGTGTGTGTGTGTGTGTAATATTTGCTTAAAATAGTTTAAGTATGGGTGGAAAATAAAGAGTAGTAGAACTCTGCTCATGTTTAGCTCTTCATGCATCAGGAGAATCTGAAGACAGGATAGTTAATGCACAAAACAGCGTATGAGAATCTGGAAGATATGGGAGAATCCCAATGTCTTGGACTTCTACATTTTATATGAATTAGGAAAAAAAATCTATTAGCCCACACTTTGAGGATTTCACTGCAAATGTAACAGAAAATCTCTAATAAATAGTACTTGTATCAACCATTTCAGTGTATTTAACAATAAAAACAAAAAGGAGACAGGCTGGACAAACAGATGCATTTAAAATATGTAATATTTCAGACTAGGTATCATTTTTCTTAATCTTGTTTATTTTTTCCAAGGAAATTAAAGTTTATATATTACAAAATTTCTATTTAGCATTCTACGTTTTCTTCTTTCTCTTCTTTTATGACTATACACATTCAATTATTAAGCAACTAACAAAAAGACTGTCTAGTGAATAAATAAAGTTTTGGAGAGTTCTCATAAGAAACATGTTATTTTTCTTTTCCAGTTCATTTTGCTAAACAAATTTCTTTTGAAGTTTTCTTTGGCATAGTACTTCTACTCCTGTGCTTTCCAAAAGAAAGCAGATCAATATAGATAAAATATTCAATCCAATGAATGGGGAAGGTGTCATTAATAGAAATAAAACACTTTGAAATTATTTCTTCTCTCTTATTTAAAAAATACTTAGAGAAGTGTAGATTATAATATTCTTTTGCATTGAAGATTTTTTTTCTTTATGGAAGAGTTTTAAAGGCTGGTGCTATCATCTTATTAAATATAAGAAACATGTAAACAATCCATCTAGCAATAAACTAAATGAGATTAATTTAAAGATCCCATAAATAATCATCTGATATGAAACTCATTCTATAGATTCCACAGGGCAAAAAAGTATTCAACATTTAGGTGTAGCAAGCTTGCCATCTACTGATCATCACAACACCATTTTCCTGTCTGAAAGGAAAGTTCCAGCCATGTAGGAAATGTTTTATAGATTATTTTCGCAGTTTCTAGATAAAAAATAGCAGCATGAACATTGTCAAAAGCATTCAGCACTTTGCATATGAAATATAGAACCAGATAAAATTCCTGCCCCAGTGGGTGGGCGTATGCTGTAGTTAAATTAAATTCAAGACAGAAGAAGGGCATGGACATTTTTTGGGGTCTAAACTACACATAGCATCAAAAATGAAGTGGGAAAATTTGCCCAGGATGCAGTGGGGCAGGGAGAATAGGAGAGGAGGGCAGTAACAAGTTATCAGTTAACAAATATTTCAAAGTAGGTTGTGGTTATAATAGTAACAATAATTGTTTTGTATTTGTACAATCCCTTCTGCCTTTTGAAGCATGTGAGTGTGTAATCCCATTTTGTCCTCTAATTTACCTTCTGAGGATGGAAAGCAGAGTAATTGGAGGAGATTGAACAATAATGGATTAGATGTCACAGGAACTGGTTCCAGTGTAAACTCATCTGCTGATCCACTATGTGACTAGATGTAAGCCACCAAACCACATAAAAGGAATTGGCTAAATAATTTCTATGGTGCCTTCTAGCACATTTCTCTCAAATTATAAATAGAGAATAATGAAACATGAAAAATTAATTTATTAGACAAATTCAAACAGTGTATCAGGAATTACACTGTTGCCCCCCATCTACTAAATATTCTGCTCTCATTGAATGGTTATAAACCTACACACACAAGCAGTAAATACATATATACACATGCATGTACATATATGTATGTATGTGTATGCATATATACATGCACATACAAACACATATATCCAGATTCACTAAATGTTCATTAACTTCCCAGGTGACTGTTCTGTGGAAGATCTTAATCATAGGTAAAAGTTCTTTCCTTTTTATTAAAGTTTTTTTTTTTAAATTTTCAAATCATATGCATAGATGATTTAACAACATTGACCCTTGCATAGCCTTTTGTTTCAGATTTTCTCCTTCTCACCACCCCTCCCCTAGATGGCAAGAAATTCAATATATGTTAAACATGTTAAAATATATGTCAAATCCAATATGTATCAACGTATTTATACAATTCTTTTGTTGCACAAGAGAAATCAGATAAAAAAATAGATGAGTGAGAAAACAAACTTCAAGCAAACGACAAAGAATGAAATGTATTGTTTTAATCCACCTTCAATTCCTATAGTCCTCTCTCTGGGTGTAGATGGCTCTTTTTACCACAATATCATTGGAATTGGAATCAATCATGTCATTGCTAGAAAGAGTCACATTCATCAAAATTGATTGTCATGTAACAGAATCTGTGAAAGGGGGAAAAAATGCAATGAAAAAAAAAACACCTCATTTAAAAGTACAATTGGCAAAATACAATAGGAGATAAAAAGTTAAATGAAGAAAATAATTCATTAAAATTAAAATTGAACAAATGGAAGTGAATGACTCAATGAAACTTCAAGCATCAATCAAAGAAAACTAAAAAGAAATGAAAAAATAGAAGAAAATGTAAAATGCCTCATTGAAAAAACAACTGACCTGGAAAATAGGTCTAGAAGAAACAATCCAAGAATTACTGGACTTCCTGCAAACCAAAATTAAAGAGAAAAAGAGCCTAGAGATCATCTTTCAGGAAATCATTAAAGAAAACTGCCTGCAGGTCCTAGAAGTAGAGGATAAAATAGCCATTGAAAGAATTCACCAAATATCTCCTAAAAGAGACACTAAAATGAAAACTCCTTGGGACATCATAGGTAAATTTCAGAATTATCAAATCAAACAGAAAATATTGCAAGTAGTTGAAAAGAAACAATTCAAAAATTGAGGGGACACAATCAGAATTACCCAGGACCTGGCAGCTTCCATTTTGAAGGTTTGAGGAGCATGAAAGCTGATATTCCAAAAGGCAAAGTAACTTGAATTAGAGTCAAACTGAGCAACACCTGTCAGGGGAAAAGACGGACATTCAATGAAACAGGTGAATTTCACTTAATTCTAATTAAAAGACCAAAGTTTAATAGAATATATGATCTTCAAATACAGAACTCAAGGGAAACATAAGAAAGGTAAAAGGGAACAAAAGCAACTTTCTTTTAAAAGCTAAAAAGCTTATATACCTATATGGAAAGAAGATATGTTTAACTCTCAAGAACTGTATTTCTTTTATGGTTATACTTAGAAGGTACAGGTATAATTTCATTTTGTTGTGATGATATAAAAAAACTAAAGGAGGAATATTGATTCTACTGGAAAAAGAGGAAAATAGAGTTAAAATGGGATGAATTACATGTCATAAAGATGCCAAAAAAAGACATATTACAATTGCTGGAAAGAAGGAAAGGAGATTAGCATTGTATGAATTTTGCTCTCATCAGATTTGGCTCAAAGAGAGAATATCAGACACATTGAGCTTCACAGAAATGCTTTTCACACCATATAGGGAAGTAGGAGGGGAAAGGGGAAATGAAAGGGTAAGACTAATAGAAGGGAGAAAAAAAAAGTAAAAGAAAGGGAAAGGGGCTACAAAGAGGGAGGATTTTTCCCAGAAGGGGGTGGTCAGAAGCAAAATTATTGGAAAAGAGAGAAAGGATGAAAGGGAAGAGAAAAGTATAATTGGGGTAAAACAAGATAGTAGGAAATACAGAGTTAGTAATTTTATCTGTGAATGTGAATGGCATGAACTCTCCCATAAAATATGCCAAGTGCAGGCAGCTAGTACACCCAGGATGGTGCACACTGGAGAAGCTATGGGGAGGAACCTATAACAGTTTTGGTTACTCTGACCTGGTTGCAAGCCAGTAGATCAGCAGAGAAGTTATAAAACAACCAATATAAACACAAAAGATAAATAGAAAACCCCAAAACACCAGAATTCCACAAGACCTGGCGATGCCCACCTAGCACTAGGAATGAGTCAGGACACACCCAGTGCACCCATTGCCACTTGTATATGGAAGCTTGGACAACCTCCCTTACCCTAAAATCAGATCTCAACTTTAAAAAAAAAAAGTAAAAAACCAATGAGAATTCTGACCATAGGTAGTTTTTATGGTGAAAGGGAACAGATTTCAAACTCTGAAGAGACTAAAAGCATTTTCTATCCAGATTAAGCCCCAAAGAATGATATAAATAGGTCCCCATCACAGAAAGTTCTCCTAGAAGAAACTGAAAAAGATTTTAAATGAGAGTTGAAAGAAAAATGGAGAAAGGAAATAAGAACTTTATAAGAGAGTTTTGAAAAGAAAGCACAGCAATTATCTGATGAAAATTCACTACAAAATAATGAAATGCAAAAAAATATATAACTACTTAAAATTAGATTTGACAAAAATGGGGGGCGGAGCAAATGTGGCGGAGAAGACACACGCGACTTTCTAAGCTCTTCTCTTACCCTCTTTATCAATATTATATCGAGCCTCAAAAATAGTCTTGACTGCTACAATTCGTAAAGATAAGAAGTAGAACAACTCACCAGCTGAAAAAAATCTGCAGTCTCGGCAAAAAAGGTTGGTTCCGGGGCCAGGGGGGAGATCAGCGCAGACGGGGAGAGAAATTAGGTTCCGAGGAAAGTCTCAAACTGAGGGTGAAGGCACAGATCTCAGCACAAGCGCGCAGCCCCAACCCGCAGTACGGGTTTTTCCTTGGGGCAGTGGGATCCTGCACAGCAGGAGGACGCAGCCCGGGTTAGCCTCCAATCTGCGCAGTGGGGAGCTCGGCTTGGGGCCATAGAGCTTTTCCAGGGCCGATTTGCATTGGGCAGAGACACTGGGGCACAGTTCCCGGCGGTCTGCGGTCTGCGGTCTGCGGTCTGTGGTCTGCGGTCAGCTGCTAATACTCACAGTCCCACAAGAGGCTCCGGCCTGGGGCAGTGACACTTTCACCCCTTAGTCTCTAGCCGAGGGCGATCGCTAACCCACTCAGCCCTACTAAGCAGTTTCATAGCTCCGCCAGTGCTGAATCCACTTCCTGTTGGGGGAAGGGAAAACTCTCACTCAGAGCACTCCCATACCTCAGAGCCGGAAATCGGTTTACATCTTTCCCTGCTCTGCAGAGGCTGAACCCCTAGCCTAGGAGACCTACCCTAAAGGCTTTAAAACATGAATAAAAAGATGAAAAGAACTATCGACAGCTTCTATGCAGAAAAAGAGCAGGTCAGCAAACCTGAAGAGACCTCAAACAGCAAAAATGCATCAGACTGTCCTCCTTTACATGATGCTCTCATAGAAGAGACCATTAAAAGTCTCAAAAGAGAGTTAGAAGATAAATGGGGAAAGGAAAGAGAAGCCTTACAAGAGAGCAACAATTTCCTGAAATACGAATTGAAAAGTTAAAAATTAGGAAGGCAGGGAAACAAAATGGTGAATTGGAAAAAGTAAAAAATCTCAGGAAAGTAAGAATTGTGAATTGGAAAAAATAAAGAATTCACTAGAAAGTAGGATTTGTGAATTGGAAAAGATAAAGAACTCGCAAGAAAGTAGGATCTGTGAATTGGAAAAAGAAAATAATTCACTAAAAAAAAAAAAAATTAGTGAAATGGAAAAAATTCCACAGACCAAAACAATACATTTAAAAACTCAATTGACATATACAGAAAGAAGTAAAAAGCTAATGAAGAAAATAATTCTTTAAAAATTAGAACTGAACAAATAGAAACTAAGGATTCATTGAGACAGCAAGAATCAGTCAAGCAAAAAAAAAATGACAAACTGGAAAAAACCATGAATTATCTACTTGCAAAAACGACAGACTTGGAAAATAGATCTAGGAGAGATAATCTGAGGATTATTTGACTTTCTGAAAACTATGATGAAAAAAAGAGCCTAGATACTATTTTACAAAAAATCATCAAAGAGAACTGCCCAGATGTAATAGAATCAGAAGGTAAAATAGGCATTGAAAGAATTCATCGAACTCTTCTGAAGTAACCTAAATAAAACCCAAGAATATTGTGGCAAATTTCAAAACTATCAGATTAAGGAAAAAATTTTACAAGCAGCCAAAAAACCATTTAAATACCGAGGTGCCACAATAAGGATCACCCAAGATCTGGCTGCCTCTACATTAAAGGAAAAGAAGGGCCTGAATATGATATTCGAAAGGCACAAGAACTTGAGATCAGCCAAGAATAAACACCCAGCTAAGCTGAGCATTTTCTTCCAGGGAAGAAGATGGACATTTAATGAAACAAATGAATTCCATTTGTTTCTGAAGAAAACCAGAACTAAACAAAATTTGATCTCCAAGCATAGAACTCAAGAGATGCAGAAAAGGTAAAAATAACTCTTGAGAATTGTATTTCTGTTGTGGATATACAAAAAGAATACATGTATAATTTGATTGTACTGATATAACATAAAGGGAAGTAGATATAGAAAAGGGATGATGGCAGAATAAGGTGGGAAGGAGGGATAAAAAGAGGGAAACCACATCCCATAAAGAGGCTAAGGAAACTTATCATATCTGAGGGAATTTAGAGAGGGGGAGGAACATTGTGTGAATCTTACTCCCATCAGAGTTGGCTCAAAGAAAAAATAATTGACATTTGTTTTAGAGAAAATTCTCTCGCCTCATTAAAAACGGGGAGAGGAAAAGGGAAAAGAAAAGAGTAATAAGGGAAGGAAGGGGAAAGACTCAAAGGGGAGGGAGGAATATAAAGAGGATAAGTATCGTGATACAAGAGGGGTACATAAGTTTAAAAGGGGAAAGAGGGTTGGGGAGGCAAGAATAAGTAAAGCACAATCTGGGGTTATTAGGATGGCAGGAAATACAGATTTAGTAATTCTAACCGTAAATGTGAATGGGATGAACTCCCCCATAAAGAGGAGGCAGATAGCAGACTGGATCAAAAGTCAGAACCCTACAATATGTTGTTTACAAGAAACACATTTAAAGCAAGGAGATACATATAGAGTAAAGGTAAAAGGTTGGAGCAAAATCTATTATGCTTCAGGTGAAGTCAAAAGAGGGGTAGCCATCCTTATCTCAGATCAACAAAAGTAAAATTGATCTAATTAAAGAGATAAGGAAGGAAACTACATCCTGCTAAAGGGCATATAAACAACGAAGCAATATCAATATTAAACATATATGCACCAAGTGGTATGGCACTCAACTTCCTAAAGGAGAAGTTAAGAGAGTTGCAAGAAGAAATAGACAACAAAACTGTATTAGTAGGAGATCTCAACCTTGCACTCTCAGAATTAGACAAATCAAACCACAAAACAAATAAGAAAGAAATTAAAAGTAAATAGAATATTAGAAAATTAGGTATGTTGGTCTTTGGAGAAAATTGAATGGAGATAGACGGAATATACTTTCTTTCAGCAGTTCATGGAACTATTCAAAATTGACCATATATTAGGACATAAAGACCTCAAAATTAAATGCAAGAAAGTAGAAATAGTAATGCTTTCTTTCAGATCATGATGCAATAAAACTACATTCAACAAAAGTTAGGGAGAAATAGACCAAAGTAATTGGAATCTAAACAATCTCATCTTAAAGAATGATTGGGTGAAGCAGCAAATTATAGATACAATTAATAATTTCACTCAAGATAATGACAATGATGAGACATCATATCAAAATTTGTGGGATGCAGCCAAAGCGGTAATAAGAGGGAATTTTATGTCCTTAGAGGCTTACTTGAATGATTGGGTGAAGCAGCAAATTATAGATACAATTAATAATTTCACTCAAGATAATGACAATGATGAGACATCATATCAAAATTTGTGGGATGCAGCCAAAGCGGTAATAAGAGGGAATTTTATGTCCTTAGAGGCTTACTTGAATGATTGGGTGAAGCAGCAAATTATAGATACAATTAATAATTTCACTCAAGATAATGACAATGATGAGACATCATCCAAAATTTGTGGGATGCAGCCAAAGCGGTAATAAGGGGAATTTTATGTCCTTAGAGGCTTACTTGAATAAAACAGAGAAAGAAAAGATTAATGAATTGGGCTTGCAACTAAAAAAACTAAAAAAAGACCAAATTAAAAACCCCCAATAAAATACTAAATTGGAAATGCTAAAATTAAAAGAAGAAATTAAAAATATTGAAAGTAAAAAAACTATTGAACTAATTAATAAAACTAAGAGTTGGTTCTATGAAAAAGCCAATAAAATAGATAAGCCTTTGGTAAATCTGATTAGAAAAGGAGGGAGGAAAATGAAATTAGTAGTCTTAAAAATGAAAAGGAGAACTTTCCACCAATGACGAGGAAATTAGAGAAATAATAAGAATTACTTGCTCAACTTTATGCCAATAAATTGATAACCTAAGTGAAATGGATGACTACCTCCAAAATACAGACTTCCCAGACTAACAGAGGAGGAAGAATTGCTGAATAGTCCATTTCAGAAAAAGAAATAGAACAGGCAATTAAACAACTCCCTAGAAAAATCCCCAGGACCAGATAGATTTACATGTGAATTTTACCAAACATTTAAAGAACAATTGGTCTCAATGCTATATAAATTATTTGATAAAATAGGGAATGAAGGAGTCCTACCAAATTCCTTCTATGACACAGAACATGGTATTGATACCTAAACCAGGTAGGCTGAAAACAGAGAAAGAAAATTATAGACCAATCTCCCTAATGAATATTGATGCTAAAATCTTAAATAAGATATTGGCAAAAAGACTACAGAAAATCATCTCCAAGATAATACACTATGATCAAGCAGGATTTATACCAGGAATGCAGGGCTGGTTCAATATTAGGAAAACTATCAATATAATTGGCCATGTTAATATCCAAATTAACAAAAACCATATGATCATCTCAATAGATGCAGAAAAAGCATTTGATAAAATCCAACATCCATTCCTATTAAAACACTTGAGAGTATAGGAATAAATGGACTTTTCCTTAAAATAATCAGCAGCATCTATTTAACACCATCAGTAAGCATCATATGTAATGGACACAAACTGCAACCATTCCTAATAAGATCTGGAGTGAAACAAAGTTGCCCACTATCACTGTTTCTATTTAATATTGTATTAGAAACGCTAGCTATAGCAATAAGACCTGAGAAAGAGATTAAAGGAATAAGAATAGGCAATGAAAGCCAAATTATCACTCTTTGCCGATGATGATGTATACTTAGAGAACCCCAGTAAGATTCTGCTAAAAGTTATTGAAATAATCCACAACTTTAGCAAGTTGCTGGTTATAAAATAAACCCACATACGTCATCAGCATTCTTATATATCACTAACAAAATCCAACAGTCGAGTTACAAAGAGAAATTCCATTTAAAGTAACTACTGATAATATAAAATATTTGGAATCTATCTGCCAAGGGGAAAATCAGAAACTTTTATGAGCAAAAGTACAGACCACTTTTCACACAAATTAAGTCTGATCTAACCAATTGGAAAATATTAAATGCCTTGGATAGGGCGAGCAAATATAATAAAGATGACAATATTACCTAAACTAATCTATTTATTTAGCGCTATACCAATCAGACTCCCCAAAACTATTTTAATGACCTAGAAAAATAACAACAGTTCATATGGAAAACAAAGGTCAAGAATTTCAAGGGAATTAATGAAAAAAAAATCAAATGATGGCGGCTTAGCTGTACCAGATCTAAAATTATATTATAGAGCAGCAGTTACCAAAACTATTTGGTATTGGCTAAGGAATAGATTAGGTTCAAGGGATAAAACAGTCAACAAATATAGCAATCTAGTCTTTGACAAACCCAAAGATCCTAGCTTTTGGCATAAGAACTTACTGTTTGATAAAAATTGCTGGAAAATTGGAAACTAATATGGCAGAAACTAGGCATTGATCCATACTTAACGCCAGTACACCAAGATAAGTCAAAATGGGTTCATGACCTAGGCATAAAGAATGAAATTATTAATAAATTAGAGGAACATAGGATAGTTTACCTCTCAGACCTGTGGAAGGGGAAGGTCTTTATGACCAAAGCAGAACTAGAGATCATTACTGATCACAAAATAGAAAATTTCGATTATACCAAACTGAAAAGGTTTTTGTACAAACAAAACTAATGCAGACAAGATTAGAAGGGAAGCAATAAACTGGGAAAATATTTTTACAGTCAAAGGTTCTGATAAACGCCTCATTTCCAAAATATATAGAGAATTAACTCTAAGTTATAAAAATCAAGCTATTCTCCAATTGAAAATGGTCAAAGGATATGAACAGACAATTCTCAGATGAAGAATTGAAACTATTTCTAGTCATGTGAAAAGATGCTCCAAGTCATTATTAATGAGAGAAATGCAAATTAAGACAACTCTAAGATACACTTCACACCTGTCAGATTGGCTAGATGACAGGAAAAATAATGATGAGTGTTGAGGGATGTGGGAAAACTGGGACACTGATGCATTTTTGGTGGAGTTGTGAACGAATCTACCATTTTGGAGAGTAGTTTGAACTATGTTCAAAAAGTTATCAAACTGTGCATACCCTTTGATCCAGAGGTTACTACTGGGATTATATCCCAAAGAGTTTATAAAGAAGGAAAGGGACCTGTATGTGCACGAATGTTTGTGGCAGCCCTTTTGTAGTGGCTAAAAACTGGAAACTGAATGGATGTCCATCAGTTGGAGAATGGTTGAATAAATTGTGGTATATGAAAATTATGGAATATTACTGTTCTGTAAGAAATGACCAACAGGATAATTTCAGAAAGGCCTGGAGAGACTTACATGAACTGATGCTGAGTGAAATGAGCAGGACCAGGAGATCATTATATACTTCAACAACAATACTATATGATGACCAGTTCTGATGGATCAGTCTATCCTCAGCAACGAGATCAAACAAATCATTTCTAATGGAGCAGTAATGAACAGTACTAGATATGCCCAGAAAAAGAACTCTGGGAGATGACTAAAAACCATTACATTGAATTCCCAATCCCTCTATTTATGCACACCTGCATTTTTGATTTCCTTCACAAGCTAATTGTACAATATTTCAGAGTCTGATTCTTTTTCTACAGCAAAATAACTTTTTGGTCAGGTATACTTATTGTGTATCTAATTTATATTTTAATATATTTAACATCTACTGGTCATCCTGCCATCTAGGGGAGGGGATGGCAGGGGAGGGGGTAAGAGGTGAAAAATTGGAACAAGAGGTTTGGCAATTGTTAATGCTGTAAAGTTACCCATGTATATATCCTGTAAATAAAAGGCTATTAAATAAAAAAAAAAAAACAAAACAAAACAAAACAAAACAAAACAAAAAAAAACATCAGTAAGCATCATATGTAATGGAGACAAACTGCAACCATGCCCAATAAGATCTGGAGTGAAACAAGGTTGCCCACTATCACCGTTACTATTTAATATTGTATTAGAAATGCTAGCTATAGCAATAAGAGCTGAGAAAGAGATTAAAGGAATAAGAATAGGCAATGAGAAGCCAAATTATCACTCTTTGCCGATGACATGATGGTATACTTAGAGAACCCCAGAGATTCTGCTAAAAAGTTATTAGAAATAATCCACAACTTTAGCAAAGTTGTTGGTTATAAAATAAACCCACATAAGTCATCAGCATTCTTATATATCACTAACAAAATCCAACAGTCAGAGTTACAAAGAGAAATTCATTAGTAACTCTGATAATATAAAATATTTAGGAATCTATCTGCCAAGGGAAAATCAGAAACTTTATGAGCAAAAGTACAGACCACTTTTCACACAAATTAAGTCTGATCTAACCAATTGGAAAAATATTAAATGCTCTTGGATAGGGCGAGCAAATATAATAAAGATGACAATATTACCTAAACTAATCTATTTATTTAGCGCTATACCAATCAGACTCCCAAAAAAACTATTTTAATGACCTAGAAAAAATAACAACAAAGTTCATATGGAAAAACAAAAGGTCAAGAATTTCAAGGAATTAATGAAAAAATCAAATGATGGCGGCTTAGCTGTACCAGATCTAAAATTATATTATAGAGCAGCAGTTACCAAAACTATTTGGTGTGCTAAGAATAGATTAGGTTCAAGGGATAAAACAGTCAACAAATATAGCAATCTAGTCTTTGACAAACCCAAAGATCCTAGCTTTTGGCATAAGAACTTACTGTTTGATAAAAATTGCTGGGAAAATTGGAAACTAATATGGCAGAAACTAGGCATTGATCCATACTTAACGCCGTACACCAAGATAAGGTCAAAATGGGTTCATGACCTAGGCATAAAGAATGAAATTATTAATAAATTAGAGGAACATAGGATAGTTTACCTCTCAGACCTGTGGAAGGGGAAGGTCTTTATGACCAAAGCAGAACTAGAGATCATTACTGATCACAAAATAGAAAATTTCGATTATACCAAACTGAAAAGGTTTTGTACAAACAAAACTAATGCAGACAAGATTAGAAGGGAAGCAATAAACTGGGAAAATATTTTTACAGTCAAAGGTTCTGATAAAGGCCTCATTTCCAAAATATATAGAGAATTAACTCTAATTTATAAAAAATCAAGCCATTCTCCAATTGAAAAATAGTCAAAGGATATGAACAGACAATTCTCAGATGAAGAAATTGAAACTATTTCTAGTCATGTGAAAAGATGCTCCAAGTCATTATTAATGAGAGAAATGCAAATTAAGACAACTCTAAGATACCACTTCACACCTGTCAGATTGGCTAAGATGACAGGAAAAAATAATGATGAGTGTTGGAGGGGATGTGGGAAAACTGGGACACTGATGCATTTTTGGTGGAGTTGTGAACGAATCCTACCATTTTGGAGAGTAGTTTGGAACTATGTTCAAAAAGTTATCAAACTGTGCATACCCTTTGATCCAGCAGTGTTACTACTGGGATTATATCCCAAAGAGTTTATAAAGAAGGGAAAGGGACCTGTATGTGCACGAATGTTTGTGGCAGCCCTTTTTGTAGTGGCTAAAAACTGGAAACTGAATGGATGTCCATCAGTTGGAGAATGGTTGAATAAATTGTGGTATATGAAAATTATGGAATATTACTGTTCTGTAAGAAATGACCAACAGGATAATTTCAGAAAGGCCTGGAGAGACTTACATGAACTGATGCTGAGTGAAATGAGCAGGACCAGGAGATCATTATATACTTCAACAACAATACTATATGATGACCAGTTCTGATGGATCAGGCCATCCTCAGCAACGAGATCAAACAAATCATTTCTAATGGAGCAGTAATGAACAGTACTAGATATGCCCAGAAAAAGAACTCTGGGAGATGACTAAAAACCATTACATTGAATTCCCAATCCCTCTATTTATGCACACCTGCATTTTTGATTTCCTTCACAAGCTAATTGTACAATATTTCAGAGTCTGATTCTTTTTCTACAGCAAAATAACTTTTTGGTCAGGTATACTTATTGTGTATCTAATTTATATTTTAATATATTTAACATCTACTGGTCATCCTGCCATCTAGGGGAGGGGATGGCGGGGGGGGGGTAAGAGGTGAAAAATTGGAACAAGAGGTTTGGCAATTGTTAATGCTGTAAAGTTACCCATGTATATATCCTGTAAATAAAAGGCTATTAAATTAAAAAAAAAAAAAAAAAAAAAAAAGATTTGACAAAAATGGATAAAGAGAACAATGCCCTGAAAAACAGAATTTGTGAAATGGAAAAAAAATCATAGAATAAAACAACTCATTTAAAAATTCAAGTGGACAAACACAAAAAGAAGTTAAAAATTAAATGAAGAAAATAATTTACTAAAAATCAGAACTGACTAAATAGAAATGAATGACTAAATGAGTCTACAAGAATCAGTCAAGCAAAAACAACAAAAATGAAAAAATAGAAAAAATGTAAAATACCTACTTGGGAAAACAACAGACATGGAAAGTAGATCTAGGAGAGGTAACCAAAGGATTATTGGACTTCCTGAAAACCATGAAGAAAAAAAGAGTCTAGAGACTATTTGTCAGGAAATCATAGAAGACAACTGTCCAAATATAAAATCAGAAGGTAAAATAGCCATTGAAAGAATTCACCAAACATCTCCTTAAAGAGAACCCAAAAGTAACAACCCAAGGAACATTGTAGCTAATTTTCAGAACTATTAGACTATGGAAAAAATGTTACAAGCCGCTAGAAAAAAAATACAAATGCCAAGGAGCTATAATAAGGATTACTGGTTTTAAATAGATGCTACTGATTATTATATTAAGGAAAAGTCCATTTATTCCTATACTCTCAAGTGTTTTTAATAGGAATGGATGTTGGATTTTATCAAATGCTTTTTCTGCATCTATTGAAATGATCATATGTTTTTTGTTAATTTGGTTATTAATATGGCTAATTATATTGATAGTTTTCCTAATATTGAACCAGCCCAGCATTCCTGGTATAAATCCTACTTGATCGTGGTGTATTATCCTGGGAATGATTTTCTGTAGTCTTTTTGCTAATATCTTATTTAAGATTTTAGCATCAATATTCATTAGGGAGATTGGTCTATAATTTTTTTTCTCTGTTTTCAACCTACCTGATTTAGGTATCAGTATCATGTCTGTGTCATAAAAGGAATTTGGTAGAACTCCTTCATTCCCTTTTTTTTTTTTTATCAAATAGTTTATAAAGCATGGGACTAATTGTTCTTTAAATGTTTGTTAGAATTCACATGTAAATCCATCTGGCCCTGGGGATTTTTTTTGGGGGGGGGAGTTGATTAATAGCTTGTTCTATTTCTTTTTCTGAAATGGGACTATTTAAGCAATTTATTTCCTCCTCTGTTAATCTGGGAAGCCTATTTTTTGGAGGAAGTCATCCATTTTGCTTAGGTTATCAAATTTATTGGCATAAAGTTGGGCAAAGTAACCCTTTATTATTTCTGTAATTTCCTCTTCATTGGTGGAAAGTTTTCCCTTTTCATTTATAAGACTACTAATTGATTTTTCTCTCTCCTTTTTCTGATCAAATTTACCAAAGGTTTATCAAACTTATTGGTTTTTTCATAAAACCAACTCTTAGTTTTATTTATTAGTTCAATAGTTTTTTTTTTACTTTCAATATTATTAATTTCTCCATTTAATTTTAAAATTTCAAATTTAATAATTAATTGGAGGTTTTTAATTTGGTCTTTTTCTAGCTTTTTAAGTTGCAAGCCCAATTAATTGATCTTCTTTTTCTCTATCTTATTCAAGTAAGCCTCTAAGGATGTAAAATTTCACCTTATAACCTCTTTGGCTGCATCCCACAAATTTTGGTATGATTTCTCATCGGTGTCATTACCTTGAGTGAAATTATTAATTTTGTCTATATTTTGCTGTTTCACCCAATCATTCTTTAAGATGAGATTATTTAGTTTCCAATTACTTTTTGGTCTATTTACCCCTAACTTTTTGTTGAATGTAGTTTTTATTTCATTGTGATCTGAAAAGAAAGCATTTACTATTTCTGCCTTACTCATTTTGAGGTTTTTATGTCCTAATATATGGTCAATTTTTGTGTACGTTCCATGGACTGCTGAGAAAAAGTATACTCCTTTCTGTAACCATGCATTTTTCTCCAGAGATCTATCATACCTAATTTTTCTAATATTCTAGTTACCTCTTTAATTTCTTTCTTATTTATTTTGTGATTTGATGTATCCAATTCTGAGAGTTCAAGATTGAGATCTCCCACTGTTATAGTTTTATTGTCTACTTCTTCTCACAACTCTCTTAACTTCTCCTTTAGGAAGCTAGATGCTATACCAATTGGTACATACATGTTTAATACTGATATTGCTTCATTGTCTATAGTACCTTTTAGCAAGATATAGTTTCCTTCCTTATCTGCATAATAGATTGTGCTCCAGCCTTTTTCCTTTACTCTGTATGCATCTCCCTGTTTTAAAAGTGTTTCCTGTAAACAACATATTGTAGGGTTCTGACTTTTTTGCTATCCACTTCCACTTTATGGGAGAGTTCATCCCATTCACATTTACAGTGAAAATTACTAATTCTGTATTTCCTGCCATCCTAATATCCCCAGATTATGCTTTTCTTTTTCTTGCCCTCCTTCCCCCCTTCCCTAGTATTAAACTTATTGGTCCCCCTTGCATCACAAAGCTCTTCCTTTTTAGGATCCCTCCCCCCTCCTATTGAATCCCTTCCCCTTTCTTGTACCCTTCCCTTATTACTCTTTTTCCTTTTCCCTTTTCCTCTCTAACTTTTTAATGAGGTGAGAGAAGATTCTCTGTAAAACAAATATGTTAATTATTTCCTCTTTGAGAAAACTCTGATGAGAGTAGGATTCACACAATGTTCCTTGTCCTCTCTAAGTTCCCTCAGATATGATAGGTTACCTTTGCCTCATCATTGCATGTAGTTTCCCTCTTTTTATCTCCCCTTTTCCCTTTTTCTAACACTATCCCCTTTCCATTTCTATTTCCCTTTTTATGTTATATCAGTAAAATCAAATTATACATGTGATTTTTATGTATATTCACAACAGAAATACAGTTCTTAAGAGTTCCTTTTACCTTTTTTTACTTCCTTGAGTCCTGTTGTTGGAGATCAATTTTTTTTTGTTTTAAGTCTGTTTTTTTCCTTAGAAACAAATGGAATTCCTCTGTTTCATTAAATGTCCATCTTCTTCCATGGAAAAAAAATGCTCAGCTCTGCTGGGTAGTTTATTCTTGGCTGCATTCCAAGTTCTTTTGCCTTTTCGGAATATCAGACTCCAGCCCCTTTAATTCTTTAATGTTGAGGCAGTGAGATCTTCAGTAACCCTTATTGTGACACCTCGGTATTTGAATTGTTTTTTTCTGGCTACTTGTAATATTCTTTCTTTAATCTGAAAATTCTGAAATTTGGCCACAATATTCCCTGGAGTCTTTATTTTAGGGAATTTTTTCAGAAGGTGTTTGATGAATTCTTTCAATGCCTATTTTACCTTCCAGTTCTATTACTTCTGAGCAGTTCTGTTTGATGATTTCCTGTAAAATAGTATCTAGGCTCTTTTTTTCATCATTATTTTTTGGTAGTCCAATGATCCTCAGGTTATCTCTCCTAGATCTATTTTCCAGGTCTGTTGTTTT
The DNA here is from genome assembly GCF_902635505.1 of Sarcophilus harrisii. Taxonomy (NCBI): domain Eukaryota; kingdom Metazoa; phylum Chordata; class Mammalia; order Dasyuromorphia; family Dasyuridae; genus Sarcophilus; species Sarcophilus harrisii. The sequence goes on from NC_045427.1 coordinate 175,951,689, forward strand.
TCCAAGTAAGCATTTGACATTTTTTTTCCAGTCTTTCAATTTTTTTGGTTTTGCTTGATTGATTCTTGATGTCTCAATGAATCAGTCATTTCTATTTGTTCAGTTCTGATTTTTAGTCAGTTATTTTCTTCATTAGTATTTTTTACTTCACATCTCATCTTTTCCTCAAAAAATAAATGAAATTCCCCTATTTTATTGAATGTCCATCTTTTTCCCTGGAAGAAAATGCTCATTTGAATTGTTTGTTTCTAGCTGTTTGCAATATTTTCTGTTTGAACTGATTATTATGGAATTTAGTTACAGTTTCTTCATTTTGTGGTTTCTTTTAGGAGATGATCAGTGGATTCTTTCAATGGCTACTTTACTCCCTGATTGTAGAACATCAGGACAGTTTTCCTTGGTGATTTCTTGCAAGATGTTGTCTAGTTTCTTTTTTTCACCATGGTTTTTATATAGTCCAATGAGTCTTAGTTTTTCTCTCCTGAATCTGCTTTTCAAGTCATTTTTTTTAACATATTTTACATTTAATTTCACATTTTCATTTTTAATTTTGTTTGGTTCTTGATGTCTCATTGAATCATTAGGTTCCATTTGTTCAATTCTAATTTTTAGTGAATTATTTTTCTTCAGTTAGCCTTTTTATCTCCTTGTTCATTTGGCCAATTAAACTTTTAAGTGAGTTGTTTTGCTCATTGAATTTTTTTCCATATCATAAATTCTGTTTTTCAAGGAGATGTTTTTTTTTTTCATTTACCAAATCTGTTTCCTTTTCCAAAGATCTCATTTTCTTTCCCCATTTTTCTTCTAATTCTATTTTAAGATCAATTTTGTATCCTTTCTAGAGATATTTTTGAGATGGATACCAAATTATATCATCCTTTGAGCCTTCATCTGGTGATGTTTTGCCTTTGGTTATCTTCGGTTTTGATGTCTAGTCTTCTCTGTGTCCATAAAAATCTATCTATGAGCAGAGCTCTTTTTACCTTTTTTTTTTCTCATTTTTTAAAAACGAGATCTGCTCTTGGGGCAAAGGGAAGATTGTCCCAAGCTTCCTCTACTAGTGACAGTGAATACACACTGTCCCCCTGTGGTCAGTTCTACTAGCTTCCTTCTAAGTGCTGGGTGGGTGTGTCCAAGTCCTGCTTATTATGCTAAGGTTCAGGGGCTCACTATTTGTATTCTGCATTTGTGTTGGAGGTCTACAGCTAGTTTGCAAATCCATAGACCTCTAAACCATGACAAAGTAGCAAACCCTGCTGTAATTTGTCTCAGAACCTCCCACTGGATTCCCCCAGTCTTTCCACCTTGGGTTTCCCTGCACTGAACTAGGCTGCAACCTTCCCCCCAACTTCTTCACCCTTACCCAATTGAGACAGACCTTTTCTGATGTTCTTCTAAAATATTTACTACTGGAAATTTTTATCCTCCAAGTATTTCTGTGTTCTGTCATTCTAAAACCCATTCAGAGGCTTGAGCTAGTATTGATCTAGTAGAAGGCAGGAAGAGCTCAGACAAAGGCTTGTCTTATCTCTGCCATCTTGCCTCTGCCTCTCCATTCTCCAATTCAGTCTATTCTATGTTTAAGCAATCATTTCCTTCAGTCAATATTTATATATTTTTTTTCCTTTAATCTGTTTACTTTTTTCATACTTCTCATAACTTTTATTTCTTTCTCCAAGTTTTTTTTTTCTTTCTCTCTTGATTTTTAAAATCATTTTTGTGTTCTTCCTAGTTCAAATCCAGGAGGGCTTTTTGGGCTTGAGACCAATTCATATTTTCCATTGAGGTTTCACACGTAGGCATCTTGACAGTATTGTCTTTTACTGAGTTTATGTTTTGATCTTTCTTTTCTACATTATAGCTTTTGATGGTCAGGGTTCTTTTATAATCCTACTCATTTTCATACATGTTATGTGACTTTTAAAACTGAGCCTCCCTCCTGGGGCTAGCATTACCTGAAACTGTGCCTTTTAAATAGTGTTTTGTAAAAATCTCAGTTTTGATCCATTCTGCTATCTGCTTTCATTTTGTGGAATAGTTTATTCCTTTCCTACTCTCAGTTATGATTATCAACTGTGTATTTCCCTCCATCCTGTTTCCCCCCCCCATCTATATTTATTTCTCTTTTTTCACCTAGTCTTTCCTCCCCACAATTTTACTTCTGAACACTCATGCCTTCAATCTGTGCTCCCTTCTGTCAGTCCCCTCTTTTCTTTTTTCCCTTCTCTCCTACTTCTGTCCTTCCTTCTATCAGCCACATATTTTTTTCTTTTCTTTCTTTTTCTGCTATTGTTTCCTAACAGGGTAAAATAATTTGCTATGTTTATATGAGTCCATATGGTATTCCCTCTGAGATAAATCTTATAAGAGAAAGGTTCAATCAATCCTTACCCTTTCTCTCCTTTCCCTCTTCTGTAATAGTTTTTTTTTTTCTCTTCATATGCTGTAATTTATAACCTTTTGCCTCCTCATTTCCTTTTATCCCAGTACAATCATTTTTATCCTTTATTTTTTATATCATCACATTAACATCATCTTATAGCCACACTCTCTATTATACTCTTTCAAACTGCTTTAACAGAAACAAGTTCTCAAGACTCACAAATGTCATGTTAGTATGTAGGGATGTAAACAGTTTACATGTATTAAATAACATTTTTTCATTTTTGTTTACCTTTTCATGCTTCTTTTGAATTTGTCATTTGGAGATCAAATTTTCTGTTTGGTCTTTTCATCAGGATTGTTTGAACATTTGCTATTTTATTGAATGCTCATCTTTTCCTTTCAAAGATTATTTTCAAATTTTCTGAGTTGATTCTTGATTGTAATGCAAGCTCCTTTGCCTTGCAGAATATTATATTCCAAGCCTACCAATCCTTTAATGTTGAAGTTGTTAGCTTCTGAGTAATCCTAATTATGGTAACTTGATATTTGAATTGTTTTTGTCTGGTTGTTTGAAGTATTTTTCCTTTATCTGATAATTTTAGTATTTGTATACAATCTTCCTTTGAGTTTTCATTTTAGGACCTACTTTAGGAGGTCCTTTAGGATAGATTCTTTTAGGGATTATTATACCACCTAATTCTATAATATAAGGAAAGTTTTCCTTGATAATTTCTTGAAAGATGTTCTCCAATTTCTCTCTCTCTCTCTCTTTCTCTCTCTCTCGCTCTGTATACACACACACACACACACACACACACACATATATATATATACATAAATACAAATATACATATGTATGTATATATGTATATATATATGCATAAATATTATCATAACTTTCAGGTAGTCCAATAATTCTTAAATTTTCTTTTGGGGATCTATTTTCCAGATTTATTGTCTTTTCATTATGGTATTTTACATTTCTCCTAATTTTTCAGTCTTTTGATTTTGGTTGACTGATTTTGATTTCTCACAAAGTCATTAGCATCTCCTTATCCAATTCAAATTTTTAATAAATTATTTTATTTTATTAGCTTTTGGACGTCTTCTTCCATGTGGCCAATTCTTATTTTAAAGTATTTTTCCTCAATGGATTTCCCCCACTCCCCAATTCAGTCTATTCTATTTTTAATGAGTTGTTTCTTTAGTCAATATTTATACCTCTTTTTTCCAATTTTTTATTCCTTTTTTTCATAATTTTGCTGCATGACTTTTCATTTCTTTTCCCAATTTTTCTTCTCTCTCTTAGTTGATTTTTAAATTTTTTGTGCTCTTCCAAGGCGACTTTTGGGTATTGAGACCAATTCATATTCCCTATTGAGGCTTCACATGTACCCATTTTGGCAATATTCTTTATTGAGTTTATGTTTTGATCTCTCATTACTTCATTATAGCTTTCTATGGTTAGGGTTCTATTATATTTCCTGATCACCTGCTATGTGATTTTTAAAATTAAAGAGAGAGCTGCTGGATGGTGCAATGGAGAAAGCATATCCTTAGAGTCACATTCACCACAAGACTTAATTTTAAATCTAGCCTCATAAACATAATAGGTAACTTAACTGGATTGTTTCCAAAAAAAAGAAGAAGAAGAAGCAAGAAAATAACTTAATTGGGAAGTTGAGTAGAAGTCTGAATAAAAACAAAAATGGATGTAGTAAGCAGAAGATTTATCCATCAGAAAACATTGGTTTTCTGTAGGATTTCATAACAGTCCTGTAAAGGAGTTGCTATTATTATTCTCATTTTAAAGCTGAAAAAATAGAAGAAAATGAATCTTAAAAGACAAGTCCAAGATCACGCAAGCACAAAGTGTCTGAATCAGGTTTCAAACTTGGATCTTTTTATTACAAAACTAGCACTCTATCCATAGTTTCCCCCTAAAAAGAAGGAATGGTTTTTCATTGGAACAAAACAAAATAATAAAACAAGATAAAAACTAGGTATGAACCCTAACTTTCATAAGTACCAATCATGACCAAGGTCTTTTATTTTACTAGACATTATTCTGTCACCTATAAAGTGAGAATAATAATATCAGCACAACCTATTTCATGCAATCATTATTAGTATCATGCTTTGTAGGAAATCAAGTGTTTTAGAAATGTTAAGTATGTAACCCTGAAGGGGCTGCAAGTCTACTGTAGTTCATATTTAAACATTTCTAACAGAAAGAAAATGCTGGATTTTTTCCTACATCATTTCTCTGTGATAGAATGAGAGGACACTTAAATGTTTTGAGTTGTTCATTTAGTTGTTTTTCAGTAGACATATTCTGAGAGATAAAATAACTTAAATGGGTTCTTATACTACTGATATTAAGTCAGGACTTCTCAGAGCTGAGTCTGAATCTATAGATTGTTAAGGAAAGTTGGTACTCTCATTATCATAAATATCAAACACAAATTTCCTTGCCTTTTCATTTTTTTCTTTCTAAAATAGAACAATTACACATTCATTGGTGACTGAAAAAAGCAATAAGCTGAAAATAATTTTAATATAAGAAATTTCTCTTCCTCTCAAAAAATCAACAAATATGAATTGCTTTTTTTTTTTTTACATGAGCAATAAGGGAGAAAAACTGACAAGCAAATTTCATTTAAGTTTTCTCTTCTCTGAACTCCTTCTACCCTTCGTGTATTGACCAAACCATTTAACATCCTAATACGTGTTCAATTATCCACAGCAAGAATACACAAATTGTGTGTGCTATGATGACAAATATCAATTGCAAATTATATACATATTCTTTGTATCTTAAAGCAGAATCATAAGATAAATGTAACTGTTTTGTAGTTGGAAGTTGATCCTCTAATATATATAATGGGGGTATTTCCTTTGGTAAGTCAGATTGAAACTCATTCAAGCTTTAATCTCTTGTGTTATTTGTTACATGTTTTAGTGGGTTATCACTCATGGTATGTGAAACAATCCAGGGAACTTCTTTCATTTTTCTGAAACTGCAAATAATGCCCATGAACACACATACACACAAACACAAACATCATTTATCATTCAATTATGTTATTTTATTAGGGTTTCTTCTTCTTCCCCCCCTTTTCTTCTTCCTTCTTTCTCTTCATTCTTCTACTTCATATATATATATATATATATATATATATATGTGCATGTAATTCATGTGTCTGTGTATATTTGTATAAATATATACATATAAATATATAACCTGTATATATGTGTATCTTTCTATCTATATAACTGTTTCTTTGCTGATATATGTTGTACTATTCTAGATTAATTTCTTGTTTGTAATATGTTGCAGCTTATTCATGCAACTGTGTACTTATCCAATCCCCTTTAGGAGATACTCAATGTCAGTAATTTGGGTGCATGTCTCATAGTCATAACTGAAGAATATTGCTACTATATATACCTTTTGGGTAAGCCTCCATTATTTATGTCACCCTAATTTGCAAGTCTTCTTGTTATTTTAGTATTCAGCAAATCCCAGTGAAGCATCTGGGTTGGTCATATGTTATTATATTTCATATTTCAGTGATATATTTCCTTGATAGTATGTATTCACTTCTATTTTCATGTGCAAGTCATTTTTGACCACATGATATGCTTGTTTCTATCATTGTTCATCTCCCCATCATCATTTAGGCCATCTGCATTTTTTTTCTAAGATCATGGGATTTTATGACTCATGGCAATGTTTCATTACTGGGAGAATATTGGTGTTAAAGATAGAGGCTTTGGCAGCAGGGAGTCATTTATGATCATTGAAAGCAATATATAATTTCTGAAATGCACTTTAGCCTGATCATCTTTCCCTATTAAATTCTATTCAGGATAAAGCACTACAAAGATATTAAATAGCATGAAGATTGAAGTGTTTTGTTTTGTTTTTTACCAGAATAAGGTACATAATTTAGCAGTGCATGAAAAAGCTGAGAGATGATAAGTAAAATCAGGCAAACCCTAGTGCATATCTTCATATTATTATAGATATTTGCATTGTTTTATGTTGATATGAGAAGGATATTAGAGAGAAAATTATAGTTTTATAATAAATAAGAATAAAGCAAACATTATGACAAGATGAAAGTGAGTTTCAGGAAAAAAATAAAGGGAACAATGAGAAAGAATATATGGACAAATAAAAATAATAATAAGTAAAATAATAAGAAAAAGTTTCTATGAAAACAAAATATGTAGAGTTTCTGAAAAATGACAAGAGAAATCAGATAAGAAGTTTAAATAGATGAATAAAACAACAATTTTTACAATTTGTTGCAAAATTAAATTTGTTGCAAAGATAAAGAAAAAAATTACAAAAAATCATCATTTAAGGAAACCAGAAACAGAGAAATTAGCATAAAATTGCTAGAGTTATTGTAAAATCAGGCCCAATAAAATAACCACTGGATAAAAATGGGTGTTAAACAGAAATGGGGAAGCATAAAGAGATGTGTGGAGAGCAATAATATATCAGAAATCCCAATAATGTGTCTATTGATGGGGAGGGAAAAGGCAACTAGGGGAAATATATCTTTGAAGGGGAAAGAGAGAGTACTCAGCAAGTGGATACTGGAAAAAAAATATGGTATGGTGTAGCAGCAAAAGACAAACTTTGTTGACTTCAGGATTTGGATCAGGATTCAAACTACTTACCTTCACCTATTCCTAGAAAAATGAAATATATTTTGTTTATAATTATTTTATTTTCTTATTATTATATTCCAATAATAGAGATTACAACCTAAAAGCAAAACTTTATCAATGTTCTATCATCTTTTTAGCAACTATCTCCCCCCATCCTTCCCTCCTTTCTTCCTTCCTTCTTTCCTCCTTGAAAATAAACTTAAAATTAAATAGCAGAGATATGTGGACATTAGAAAAATGAATAGTAATCTGCAAATGAAGTAATGGAAACAGCTTCCAGCACTAAGAAAGTAACATCTATTTTCCATACCTGGAGCCTTGTGTTCAGTTCCACTCATCATAATTTAAGATGGAGGTGGATAAGCTGGTTGAAAAAGGAGACATACAAAAGAAGGCGACTAGAATGATAAAATGTATGGTGCACATCATATATCATTTAGAAGACCTAGAACTTAACTGAATTAGAAATAGCTCAGGAAATACAGAAGACTTCAAGTATTTGAAACACTATCAGATGAAAAATGGATTAAATTATTTTATTTGCCTCCAGAACGGTAGGTGGTATAGTAGATAGAGTACCTTACCTGGAATCAAGAAGTATCATCTTTCTAGTTATGTACCTCTGGTAAAATCACTTTTCCTCTCAGTTTTCTGCATCTTTAAAATGAGGTGAATAAGGAAATGGCAAATCAATACTTTTGCCAAGAAAACCACAAATAGGGTCATAAAGAGTCAGATACAATTGAAACAACTGAAGAACAAGAAGACTTTTTTTAAATAGCCTTTTATTTACAGGTTATATGCATGGGTAACTTTACAGCGTTAACAATTGCCAAACCTCTTGTTCCAATTTTTCACCTCTTACTCCCCTAGATGGCAGGATGACCAGTAGATGTTAAATACATTAAAATATAAATTAGATACACAATAAGTATACATGACCAAAACATTATTTTGCTGTATAAAAAGAATCAGACTCTGAAATATTGTACAATTAGCTTGTGAAGGAAATCAAAAATGCAGGTGGGCATAAATATAGGGATTGGGAATTCAATGTAATGGTTTTTAGTCATCTCCCAGAGTTCTTTCTCTGGGCGTACCTGGTTCAGTTCATTACTGCTCCATTGGAAATGATTTGGTTGATCTCGTTGCTGAGGATGGCCAGGTCCTAGAACTGGTCATTATAATATTTTGGAAGTATATAATGATCATTTCACTCAGCAACTTGTAAATCTCTCAGGCCTTTCTGAAATCATCCTGTTGGTCATTTTTTTATTTAATAGCCTTTAATTTGGTTATATGCAAGGGTAATTTTAAGCTTAACAATTTCCAAACCTCTTTTCAATTTTTCACCTCTTACCCCCCCCCTCCCTAGATGGCGGATGACCAGTAGATTTAAATAATTAAAATATAAATTAGATACCCAAAAAGTAACATGACCAAAACTTATTTTGCTGTACAAAAAAATCAGGCTTTGAAATATTGTACAAATAGCTTGTGAAGAAAAATCAAAAATGCAGGAGGGCATAAATATAGGGATTAGAATTCAATGAATGGTTTTTTAGTCTCTCCCAAAGTTCTTTCTTGGGCATAGCTGGTTCAGTTCATTATTCTCCATTGGAAATAGTTTGGGTTGATCTCGTTCTGAGGATGCCAGGTCCATCAAACTGGTCATCATAAATATTGTTGTTAAGTATATAATGATCTCCCTGGCCCTCTCATTCCTCAGCATCAGTTCATTAATTCTCAGGCCTTTCTGAAATCATCCTGTTGGTCATTTCTTACAGAACAGTAATATTCCAAATATTCATAACCACAATTTATTCAGGCATTCTCCAACTGTGGACTCCATTCAGTTTCAGTTTCTCCACAAAAAGGTCTGCCACAAACATTCGTCCATACAGGTCCCTTTCCCTTCTTTATATCTCTTTGGGATATAATCCCAGTATAACACTGCTGGATCAAAGGGTATACGTTTGTCTTTTTGAGCATAGTTCAAACTACTCTCCAAAATGGTTGGATTCATTCCAACTCCACCAACTTTCATCAATGTCCCAGTTTTCCCCTCAATAATTCATTATTTTTTCCTGTCATTTGCCAATCGGCAGGTGGATGGTTCTTAAATTGTCTTAATTTGCATTTCTCGATTTTATTGATCATATGACTAGAAATAGTTTCAATTTCTTCATCTGGTGTCTGTTCTATCCTTTGCCATTTTTCAAATTGGAGAATGGCTTTTTTTTATAAATTAGATTAATTCTCTATATATTTTGGAAATGAGGCCTTTATCAAGAACCTTTGACTGTAAAAATATTTTTCCCAGTTTTCTTCCCTTTGTTTTGTCTGCATTAGTTTTGTTTGTACAAAACTTTTCAGTTTGAATAATCAAATTTTCTATTTTGTGATCATTGATCTCTAGTTCTGCTTTGTCTAAAGTCCTTCCCCTTCCAAGGTCTAGGAGGTAAAGTATCCTTGTTCCTCAATTTATTAATAATTTCATTCTTTATCCCTGGGTCTGAACCCATTTTGACCTTATCTTGGTTGGTTTAAGTATGGATCAATGTGTAGTTTCTGCCATATTAGTTTCAATTTTCCAGCAATTTTTATCAAACAGTAAGTTCTTATCCCAAAAGCTGGGGTCTTTGGGTTTGTCAAAGACTAGGTTGCTATATTTGTTGACTATTTTATCCCTTGAACCTAACCTATTCCACTGATCAACTAATCTATTCCTTAGCCAATACCAAATGGTTTTGGTAACTCCTGCTCTATAATATAATTTTAGATCTCGTACAGCTAAGCCACCTTCATTTGATTTTTTTTTTCATTATTTCCCTTGAAATTCTTGACCTTTTGTTTTTCCATATGAATTTTGTTGTTATTTTTTCTAGGTCATTAAAATAGATTTTTGGGAGTATGATTGGTATAGCGACAAGCATTGTTTCTATAGCTCCACTTAGTACCTTGTTTCTTCTGGCCCATAACATCTCCTTGTAAGATCAGATCAATCATACTGAATCATGCTAAATTAGATAATTATTGTCTTTATCAACTCTAATGAGTTAATACTTTGTAAGGATTCCAACATCTTGTTCTCCTTATTTATGTATACTATTACTCTTTATGACTAAATAATGAACTCTTTTTGACCTTATTTTAATGTAGGATGGGGGATGTTTTTCTATGCCTAATTTTTGCTATATGATTTTTTGTTTCCCCAGGAATTTTTGTTAAATAATGAGTTGATATCACAGAAGCTGCTCTCTTTGCATTTATGAAACAGCAGATTACTGCAGTTACTGAGTATTGCATAAAAAACAAAATTGATTAGGACTTAAAGGTCATGGCAAGAACAAAGAACTCTGATCAATAGTGACATAAAAACAAAGAGAATAAGAGTACAAATAAAGTTTTCAACCAAAATGATATATTTGGAGAAATTTAGAAATATAATGGAAGCAAGAAAATACCAGAATAAAATGTTACAATTGAATAATTCTGCAATAGCTAATATAATAATAACAGAATCTCAGAAAAAAAGAAATAGATAGCCTCAATTTTTGTTAGTGGCTTGATAAATAAACAAAAGATAATTACTACTAATAATAAATAAAATCAGTAAGTTAAGGCATAAAATAAAGGTCTTACAGCAAAAAGTAAGAAATATTAATAAAACAATGAACAACTTCAAAAAATAGGAAACAACTGAAAATTTCTAGGATGTAGACAGAAACATTAAATCAAAGTCAGGAGATGTAAATTATTTATTACCAAGCATCATTAATGAAAACAGAAAGTAGAGAGATACAATAAGTATAATTGAATTCAGGGCACCTAGGTGGCACAGTAGATAGAGCACCAGCCCTGATGTCAGGAGAACCCAAATTCAAATCTGGCTTCAGAAACTTAACACTTCCTAGCTGTGTGACCCTAAGCAAGTCACTTAACTCCAACTGCTTCAGCAATAAATAAATAAAATAATATAATTGGATTCCCCAAAAGATATGATGAAAAAAGACTTACATGCTATATATTTCAAGAAATATTAAAAGAAAATTGTCCACAAGCATTGGGGCAATGGGAACAAAGTACTAATTGATAAAATACAGGTAACTCCCAGTGAAAAAGAATAGATGCAAGTCATTAAGCAATATGATTGTCATATTGGAAAGTTGGTCAATGGTGATATATTATTTAAAGTATCAAGCAAAAGTTAAATCAAGTTGCAAAATACTCCAAAGTGAAACTTTAAAGAATATATAGGAGGTAAAGAAGGCAAGGAAGGATAGAAGTAAGGAAGAGAGGAGGGGGAGGAGGTGGTAGAGAAAAAAAGGCTGAAGGAAGGAAGAAAAGAATTAAAAAATATTTTCATAGTTCTACACGAAGCCCTAAAAGACACTATTATTTAAATAAAGATTTAGAGGAAGGCATATCACATGAATATCATTCTAATTTAAACTGGGAAAGAGAAGTTAAAAACAAAGAGTGGTAAAGCAGTAGAAGCAAAATTAAGTAAAACTTTTGAGTCACAAGTCTATGAAAAGAAAAAAAAACAAAAGATTTTGAAAGAAAGGCTAAGAAATGAGAATATTTTGTTTTTGTTGTCCTCTTAAGCTAGACAAATCAGTAATGAAGAACTAAGTATAAAAAGAAATGAAAAAGAAATATATAAAGCAGTGAGAGATAAAAATATATCACTATAGTGAAAAAAGTAACCATCATAACTGTAAATATGTAAGAAATATAAAAAAAAACCTAAAGATATTGGAAAGAAAACCTTATAAAGAATTAAAATCTTTAGAGAGTATTATTCTGCAAGCAATTAAAAAAATACAAGTGAAAAATCATTATTTCAGAAGATGTGATTACTATTGTTTAATTTCAATTATGAAGAAAACAAAGGAACTATATTAAACTTTTTAAAAAAAAATGTTGAATTTATAGCACCAAATGAAACAGTAGACACATAATTAAAGGTAAAGGTAGAGAACAGCAAAATCTAGGTAGGGAGGAAAAATTGTTTGAAACATCAATATGACATTTTAGACTTAAAAATAAAAGAAAAATAATGAAGAAAGAACCTAATGAAAATATTAGGAAATCATATACAATTGACCTTTAGAAATAAATGAATTGGAATAGGCTTACATATATTTTGTTGTTGTTATAGTCTGTCTTTCATTTTCTTTTTTTTTTGTTGTTGTTGTTGTTGTTATAACTTTTTTATTGACAGAACCCATGCCTGGGGAATTTTTTTTACAACATTATCCCTTGCATTCACTTCTGTTTTGATTTTTCCCCCTCCTTCCCTTCACACCCTCCCCCAGATGGCAAGTAGTCCTATACATGTTGAATATGTCACCGTATATCCTAGATACAAAATATGTGTGCAGAACGTGGATTCAGAAAGTAAAAAATAACCTGGGAAGAAAAACAAAAATGCAAACAGTTTACATTCATTTCCCAGTGTTCATTCTTTGGGTGTAGCTGCTTCTGTCCATCACTGATCAATTGAAACTGAGTTAGATCTCTTTGTCAAAGAAATCCACATCCATCAGAATTCAGCCTCATAAAGTGTAGTTGCTGAAGTATATAATGATCTCCTGGTTCTGCTCATTTCATTTAGCATCAGTTCATGTAAGTCTCTCGAAGCCTCTCTGTATTTATCCTGCTGGTCATTTCTTTTTTTTTTTTAATTAATTTAATAGCCTTTTATTTACATGATATATACATGGGTAATTTTACAGCATTAACAATTGCCAAACCTCTTGTTCCAATTTTTCACCTCTTACCTCCCCCGCCCCCTCCTCTAGATGGGAGGATGACCAGTAGATGTTAAATATATTAAAATATAAATTAGATACACAATAAGTATACCCGACCAAAATTATTTTGCTGAGAAAAAATCAGACTTGAAATATTTACAATTAGCTTGGAAGGAAATCAAAAATGCAGGTCGCATAAATATGGGGATTGGGAATTCAATGTAAGGTTTTAGTATCTCCAGGTTCTTTTCTGGGCATACTAGAATTCAGTTCATTACTTAGTCCATTAGAAATGATTTGGTTGATCTCGTTGCTGAGGATGGCTGATCCTCACAACTGGTCATCATATAGTATTGTTGTTGAGTTATATAATGATCTCCTGGTTCTCATTTCCACTCAGCATCAGTTCATGTGAATCTCTAGCCTTTCTGAAATTATCCTGTTGGTCATTTCTTAAGAACAGTAATATTCCATAATTTCATATACAAATTATTCAACCATTCTCAACTGATGGACATCCATTCAGTTTCAGTTTTACCACTTTACAAAGGGCTGCACAAACATTCGTGCACAACGGTCCCTTTCCCTTCTTTATAAACTCTTTGGAATATCCAGTAAAGACTTGCTGGATCAAAGGGTATGCGTTTGATAACTTTTGAGCATAGTTCCAAACTACCTCCAGAATGGTTGGATTCGTTCACAACTCCACCAACAATGCATCAAATGTCCCAGTTTTCGCATCCCTCAACAATCCATCATTATTTTTCCTGTCATTTAGCCAATCCCAGGTTGGAGTGGTATCTTGAGTTGTCTTAATTTGATTCTTGATTAATAATGACTTGGAGCATCTTTTCATATGACTAGAAATAGTTTCAATTTCTTCTCAAAATTGTCTGTTCTATCCTTTGACCATTTTCAATTGGAGAAGGCGATTTTTTATAAATTAGAGTTAATTCTCTATATATTTTGGAATAGGCCTTCTATCAGAACCTTTGATTTGTAAATATTTTCTAGTTTTTGCTTCCCTTCTAATCTTGTCTGCATTAGTTTTTGTTTGTACAAAACTTTTCAGTTTGGTATATTGAAATTTTTTATTTTGATCGTAATGATCTCTAGTTCTTTGGTCATAAAGACTTCCCTTCCACAGGACTTGAGAGGTAACTATCCTGTGTTCCTCTATTTAAATAATTTCATTTCTTTATGCCTGGTCATGAACCATTTTGATCTTATCTTGGTGTCAGCGTGAGTATGGATCATCTAGTTTCTGCCATATTAATTCCAATTTTAGCAATTTTTATCAAACACTAAGTTCTTATCCCAAAAGCTGCTTTTGGTTTCAAAGACTAGGTTGTATTGTTGACTGTTTTATCATTGAACTAATCATTCCACTGATCAACTAATCTATTCCTTAGCCAATACCAAATAGTTTTTGGTAACTCGCTCTAATATAATTTTAGATCTGGCATTAAGCCACCATCATTTGATTTTTCAAAATTCCTTGAAATTTGACCTTTTGTTTTTCCATAACTTTTTTGTTGTTTTTTCTAGGTCATTAAAATAGTTTTTTGGAGTCTGATTTATGCGCTAATAAATAGATTGTTTAAGGTTAATATTGTCATCTTTTTATATTTCCTGCCTATCCAAGAGCATTTAATGTTTTCAATTGGTTAGATCAGACTTAATTTGTGTGAAAGTGGCTGTACTGCTCATAAGTTTCTGATTTTCCTTGCAGATAATTCCTAAATTTTTTATATTATCAGTAGTTACAAATGGATTTCTCTTTGTAACTCTGACTGTTGGTTTTATTGTGATATATAAGTGATGACTTATGTGGGTTTATTTATAAAAGCTCTTTGCTAAAGTTTGGATTATTTCTAAACTTTTTGGCCGGGATCTCGGGTTCTCTGGTATCCATCATGTCATCGCAAAGGTGATAATTTGGTTTTCCTTTATTGCCTATTCATTCCTTTAATCTCTTTCTCAGTCTTATTGCCTAGCTGCATTTCTGTAATATTAAATAGTAACGATGATAATGGAAATTTCACTCGGATCTTATGGATGGTTGCGGTTTGTTCCATTAGATAGAAGGTCCTATGGTTTAATGATGCGGATTATTTTGGAAAAGTCCATTATTCTATATTTCAAGTGTTTTATAGAATGGATGTTGGATTTTATCAAATGTTTTCTGCATTATTGGATGATCATATGGTTTGTAATTTGGTTATTAAAATGGCCAATTATATGATAGTTTTCTAATATTGAACCACCTCTTCCTGGTATAAATCTACTTGATCATAGTGGTTATCTTGGAGATGATTTTCGGTCTTTTGCTAATATCTTATTTAAGATTTTAGCATCAATTCATTAGGAGATTGGTCTATGTTTTCTTCTCTGTTTCTACCCCTGGTTTAGATCAGTACATGTCTGTGTCATAGAAGGAATTTGGTGACTCCTTCATTTCTATTTTATCAAATAATTTATATAGATTGGTAATTGTTCTTTAAATGTTTGGTAAAATTACATATAAATCATTGGTCTGGGTTTTTTGGGAGTTGTTTAATTGCTTGTTCTATTTCTTTTTCTGAAATGGGTTTATTCAAGTAATTTACTTTCCTCTTAGTCTGGAATCGTATTTTTGAGGTAGTCATCCATTTCATTAGGTTATCAAATTTATTGATAAAGTTGAGGAAATAACTCTTTATTATTTCTCTAATTTCTTTCATTGTGGAAATTTCCTTTTCATTTTAGACTACTAATTTTTTCCTCCCTCCTTTTAATCTAGATTTACCAAGGGCTTATCTATTTTAGGCTTTTTCATAGAACCAATCTTAGTTTTATTAATTAGTTCAATATTTTTTTACTTTCAATATTTTTTAATTTCTCCTTTTTAATTTTAATTCCAATTAGTATTTGATTGGGGTTTTTAATTTGGTCTTTTTAGTTTTTAGTTGGTAATTCATTAATCTTTTCTTCTGTTTTATTCAAGTAAGCTCTAAGGATATAAAATTCCTTTATTACCGTTTGCTGCATCCACAAATTTTTGTATGATGTTCATCATTGTCATTATCTTAGTGAAATTATTAATTGTATCTATATTTGCTGTCACAATCATTCTTTAAGATGAGATTTTTAGTTTCCAATTACTTTTGGTCTATTTCTAACTTTTGTTGAATGTAGTTTTATTGCATCATATCTGAAAAGGCATTTTTTTCTGCTTTCTTTTTAAAGGTTTTATGTCCTAATATAGGTCAATTTTGAATAGGTTCCATGAACTGCCTGAGAAGAAAATATATTCCTTCTATCTCCATTCAATTTTCTCAAGATCCAACAATACCTAATTTTCTAATATTCTATTTACTTTTTAATTTTATTTCTTTTTGTTTTTGTGGTTTATTTGTCTAATTCTGGAGAGCGTTTGAGATCTCCTACTATTACAGTTTTGTTGTTATTTCTTTGCAACTTTCTTAACTTCTCCTTTAGGAAGTTGAGGTGCCATACCACTTGGTTATATGTTTAATATTGATATTGCTTGTTGTTTATGTTACCTTTAGAGGATGTGGTTTCCTTCCTTATCTCTTTTAATTGATAATTTTACTTTGCTTGATCTGAGATAGGATGGCTACCCTCTTTTGCTCACCTGAAGCATAATAGATTTTGCTCCAATTTTTACCTTTACTCTATATGTATCCCTGCTTTAAATGTGTTTCTTTAAACAACATATTGTAGGGTTCTACTTTGATCCAGTCTGCTATCTGCCTCCTCTTTGGGGGAGTTCATCCCATTCACATTTACAGTTAGAATTACTAAATCTTATTTCCTGCCATCCTAAAACCCAGATTGTGCATTACTTATTCTTGCCTCCCAACCCTCTTTCCCGTTTTTAAACTTTATGTACCCTCTTGTATCACGATACTTATCCTCTTTATAACCTCCTCCCCCTTTGAGTCTTTTCCCTTCCTTCCCTTATTCTCTTTTTCTTTTCCCTTTTCCTCCGTTTTAATGGGTGAGAGAATTTTCTCTAAAACAAATGTCAATTATTTTTCTTTGAGCAACTCTGATGAGGAAGATTCACAATATTCCTCCCCCTCTCTAAATTCCTCAGATATGATAAGTTTCCTTAGCCCTTTGTGGGATGTGGTTTCCCTCTTTTATCCCTCCTTCCCACCTTATTCTGTCATCATCCTTTTCCATATCTACTTCCCTTTTTATGTTATATCAGTACAATCAAATTTACATGTATTCTTTTGTATATCCACAACAAATCCAATTTAAGAGTTATTTTACCTTTTCTGCATCTCTTGAGTTCTATGCTTGAGATCAAATTTTTGTTTAGCTCTGGTTTTCTTCAGGAAAAAATGGAATTCATTTGTTTCATTAAATGTCCATCTTCTTCCCTGGAAGAAAATGCTCAACTTAGCTGGTGTTTATTCTTGGCTTCTCAAGTTCTTGTGCCTTTCGGAATATCATATTCCAGGCCCTTTTCCTTTTAATGTGAGGAGCTAGATCTTGGTATCCTTATTGTGGCACCTCGTATTTAAATGGTTTTGGCTGTTGTAAAATTTTTCCTTAATCTTATAGTTCTGAAATTTTGCCACAATATTCCTTGGGGTTTTTATTTTAGGGTTTCTTTCAGAAGGTGTTCGATGAATTCTTTCAATGCCTATTTTACCTTCTGATTCTATTACATCTGGCAGTTCTCTTTGATGATTTCTTGTAAATAGTATCTAGGCTCTTTTTTCATCATAGTTTTCAGAAAGTCCAATAATCCTCAGATTTCTCTCCTAGATCTATTTTCCAAGTCTGTCGTTTGCAAGTATATAATTTATGGTTTTTTCCAGTTTGTCAATTTTTTGGTTTTGCTTGACTGATTCTTGCTGTCTCAATGAATCATTAGTTTCTATTTGTTCAGTTCTAATTTTAAAGAATTATTTTCATTAGCTTTTTTTACTTCTTTCTGTATATGTCCAATTGACTTTTGAATGTATTGTTTGGTCTGTGGAATTTTTTCCATTTCACTAATTTTTTTTAGTGAATTATTTTCTGTTTCCAATTTACAGATCCTACTTTCTTGTGTTCTTTGTCTTTTTCCAATTCACGGATCCTACTTTCTTGCGAGTTCTTTGTCTTTTCCAATTCACAAATCCTACTTTGTAGTGAATTCTTTATTTTTTCCAATTCGTATTTCAGGAAGTTGTTGCTCTCTTGTAAGGCTTCTCTTTCCTTTTCCCATTTATCTTCTTACTCTTTGAGACTTTTAATGGTCTCTTCTAAGGAAACATGATTAAAGGAGGACAGTTTGGATGCATTTTGCTGTTTGAGGTCTCTTCAGGTTTGTTGACCTGCTCTTTTTTCTGCATAGAACTGTGGATCATTCTTTTCATCTTTTTATTCATGTTTTAAAGCCTTTAGGGTAGGTCTCCTAGGCAAGGGGGTTACCAGCTTCCTCTGCAGAGCAGGGAAAGATGTAAACCGATTTTCGGCTCTGAGGTATGGGAGTGCTCTGAGTGAGAGTTTTCCCTTCCCCAACAGGAAGTGGATTCAGCACTGGCGGAGCTATCAAACTGCTTAGTAGGGCTGAGTGGGTTAGCGATTGCCCTCGACTAGAGACTAAGGGATGAAAGTGTCACTGCCCCAGGCCGGAGCCTCTTGTGGGACTGTGAGTATTAGCAGCTGACCGTAGACCGCAGACCGCAGACCGCAGACCGCAGACCGCCCGGAACTCTGCCCCAGTGTCTCTGCCCAATGCAAATTGGCCCTGGAAAAGCTCTATGGCCCCAAGCCGAGCTCCCTGCGCAGATTGGAGGCTAAACCGGGCTGTGTCCTCCTGCCGTGCAGGATCCCAACTGCCCCAAGGAAAAGCCCCATACCTCGGGTTGGGGCTGCAAGCTTGTGCTGAGATCTGTGCCTTCACCCTCGGTTTGAGACTCTCCTCGGAACCTAATTTTCCGTCTGCGCCGATCTCCCCTGGCCCCGAACCAACCTTTTTGGCGAGACTGCAGATTTTCTTCGGCCAGTGAGTTGTTCTACTTCTTATCTTTACGAATTTTAGCAGACAAGACTATTTTTGAGGCTCGATATAATATTGATAAAGAGGGTAAGAGAAGAGCTTAGAAAGTCACGTGTGTCTTCTCCGCCATCTTGGCTCTGCCCCCCCTGCTGGTCATTTCTTAAAAAACAATAATATTCCACAACAGTCATATACCACAATTTACCCAACCATTTTCCAATTGATGGGCATCCATTCATTTTCCAGTTTTTAGCCACTACAAACAGGGCTGCTACAAACATTTTGGCACATACAGGTCCTTTCCTTCTTTAGACTCCTAGGGTATAAGCCCAGTAAGAAACACTGCTGGATCAAAGGGTATGCACAGTTTGATAACTTTTTGAGTGTAGTTCCAAATTTCTCTCCAGAATGGCTGGATGTATTCACAATTCCACCAACAATGTATTAGTGTCCCTGGATACAGTGTTAAGTATAGGTCAATCCCTACTTTCTGCCATACTAGTTTCCAATTTTTCCCTGCTGGTTCTTTCTTACAGAACAATAATATTTCATAACATTCATATATCACAATTTATTCAGCCATTCTCCAACTGATGGGCATGCACTAAGTTTCCAGTTTCTGGTCACTACAAAGAGGGCTGCCACAAACATTCTTGCACATATAGGTCCCTTTCCCTTCTTTAGTATCTCTTTGGGATATAAGCCTAGTAATAACACTGCTGGATCAAAGGGTACGCACAGTTTGATAACTTTTTGAACATAATTCCAAATTGCTATCCAGAATGGTTGGATGTATTCACAATTCCACCAACAATGTATTAGTGTCCCTGTTTTCCCACATCCCCTCCAATATTCCATATTATCTTTCCCTGTCATTCCAGCCAGTCTGACAGGTGTGTAGTGGTATCTCAGTGTTGTCTTAATTTGTATTTCTCTGATTAATAATGACTTGGAGCATCTTTTCATATGGCTAAAAATATTATTTCAATTTCTTCATCTGAGAATTCTCTCTTCATATCCTGTGACCATTTATCAATTGGAGAATGGCTTGATTTCTTATAAATTAGAGTCAATTCTCTATATATTTTGTAAATGAGGCCTTTATCAGAACCTTTGACTGTAAAAATGTTTTCCCAGTTTATTGTTTCCCTTCTAATCTTGTCTGCATTCGTTTTGTTTGTACAAAAACTTTTCAATTTGATATAATCAAAATTCTCTATTTTGTAGTCAATAGTGATCTCTAGTTCTTCGTTGGTCATAAATTCCTTCCTCTTCCACAGGTCTGAGAGGTAAACTATCCTATGCTCTTCCAATTTATTTATAATCTCATTCTTTATTCCTAGGTTATGAAGCCATTTTGACCTTATCTTGGTGCTTACACATATTTTTAATGTTGCATGAATTTTCTTCCCTCTCCCAGAGACAAATCAGTAAAACATAAATAATCTAGGAGTAACTACACAAAGGGAAGATATATTAATAAATCCCTATAGAAACTTACCAATTAAAAAAACAATTAGTTACAAATTATATGGTCAAAGAAATAACAGAGAATAAATAAGATAATCACAAATAATGAATGTCAATGAAAAAGTAATAAAATATTATTTGTAGAAAATATTAAATGAGGTAGCATCTGATTTTTTAAAAATCACCTATGCAAGTGTTAGAGAAAAACGATTGTCAGTTTAAAATTATCAATTTATTGGAGAAATTCTATACATCAGACTTTAACAAATTTGAAAACAAAATGATTGTTGATGTCATAAAATGTGATTTGATTTAAAAAAATAAAGAACTTTGATATAAATTAACTTTATCAATTTAAAAATATAAATTAGATTTATGGAAAGCAAATTTATCTTTTTTTAAATGAGAGAAAACATTCAACATGAAAAAATATAAAAAGCAAATTTTCAGAAATAATATTACCTAATTATATTTGAACAAAATTTCAAGAAAATGGAAAATTATTGACAAAAATATTTTAAAAAAACATCCTTTAGCTAATTAAAGAGCTTAGATTCTAAACAGAAGGCAGTTATGTTTAATTGTTGTCCTTCATTCTCAAAGAGGACCAAAGGGGACTTTGTTATGTCTGTGAGTTACAGTGTGTCTGACCATGGTTGATAAAACCAATAAAAACTCAGAATGCTCTTCAACAAGTTGGATGAAGAAAGTTTATATTAACATTTGATTCCTTGTATGATGCTGTCTTTTAATGCTTGAGTAAATTATATTTAAATGAGGTAGAGTTGCATGAAATTGTATGCCTCACTCTCTTCCATAGTCATCACTGTCTAGTGGCAGGACAGAGTCATGACAACTTGTGCAAACTTGAGATGCAATGGATGACCTTGAACCATATTCCAAACACTTCATATCACCTGCTTCATCTGCCTTCCTGGCCATTGGAATAAAACAGAGAAAGTCTTTTCTTGCTTGGAGTAGACAATACCTAACTCATTGGAAAGACCCCTTAGGTATCTTCAGTCTGCTAGGATGTGTTCTTGTCAGACTAGTATCTTGGGGTGAAAGTTGCTGAGCTTTTTACAGGGTTTCTTTCCAACTTATTATACAATTGATCGACCTAACTATTCCTTGTGGCTCCAAGGAGCTGTAGCATGTACAGCAGACACATTCTGGTAAAACAATTATTGAGATAATATATGTAGAATTTGTTTTTGCTTTTTAAAATATAAAACATTATACAAATTTAAGCTACCAAATATTAGATCTATTATGACTCTAAATTCTATCATCTTATACAAGGCCAACAGAGAGAGAGGGAGGAAGGGAGAGACAAAGAAGGGAGAGGAAAGAGAGAAAAAGGGCGAAAAAAAATATATATATGTATATATATATGTATATATATATATATAGAGAGAGAGAGAGAGAGAGAATGTGCCTATTATCTCTTCCATTTATTTATGAGTTCTTTAGAAGCAGGACCTGTTTTTTTGTTTTTTTTTTTTATTGTTCCCAGTGCTTAATATAGTGCTTGAAACATAATAGGTACTTGATGTATAGTGATTGAGCTAGAGATAAGAAGAGACAGACAGTGAAAACACTCAGAATCATGAAATGGAATGTCTTGCACAAGGAATAGTAAGAAAGTCAGAGTCACTGGACTGCAGAATATGTAGAATAAGATATAAAACTAGAATGTCAGGAAAGAAACATGGGTTTAAAGTTCTTTAAAAGTTAAATCTATTATGAACAGACAATTTTCAGATGATGAAATTGAAACTATTTCCACTCATATGAAAGAGTGTTCCAAATCACTATTGATCAGAGAAATGCAAATTAAGACAATTCTGAGATACCACTACACACCTGTCAGATTGGCTAAGATGACAGGAAAAAATAATGATGAATGTTGGAGGGGATGCAGGAAAACTGGGTCACTGATGCATTGTTGGTGGAGTTGTGAATGAATTCAACTATTCTGGAGAGCAATCTGGAATTATGGCCAAAAAGTTATCAAACTGTGTATACCCTTTGATCCACCAGTGCTACTACTGGGCTTGTACCTCAAAGAGATACTAAAGGGACCTGTATGTGCCAAAATGTTTGTGGCAGCCCTGTTTGTAGTGGCTAAAAACTGGAAAATGAATGGATGCCCATCAATTGGAGAATGGTTGGGTAAATTGTGGTATATGAATGTTATGGAATATTGTTGATCTGTAAGAAATGACCAGCAGGATAAAAACAGAGAGGCTTGTAGAGACTTACATGAACTGATGCTAAGTGAAATGAGCAGAACCAGGAGATCATTATATACTTCAACAACGATACTGTATGAGGATGTATTCTGACAGATGTGGATTTCTTCGACAAAGAGAAGATCTAACTCAGTTTCAATTGATCAGTGATGGACAGAAGCAGCTACACCCAAAGAAAGAACACTAGGAAATGAATGTAAACTGTTTGCATTTTTGTTTTTCTTCCCAGGTTATTTTTACCTTCTGAATCCAATTCTTCCTGTGCAACAAGAGAACTGTTCGGTTCTACACACATATATTGTATCTATTGTGACCTGTTTAACATGTATAGCACTACTTGCCATCTGGGGGAGGGGGTGGAGGGAGGGAGGGAAAAAGTCAGAACAGAAGTGAGTGCAAGGGATAATGTTGTAAAGAATTTTTTTTTAAATAAAAAAAAACAACAAAAAAAGTAAAATCCATGATTTTATATTTGATTCTGGATGTAATAGCCATTGGAGTTCAAAATATGGAATGTAATATCCTGAATTATCATTTAGAAAAATCACACTTGCTACCCCTGACTTTTTTGCATCGAGTGAAGTATAATAAATTCTACTCCCACTCTCCATTTTAACTCTGTGTTTATCTCTCACTTTTAAATGTGTTTCTTGTAAAAAAAACTTATCATTAGATCCCATTTAATTCATTCAGCTATCCATTTATGGTTTTTGAATGACTTCATCCTATTTACTTTTAAAGTTATAATTACTATTTGTGAATTTTCCCCCATGTTTATTTTCTTTCTCAGTCTCTTTTTACCTAATCTCCATGACCTTATCTTCTCCATTTACCTGCCTATTCCTTATTTTACCCATCACTCTAAGAATGCCTCCTTTTTTTTCTTTGCCCACCCTCTTAATATATGAATAGAGGGTAGCTTGAAAATGGAAGAGACTTTAGGCTGGAAGGCCACTCAATTGTCCATTATATGAAATAATGAGGTCTTGCATCAAAATTGTAGCAGTTTCAAAGCAGGAGTCATATAGGAAAGAAGTTCTATATAGCATTGCTCCTTTTCACATGTTACAATGCAGTAATACTGACCAACTGCATATTTCTTTTAGAGAAACTGAACTATTTCTTATCTGTTTCTTTAAACTAGCTATAGTCCATGTTGTAGAGTCTCTCCCTCTTTACTTTAACCTCTTGGAAATTCTGATTACCTTTAATTTATAGTTCAAATGATACAAGAAGGGGGAAATTTTGTATATATTCAAGGGTGAAAGCAAATTAAAAGAAAACATAATTAAAACTATATAGACATATAGGGTAATTGCCAGTTTACTTTGGTTTTTATTATGTTTTTATTAGAGTTTGGCCTCTAAAGCCTGACCAGTGACAAAAGGATCCATCCTAGATTGTTCTTTCAATAGTAATCAAAAGCCAGTGATGGAAGATGTTATAGGTTTATCCCTTGGAATGTTTTAATTTTTTAAATTAATTAATTAATTTAGATTATACATGCACATTGATATTTTTACCTTTTTAATAAATCATGTCAAGAGAGAAAAGTCACAACAAAAGGGAAAAATCATGAGAGAAAAAAGAGAAGAAAAAGAAAGAAAATAGATATAGCATATGTTGATTTATATTCAGTCTCCATAGTTTCTTGGATGCAAGATGGATAGCATGTTAAAATCACTTTCAGCTATTGATCAAGTGAGTTTATCAAATTAATTCCTGTCATATAACAAAACCAAGTAGAAATACCAAAGTAGAAAAAGGAATAGTTCATTTTGTTTGGATTTGGAAATTAGGAAAGGAAATGCAAATTCATCAGGGAACAGGTATTGATCTATCAGTTAAGCAAGTATTAAGCGCCTACTAAACACAAAAGTGATACAATCCTTTCCTTCAAGGACTTTGTACTATAATACCAGAAGCAGTATCAACCATATAGGTTAACTATAAAGGAAAGGGAAATCTCTGCTCTTCTCTTTTATCCCCCATAGTTGATATGTTCAGAAAAGGCAGAGACTAAAGAATGGAGATAATGTGTTAATAAGATGTCAGTATTGCATGGCCTTTTTAAGAAGAGTCAAACCTGTTCTCTAATGGAATTAAAAGTAACAACTTCATGGATGAGTGGCTATATGTTTTCAGGGTTTAAAGTCACAAATCTCTAGATGAATTTTGTGAGTCATGTAAGTATACACCAGGAGTACACAGTGGAGAAAAACCCTGTAGGATGTAAGTTAGAGGAAGAAAAGAGAGCTTAGGACAGAATCTTAAGATATATACATAGTTAATGATTTAACATGAATAAAGACACATCATCTGAGAAAGAGTAATTAAATTGGTAGGCAGAAAACAAAGATAGAATAGAATTATGAAAATCCAGTGATTATTTATTCAGTGAGAATGTTCAAGAGTTTCAAATACTGCAAAGAGATTATATGAAGCACTGTTAGATAGTAAACAGCATGAGAGCAGAGCAGTAAGAGATGAAAACAAGAATTTAAAAGAAAAGAGTATATACAGCAAAGAGAAATGCAAAGATATATATCTTCTGCACAAGTTATCTTTCCTTTAAGGATATGGAAGAGTAAACATCCACTGTTTAATATGCAATAATGCATCCATCTTATAAATGTTTTGTGACCAGCTATCTATGTGTATGTCACTCTCACTGTTTTCATAGCTAATCACTAAGGATATTAGAAGCTTAAAGTATTTCAGAGTGGTATTTTTAATTCATTATCTAAACTCAGGAGAGATCTGTGATTACCTTGCAGAGGGCAGAAAAATATCCAGAAATCTAAATGGGATAACAAATATATCCAGTGCAAATTTTATCCCATGTGGTACTGCAAGGTGATGAGGGAGGGAGAAAGAAGTTTAAATTTTTTTTAAAGTCATGGATGACAGTAGAACAAAGCCAAATTGGCATAAGTGTAGAGGGCTAGAACTCTGGAGAAGTATACTTGAAACAATGTGTTAACTCAGTGGAATTGATATGATAACAGTTCTCTAGTTCACATATATCTAGTATGATATAATGATATAATCACTCTAATTTGATATAGTCATATAATCACTCTAGATTGGCTTACAATCAGTATACTGTAATGACGTAATTTTAATAGGTATTTAAGGGCTGGGGAACTGGAGACAAAGTCAGATTCAGACTGAGACTGGTTGAGATTGTCAGATTGTCAGACTGTTGGAGGAGACTGAGTCAGACTGAGACTGCTTCAGATTATGACAGACACAGACTGTGAAGGAGACAATAAAGACTTTGGACTCTATTCTTGTCCATCCTCATGGTGGCTATCCTGCTGAGACCAAGGCCCTTCCAGAGGACCTCCAGAAAGCTAGCCTGAACATTACATTTTAGCGCCTAATGTGGGGCGTAAGGACCTACACTCAGCAGCTCGACTTTCGAGATTATAAATTTAGTGGAGAAATCTCTGTGACCAG
This sequence comes from Sarcophilus harrisii, assembly GCF_902635505.1. Lineage (NCBI taxonomy): Eukaryota > Metazoa > Chordata > Mammalia > Dasyuromorphia > Dasyuridae > Sarcophilus > Sarcophilus harrisii. The sequence goes on from NC_045427.1 coordinate 175,977,716, forward strand.
ATAATAGGGTGAGTAAACTAGTCACTTTCATTTTTCAACTAAAATGGGGCACATATGGGCCCAAAATCTGGCCAGGAATGAGGAGGATTGCAACACAATGAGATTCCGTGCAGCAGAGGCATAAGAAGATCCCAGCCCTATTCTCAGGTACCATAACTTCATGCAGGATGAACAAATAGGTGCCAACTTTTGGGATTTTTACTCCCTATCCAATTCCTTTGTCAATTATCCAAGAAAGACTGAGGAAAGGGCCTGTACCTAGGGTTGAAGTTCTGGACTAAGGAGAGATCAGAGATCTTAGGCTGTGGACCCAGAAAAAAAGCAATTTCTGAAACAAACAGCAGAGGCATTAGTATGTTTTAGATATCCAAGAACAGAGAATAATGTTAGTTCCAATTTATGAGTGTAGAAGAATAAACAAGACAGAAATCCCATGCAAAAGGAAATTTTACAGGACTGTCAGTTTGAACATGCAGGATTTCCTAGTGGGTTCATAATAGTTAAACATAAAATTAGTTTACTCTTATTTAAAAACAAACCTAAGTCAGAAAATCATAGAGATCTGCAAGGGTGAGGGGAACCTAAATTAGATTTTGCTCTAGAGAATTCAGGGATATGTAAGATACCAACCTAGATGAGAATGCCTTCAAAATACCTGTAAGAAAGCACTGAAGTTTCCCAAATGCAATCAGTCTTTTACTTTTGCTAAGTTCTAAATAAAACTTCTAGTCCATATAAAATATTTTATTAGTGTACACACACTTAGTATACGTTCATACAGACACACACACAACACCACCACCATCATCGTCACCAGACAGAATACTATTAGACTATAGTAATGGGATAGGAGTAAAAGAAACCTTACCAGAGAGCATCAAATTATGGGAAGGGAGAGAATAAGTATCTATTTATTAGTCATTTACTATGTACCATGCATGCTAATAAGTATTTTGCAAATTTCTCATGTGAGCTTCACAACAACTCTCTGCATTAAGCACTATTATAATCCCCTCTATACAGATGAGAAAATTGTAATATACAGAGATTAATGGATTTCCATAGTGTTACACAGCTACTAAGTGTATGAGACTAGCTTTGATCACTCAGTTCATTGAACCATCAGCTACCTCTACAATGTTTGGAAGGAAGTTTGGAAGAAAGGAAGTGCTAGGATATGAGAAGAGAATGCAGTTAATTGTAATATGTGAAGTGACTGAGGAAGAAAGTAAGTAGATTGTATTTATAGATTTAGTGAAATGATTTTTTTTAATTGATCACTAAAATGGAGGGCATAGACCACCTGGGATTTGTATTATAGCTTAACTACTAAAGCTATTAATCTCAGCTCATTTTCAACACCTCCAAAAATGAAAAAAAAAGTAAAAAATAAAAAGATCTCATTTCCTGACATATTCCACTAAAGAAGTTGAACAATGAGCATTGTGACTGTATAGCCTATGAAAATGGTAAAACAATAACTTCTTTCACATTTTTTCACTTCATATGAGGAAAACATGTTATTAGGAAGATTTATAGATATGTCTGCTTTTACATATTTATCTCATCTAGTTCACATCAATCTTATCTAAGTATCTTTCAGGATGAGTTATTCATTTTCAGGTTTTATTAGCATATTAGACATGGATAAGATATCCTTCCTTTGACTAAAATATATCATCTATGACTTTGTCATATATTTAAATGTTCTTTTACTTTTTAAAAAAAATTGAGAAGGTTCACTTTGTTATACTTGAAATAGTCTATTTAAGATCTGTCCAAATAATTCCAAATTTAGCAATGCTGATGAGTTCTTTAATAAAATGGATTATTGGTTCATTGAAATGAATGTTCAGAAGTACTATCTCTATAACCTTGGACAAAGCAATTCACTTACCTGAGTCATAGTTTCTTCATCTAGAAGATGAGAGGATTGGACATTAAAGTCCCTTGGAATTCTCAATCTACAAACTTATAATTATATGTACATATAATATGCATGTGAATATAGGTAATACATACACAGGTAGTTTATTTATTATATGAATGATTAATTTTCTGATTATTTGATCAATCTGTGTTATTAACTTATGCTCAGGCTGAATATTTTATCTATTTATTACTTTCTTTTCCAAGACTTTAGAGGAAAATCAGACTATGAGGTGAACATGGGTATTATTGCTCTTATCCGTTAGTTCACAAATATTGTGAAATTTAAAAACCTAGAGACATAATTATGGTAATCATTTTATTAATAATGCAAATATTACAAAATGGGTTAGTAACACTCTCAAATACAAAAGGTAAAATGTGATGGTGGGCTTACAATTTATATGCTCTGAAAGAGTGGGTGTTCCTAAAGATGGCAATGCACTGCTTTGTTAAAAATTAATGAGAAGTGAATATTACAATGAGAGATGGAACTGTTTTAATGAGGGAAGCAGGTATAGAGGGTGGGAATGTGACTTTGATCATGTCATTTATTTTAATATTCCCCTGCCTTGGGTAATTTCAGCAAAGAATTTACCATCAGCCAAAACTGTAGAGTACAATGAGCTTTCCCACCTGAGTAAATTTGAGCAAAATTGAGAAGAAAGATAATTTGATCTCATTATCAGTAATGTCCTTCAGAAACTGAAAAATTCCTTTCTGAAAGAAATGTAGGCTTCTGAAAAAATCCTGGTCTTAAGTGAATAATTGATCATCAATATGAAAGAAAAAATAATTGTTTAAATACAATTAACAATGGTTTTCACAAAAATTTCGCTTACTGTTAAGCCCAAGATAGTATTCAGTTCTTAAATAATTCTTTAATTTATTTTTTTGTTTGATTGTTTGTTGCAGCCTAGGCCTTTGATTTCCCTTATGTAGAGAACAGCATCATTTTAAACACTTATGTTTATGTATTTCTATATATAAATGTGCAAAAATGCATCTATTTATGTGTTGCATACATAGTAACACAAATATATAATCATAAAGTTACAGACATGTACATACATATATCTATATACACACATATACATATATATATATATATATATATATATATATATATATCATTACTTATAAGGAGTTTCCTATATGAATGAAATCATAGGTTCAGTCATATTCCTATATGGGCATATGTATATGAGAGGGATGTATGTGTATGTTTCTGTGTGTGTATATATGTGTGTTCATGCATGGTATATATAGTATACATACAGACATATATTATTTTGTTAAACATTTGCACCTTTTGATTTTATTAGTATTTTATTTTTCCAAATACATGTAAAAATAGTTTTTAATATTCAAAAACTTTGTTTTGCAAAACCTTTTGTTCCAAATTTGACTCCCTCTTCTTCCCCCTTTCCCCAAGACCAAACACAATCTAATATAGGTTATATATCATGCACATGATAATCGTGTGAAATTCTTATAAACATATTTCTATATTTGTCAAGTTGTGCAAGGAAAAAAAAAGATCAAAAGGGAAAAAAATACAAAAAAGGAAAAGAAACCTACAAGCCAACAAATTATAACAACAAAAAAGATGAAGCTGCTATGCTTTTATCCATATTCAGTCTCTATAGTTCTCTTTCTGAATGTGGATGAAACTTTCCTACACAAATCTATTCGAATTTCCCTGAATGATTTTACTGTTGAAAAGAACCAAGTACATCACAGTTGGTCATCACATAATCTTTTTGTTACTATGTACAATTTTTCTTGGTTTTGCTCACTTCACTTAGCATCAGTTTCTGTAAGTCTTTCCAGGCTTTTCTGAAATCAGCCTGATCATAATTTCTTATGAAACAATAATGTCATTACATTCATACACCAAAACTTATTCAGCCATTCCACAACTGATGGCCACTCAATTTCCAGTTGCTTGCCACTACAAAAAGGCTTTCTACAAACATTTTTATATATGTGGTTCCTTTCCCCTCTCTTATGATCTCTTTAGGTTACAAACCCAGTAGAGACAATGCTGGATCAAAGACATGCATAGTTTTATAGCCCTTTGGCTTATAATCATTATCATCATCATCATTATTATTATTAATATTATAAATATTATTAGCACCTACTTTTTTACCATTGTAACCCAATAATTAGTACTGTGTTCTTATTCATTTTATGTCAGAGTTCAAAGATATTTATAAACAAACAAAGCAACTCTCTTTAATGTTGTGTCTACCATTTGCTCTTCTTTCCTTTATGAAGTCTTAGTTGTGCTAATCTTTCCCATAGACTTCAATACTAATTTGAGCCTTTTTATTTGCATCTTTTATAGCATTTTTCATATTTGTCAACTACATCATTTTACTAATGTTCAGATTGGGATTTGATCATGCATTGTGTTCCTGGGTCAAGAGTGTGGAAACAAATAAGACTATAGGGTATTAGAGACTATAACTTCATGGCTATATTCCTTAACTGTTAAAAACAGATGCAATGATTTTTTTTTTTGTTTATTAACTTTCCTTACCCATAAACCACTGTTTGTATTCAGTAACATTCTTAACCCTCTCTTATTCTCACTCTCCCTTTAGCCCTTACTTCCTTTTTCTTCCCCTATTCTCTATTTCTCATCTGTCTATGTCATTCTTGGTCATTCTGTTATTTCATTGGTATAGAAAGCCCTAATGAATGCTATATCAATCTGACTTCTGCTAATATGGTTTAGAAATTTGTCTATTGGCCTTAGGGATTACTTGACTTGCCCAGGAGAACATAGTCATTATGGGGAGAACATGAATTCAGGTATTGACTCCAAAACCAGCTCTTTATCGCTTATGCTTTAATGGCACTCTTTAGTCCCTTAAGTACAAACCTTATCCTTCAATAGAAAAATTAAACTTGGATTTGTGATATACGGGGCAGATTTTTGGATTTGGAATTAAGAGAGCTGAGTTATAGTCTCCACAACATTTGCCATAATTTCAACAATAGGAAACTAATAATAATAATAATAATAACAGAATATATATTTATAAAACATTAAATATTGACAAGCAGTTAATATTTATATGTAAACACAGACTATATATTTATATACTAAAATGTGTATGTGTGTATGTATGACAATATGTATGTATAGCCATTTTAGCTTCACCACACACTTATAAGATTGTTATAATAGTTATTCCTATCTGCATATTTATAAATTAGAAACTAGAGATTTTAAGTGATCTGCTCATGGTCATACAACTTTGTATATATAAAACAATTTAAGTACATTAAAAATAATACTAAGCATATATTAACTTAAGTGGGCATACAGAGTAGAGTAAAATAAATATAGATCAAATTGTGGACATTCACTGTGTAAAGCTTGATTTTCTTTATGAATGCTACATTAATTCAACATGAAACTTTCAAAGCTAATCTGCTTTTGTGATTCTTTCTGATCTTTCTTCTGTGCATTTTTAATGCTTTAATTATTCTACTCTCTTTTCATTTATTCATTTTGCTCCCTTTCTTTTTAATCTATGCCTATCCTTTCTACCCCACATCTTCATCGAGGGAAAGAATAAATTTTAATAAATATGTGTAATCAATAAATATAAGTTCTTAGTTTTGTCTTGTCCAAAATCATATTTTAAAAAAAAATTAAGTACCTTCCACCGATTACTTCTCTGCCAGGATGTAGTTAGCATGCTTCAGTTTTGTAGAATTATAATTGGTTATTGAATAGATTAGAAGTCTTAAAGGTCTTTCAAAATTGCTTTTCTTTATTCTTTTTTCCTTATTAT